>NW_022589717.1:37762171-37878046 GCF_004348235.1 Phoca vitulina
CTCTAAAAAAAAAAAAAAAAAAAAAGATGCATTATGTCTGAGATTGTCTCTCCCTAAATCATTATGATTGTTATCTTAAGAAACCTTGTCCTTCAAAAATACACTAAGATTTTTAGCACCTGGAGATTTAAAATACCACTTCTATTTATTAGTTTAAAATTATAGTAGACTAGAACTTAGATTCTACTCGTCTTATTCATCAAATGTTCTGAATTTTTTAATGTACTTAGTGTACACCAACTCCAAGCAAGCAACAAAAAAACGTAGCACACAAAGCAGTGGAGGTGGAAGGCAGGGAATAAATCAGAATGTGGGTGAGAAGAGGGAAAAAGAAGGGAAAGCATTCTATATTCTTCACTGACCCAAAACAATGGAGACCTGGGCACACAAATAGGCCCCCTGCCATTGCTTATTCATCTCCCCTGTGTCCAATTAGTATTGACAATTAGGTCTACTAATCATTTAGCTGCACAAAAGAGATGGGATACATTTTGGTCCTGAAACTACACATTCTACTCCAGGTCTCCACTAGACAGTCTCAATCCAGTTCTTTCAATAGCTATTTCTATTAAGTAGACAAGTCATCCAGTTACCATGAACTTCACTACCCTTTCTGGGGGTGGGGGGGCAGAAGGAGAGCAATTCATCTTAGTAAAACAAATATGTTAGCTTAGGCAATCATTTTAATTTTACCATTTGCAACACGGATGGAGCTAGAGAGTATAATGCTAAGTGAAATAATTCAGAGCAAGACAAATACCGTATGATTCACTCGTATGTGGAATTTAAGAAACAAAACAAAGGGAAAAAGACCAAGAACCAGACTCTTAACTACAGAGAACAAACTGATGGTTACCAGAGGGGAGGTGGGTGGAGGGATCGGTGAAAAAGGAGATGGGGATTGAAGAGTACACTTATCATGATGAGCACTGAGTAATATATTGTTTAATCACTGTATTGTACACCTGAAACTAATATAACACTAAATCTTTTTTTTTTTAAAGATTTTATTTATTTATTTGACAGAGAGACAGCGAGAGGGGGAACACAAGCAGGAGAAGAGGAAGAGGCAGGCTTCCCACTGAGCAGGGAGCCTGATGCGGGGCTCGATCCCAGGACCCTGGGATCATGACCTGAGCCAAAGGCAGACGCTTAACGACTGAGCCACCCAGGCGCCCCTATAACACTATATCTTAACCACCCTAGAAATGAAATTAAAAATTTAATAAAATTTAAAGAAATAAAAAGAACATTGGGAAAGCAGACGACCAAAAAAAAAAAAAAAAAGAAAGAAAAAAAAATTTCCTAGGTCTCATCTTACGTCTACTGAATTGGAATCTGGGGATAAAGTTCAAGAATGCATTTTTAGTAAGCTTTCCAAACCTTAGGTGATTACAGTGGGTGACTTCTGGGCACTCTGAAGTTTCAAAATCCCTCAGTTAAGTATAATGAGGAAGCACACGGGATATAAGTGTTTAAGGTAGCAACTTAATTGAAGGTAGATACCAAATGGTTTATCATTCAGGTCTATGTTTCACCAGATAATACCTACAGTCAGACACCAGTACTTAAGGCACAGAGGTTCAAAGATTTTTTAAATGCCATGGCAATTACAATGGATTGTTGATATACTGTAATTGAATGTTAACATCTCACTCTTTCCATTCTTGTAGAAAAATGTTTTTAGTACTTCTAGATATAATCTCAATTCTAAGAATATTCTATCAACCAGAAAAAAAAAAGACTGCCATAAACTATGAAGGTTAACTCCTAAAGAGAAGCTACAAACACATTTCAAGGAAGAATAATAAAGTACAACATATGATAAAGTCAATGTATACCAAAGCAAGAACTTCTCAATTGGGCCCCAGAAACTTAGAGTCGCCCCAGCCTCCGGGGACGTGAAGAGCCTGTGTGCAACCAGTCCATGGGGCTGTGATGAATGATCTCCAGATTACCCCAATGATGTGCATAAAAATACTATTTTCTAAGAGTGTCAAGGAATAAAAGATTGGGAAGCAACAATTTAATAAGAGGTACTGATGTGAAAATCAAGAAAACTAGGTTCAACTCCTTGTCATCCCACTGAGCTGTCTTAAATTACTTAAATTGGAACCGTTAGTTAGGTTCCTCATTACCTGCTAAATGAGGACTAGTTTAAACTACTTCTAAGGCCTCTTCTATTTCTAAAATTCCATAATTTTCTTTGCATTTACATTTCACGAGGTAAAATAACATTTAGTGGTAATTTAATTAAAAGCTCTAAATTCATTCATTCAATAAATACTTAGTAAGCACCTAATCTGTGCCAGGCATGTGAGAATCTGGAAAATAGATATAGAAGACAGTGTCCTAATATGGGGTTACATCTACTTCATTGTGAATATTATATTTTATTATGAATAACCACTGTGTCCCTTTAATTAATAGTAAAGTCTACTGAATAATGCCTAAGTTCTAGAAACCTGTATAGATAATGAAAAGCTTGCCTATGCATAATTAATCAATGTGAACTTTATAGTCAGAACATCTACCAATATTGAAGAGTTTTCTTTTCTGTATCCTTATTTTTTTTTTTTTTTTTAAAGGGTGGGGGCACCTGGGTGGCACTGTGGGTTGATGTCCAACTCCTGGTTTTAGCTTGGGTTGTGACCTCAGGTTGTGGAATCAAGCCCCGTGTCCGGCTGTGCACTTGGTGCAGAGTCTGCCTGGGACTCCCTCTCCCTCCGCCCCTCTCCACCACACTCACTCTCTCTCTCACTCTCCCTCTCTAAAGCACTGGGTGTTATATGCAAACAATGAACCATGGAACACTACATCAAAAACTAATGATATAATGTATGGTGATTAACATAACAATAAAAAAGACATTTACAGTTACTGGTAAATTGCATTGACAATCAATCACTTTTCAAAGTATACATTTGTAAAAATAGTTTATTTTAAACACTCTCAATAAGACTTCAACATCTTATTTTCAGATATACCAAGAAGACGATCTATGTGTTCAATATATTTTAACCCATGATGAAAGTTGCTCCAGATCTATTAGACCTATATACATTGTTAAATTGAGCAGGGATAGGGAAAACATGGATTCAGTTTTAATTAAATATTACATAGTTAGATTTTCTTCTCCACAAAAGTGAAATTTTCATATGGATACAATTTCACAAAGGTTACAAATATATATCAACTTACAACTGAAGGAATCATTTAGTATTTTACAATGTTAAAAATCTAGCTCCATAACTGCTTTAAGAAAAAAAAAAAATTCTTCCCATATAATATAAAAAATCCAGATTTCTCCAGAAACGTATACAGTCACCTAGTAGTAGGATCCAAAATGGGAAGAAGTACTATCCCCAGAAGAGGGGGGTGGAGGCAGTGGTGGGGGGGGTGGGGGAATGGAGTATGGTAAGGGAATTAATGGATGAGGTGCCATGTTAGGTGCAGCCCACCCCAGGTTTACAGATGCAGGTGGTGGAGGTGGAGGGAGTGGTGGTAGAGGAGGAGGGAGTGAAAAACTGTGCATGTCAAACACTGGAGGAGGAAAGGGATACTGTGGCATGACAGGATTCTCTTGTCTCTGAGGTGGAAATCCTGAAGTCTCCTGAAACACCATATGCTCGGAGTTATAAAACTGTGGCGATGGAGGCCTGCCGTGGCAAGGTCGAGGATATCTACCCCGGGAAAATCCTCGTGAGAATTCTCTGTTACGATATCCTTTTGAATGCTCTGAAGCAGAGCTATGAACATTCCAATTCTGATGTACTTCTGAAAAATTTTCACCTTTGAGTGAAGAAAAAAGCATAAAAACAAAATTAAAATTAATTTTAGTACATCAAAAAACACTGCTTAAAATTTCAAAAATGCCTTTTCTTTAACTTCTGGTATTGTCTTATGGTAACTAAAAAAGCATAAGGCTTAAAATTATCAATTTTTAATGAATCCAAAAGGCCAGGGGCTCAGGAAGGACAACAGATGTATCATCAGAAACCACAGAGGACAGAAGAAAGGGGCTCAACATTTTCAAGTGCTGAAAGAAAACTCAATCCAGAATTCTAAACGGAATGAAAATATCCTCAAGAAAAAAGGGAAACTAAAGACATTCTACAATGAAGAAAAACTATTAATTTATCTCCAGCAGATCTACACTGATAGAATGACTAAAGCAAGTTCTCTAAGCAGAAACAATAAAAGAAAGAAACTTGAGACATCAGGAAGGAAGAACACGACAAAAATATGAGTAAATACAATAAAATGTCCTTCTTTGAATTTTCTAAATGTTTGATGATTGAAGTAAATATAATTGGTAACATGATTCTAATTGTATATATGAACTATTTAAGGCAATTCACATTATAAACTAGAGAAAATAAAGGGACATAAAGAGGTAAAGTTTCTAAGAGGTAAGGTTCTACACAAACTGGCAAAACAATGACACCAGTTGATTGTGATAAGTAACCTAAATTTAATAACTACTGAAAAAAATCATACAAAATGATACATTCAAAAACACTACAGATAAATCAAAATGGAATTCTAAAAAATGTTATAGTGCTGACAAGCAGTCAGATAAAAGAAAACAGAAATGAAAACCAGAGCGAATGAATGGAAAAGGGCAGACCAGCCCTAAAACATCAATAATTACATTAAATATGAATGGTCTAAATACATCAATTAAAACACAGGGAATGACTGGCAGAGTGGATTAAAAAACATAACCCAACTATATGTCTACAAAATACTCATTTCAAAGGATATAGTCAGGTTGAAAGTAAAAGGATAGTGAAAGCTACAACATGCAAATACTAATCAAAATAAAGGAGTAGTGGGACGCCTGGGTGGCTCAGTCGGTTAAGCGTCTGCCTTCAGCTCAGGTCATGATCCCAGAGTCCTGGGATCGAGCCCCATGTTGGGCTCCCTGCTCAGTGGGGAGTCTGGTTCTCCTTCTCCCTCTGCCGCTCCCCCTGCTAGTGCTCAAATAAATAAATCTTTTTGTTTTTTTAAAAAAAAAAGTAGCTACATTAATATCAGATAAAATAGATTTCAGAACAAAGAAAATCATCAGAGAAAGAGACAAGAGAATTCAACAATATACATATAAAGAATTATACACTATGACCACCTCTGGTTTATTCCAGCGATGCAAAGGCTGGTTCAATATTCTAAAACCAGTGTAATCTCCTTAACAGACTACTGACAAAAAATCATGTCATCTTATCAAAGTACTGTCAAAATTTAACACTCAGATTTTTTTTTTTTAAATCTCCAAAAAATAGGAATAGATGGGAATTTACTTGATAAAGAACATCTACAAAACCCCTATACCTAAATTATACTTAATGATGAAAGACAATGTTTCCTCCTAGGATCAAGAACAAAGCACATTTTATTCAATATAGTGCCAGAAGCTAGAGCTAGTAAAAGAAAGAAAGGGAGACAAAAAAAACCCACACAGTTTGAACAACAAAAACAGAAAGAATACTCTCCCTATTTGCAACTGACATAGTTGGCTAAGTAGAAAATCTCAAAGAAAAAACTCCTAGAACTAGTGAGTTCAGCAAGGTCACAACATACAAGCTAAACGTACAAACATAAATTTTATTTCTATATCCTAGCAACAAAAACATGGACACTGGAACTAAAAATGCAAAACCATTTACAATGACTTGAAAAATTAAATATTTAGGTGTATACTAATGAAAAAAAACAGAATTTGTATTCTAAACATGACAAAATGCTGCTGAAAAGAACCAAAAATCTAAATTAATAGAGATGTATACCATTATTGCACAATGGAAGACTCAATACAGTTAATGTATCAATTCTCTCCAAACCAATAAACAGGTTTTACACGACTCCCATTAAAATCCCAGCAAGTTAAGAAGGAAAAAAAAAATCCCCGCAAGACTTTTGCCAATATAGAGAAGATTATTATAAAATGCATATGGAAAAGCAAAGGAACTAGAATAGCTAAAATAACTTCGAAAACTTTTAGGAAAAAAACCAGAAGAAAAAATCTGGAATGTAGGTCTAGACAAGAAATTCTGACTCCACAAAAGGAAAACAATAAATTGGGCTTCATCGAATTTAAAACCTTTTGTCCTGTAAATGGCCCTCTTGAGAGGATAAAAATACAAGCTACAGGCTGGAACAAATTATGTACAAACTTCATAACTCAAGAACAAAAAAGCAGAAATATAGTTAGAAAATGGGCAAGAGACATGAACAAATACATCACTGAAGAAGATATGCAAATAGCAAATAAGGACATGGAAAGATGTTCAAAATCTTTAGCCATTAGGAAAATGCAAATTAAAATCACAATTAGATATCACTACACACCTATCAGAATGACTAAAATTAAAAAGTGACAAAACCAAATGTTGGTAAGAAAGCAGAGAAACTGAGTCACTCATACACTGGTCATGGGAATCCAACTACCACATAATCCAGCAATTATTCTTAGACATTGATCCCAGATAAATGAAAAGCTGTATTCACACAAATACATAAAACAACTTCATTCCTGTAACCAAAAAATGTTAACAACCCAGATGTCCTTCAACTCATGACTGGTGAACAACCAGTAGTACCGTCATACCATGGAATACTACACTCCTAAATGAAAAGAAACAAACAGGACACATAAAACGATCTGGATGAATCTCCAGGAAATTATGTTCAGTGACGAAAGCCAATCCCTAAAGGTAACATACTGTGTGGCTCTATTTATGTAATCATTTTTGACATGACAAAATATATTATAGAAATGGAGAACAAATTAGTAATTGCCAGAAGTTAAGGAGGTGGGAGGGAGGGAAGTGGGAGTGACTATAAAAAGGCAACATGGGGGATCCTTTTCTGTGGTGGAAATATTCTGTATCTTGATTGTCTCAATGTCAATATCCTGGTTGTGATATTGTACTGTATAGTTTTACAATACGTTACCATTTCAGGAAAGTGGGTAATGGACATGCAAGAAAATCTCAATTATTTCTTACAACTGTGTGTGAATCTATAAAAAGTTTAACTTTTTTTAAAGTTTCCTTTAAAATTTGAAAGGCATAATGAATGGAAATGCATGTTAAAAAATAAAATACTTTGATTTAGGTATTAAGTACCCTATCATTTAATTCTAAATATGGAAGCAAAGAGGTTTCTTAAGAAAAAAGTGCCTATTTGCACAAATGACTAACAAGGTTTAGTTTTACCCCTAGAAGCCATTTTTACATACTTAAGCTTGAAAAACTAACACTGAATATCCCTCATGACTCTCCTCTGCCACATCTCGTATTGTGTAAAGCCTCCTATGTTAGATGAATGCCACAAGGTAAAGAGAGATCCCACATGTTTCCTTCAATTTTATTAGTTATCGACTTATATTAAGTGTTAAGTGAAGATAAAAAATTACTATATATTGCATTTACTCACTTGATTCATTAGATTCAGACTTGAATTTTTTCCGGCCCTGAATCTGAGATTTTTTCCTCTGTTTGGCTTCTTTTTCCTTTTCATCATCACTGAAATCTAAGGCCTTGCAGAGGAAAAATATAATTATGTCAAATGGATTTACCAATTCATTGGTACATACTTGGAAGTGAGAAGGATAGGCCTATTATTTAACACTGACCCTGAAAGAATATTACTTTTTGATATGTAGTATTTTCTAGTAATATCTGAATTAACTATTTATGACTCTTAATTAACACAGGCCAGAGTACCCAAGGCTTTTTTTTTTCCTAGGAAGTTTTGGATAGATAATTCTTTTTTTGCACAGATAGGTAACTTTAAAATGCCAATCTTTAACAACCTTCAGATATGGGTATTCCCTAGCTAGAAGACTGACTTCAAGCTTGAGTCAAGAATGTCAACAATGCTAAAGGGAAGGAAGAGTTAGGAATATGCAAATAACATCAATGATCAGAACTAATATAAAAATAGAAGAGAATGTTTTATCTTTCATTCATTCAAAAATTTATACATACCCATTATATGCCAGGCACTGTTCTAAACATTCTATAAGTATTAATTCTTTTAATAATATAATGTCAAGCATAGTAAGGGCTGTAAATAAAGCAAAGTAAGGAAAGAGAAAATCACTGCAGATGCAATTTAGACTGGGCTGCAGGGAAAGGCTTAGGTAATATCTTTATCTTTAGAAGATAAACTCAAGATAAATCTCTAATGATGAATTAGCAGTGAGTAAAGGAAAGGAAAATTTCAAGGAGCAGGAATATGTGCAAAGGCAGGGTACATTTGAGACATGAAACTGGTTTTGTAAAGCAAAGCAAAAGCTTCTTATACAGTGAAATCAGAGATGATAAAATTGGAGAATAAAGAACTTTATGTCCCAGTCACTGGGCATGTCCTAAGAGCAGGAGGGAGGTATTAAAGGATTTTAATTGGCATTGTTTTATTTTAAAGAGACTGCTTCGGCAATATTTTGCTATCACCTCCTAAAGTCAGAAAAAAATTCACGTTTCTTGTATACATATTAAATTTGCACTCAGACACATTTATTCAACTACAAATTATATATTCATGTATTAGAAAGGAATACCAAAGTGAAGAAGATGCATGCCTTATACATAATCTATGATTAATGTCAGGCAATAATTCTATACTACAAAATTTCATAATAAAATAAACTTTAGAATCTCAAAGAGTTTTCCCCTATTACAGAATTAAAGGACATTCAGTCAACTACTTCAAAAACAAAAACAAAAACAAAAACAAAATAAAACATACCACGAAGTATGCTGGGATTTAATTTTAAAATTAACCTAATCACACATATTTTATAAACAACATTACCATAATTAGCAACTTCAAAGCTGAGGTCTAAAACAACAGAGATGTATTAGGATATTTTCATTTCACAAGAAATATGTCTTAAGACCTTTATGAATTTTCTCAAATACTTTAAAAACATATAACTTCAGTAATTACTGAAGATGACCTAAACATAACTAAGAACATTAAGGGAACCTTCAGAGCCTTAACAGAAATCACATGTATATACAACATAAATTAGAAAACATAATCCCATGGCATTGTGGATACTAAACTAGGATCACTCACTGGTTAAGCGAACCTGTAAGTCAGCGTTACCTGATTCATGCCTCAGCAAAATTAGAAATTAATATGAATCTTCAGCACTGCTTGAGAACATCTAAAATGAATAAAGTTAAATCTACAAACCCAATAAATTTATATACTATAAAACTTCATCAGAATTCCTGAGTATGTTTAAAAACTCTCACTTATAACTATATTTTCCCCTATAGTGTATATATTCATACGATTTTCAAGAAATGTATACACTTATTGCTGCAATTTTTATATTTTAATAACTTAAAAAAAAAAAAATCTCCATGGAAAGTTAAATAACCCTACAGATTATTCCTGACTATTCCACATCTCTAGAAAAACTGTACATCAAGTTACTTGAGACATAAAATTAATCTTGCTGGGATGGGTTAGCCTGGTGATGGGTATTAAGGAGGGCACGTACTGAATGGAGCATTGGGTGTTATACGCAAACAATGAATCATGGAACACTACATCAATAAATAAATAAACAGGGAAAAACAATCTTGCTGACGTGGACTCAAAAAAGAAAATTAAGAATCCTCTTTTTAGGAATGTAATTACATTATAAAAACTGGAGAGGTAGGTAGATTCTAATGATTTTTGTACCTCCAAAAGAAAGGCAGCTTATTATAGGCACCATTAAATGTATTCATGTCCCATATGGTTAATATATTAAAAAATAAAATTTTTTAAAATAATGACAATTCTGCCTTTATCAGATGTCAACAAAATTGATTTTTAAAAATAGGAAATTACAAGAAAAATAATAAACTGGTACTTATTCAAATATGACTGAAAATATTTTTTTTTTCCTGCAATGATCAATCAAAAACTCTTACTGAGGGGTATAAAATAGTCATCTGGGAGAAGGGGAGAGTACATGCTCCCACAGATGGCAGTATGACTGCCAGGCAGCATGAAAAGACCTCCTTTTTTTTTTTTTTTTAAAGATTTTATTTATTTATTTATTTGGCAGAGACACAGCGAGAGAGGGAACACAAGCAGGGGGAGTGGGAGAGGGAGAAGCAGGCTTCCCGCCAAGCAGGAGCCCTATGCGGGGCTCGATCCCAGGACCCTGGGATCATGACCTGAGCCGAAGGCAGACGCTTAATGACTGAGCCACCCAGGCACCCCATGAAAAGACCTCCTTAAGGTCAAGATGAATTTATAAAATTAAGTTCTGAGGTGCCTGGGTGGCTGTGAGTTAAGCATATGGCTTCAGCTCAGTTCATGATCTCAGGGTCCTGGGATCGAGCCCCACTTCTCCTTCTCCCTCTGCCCCCACCCCCTTGCTTGTGAGCGCACACTCTCTCAAATAAATAAATAAATAATCTTAAAAAAATTAAATCCTGCTTTACTTCCTAAAATATTATGTAAAGAGATTTATACTTACTTCTGGTGGTGGTTCCTGATCATTCTTCCATGATGCATCCGATCCCCTATCCCTAGAAAGAGAAAGTTAAAAGAAAACATGAAGTACTTAAGATTCTGTGTTTATAACTCAGTAGTATAGAAAATAAGTAGAAGACATGAGCTCAATCCTTAATTTTATAATATACATGAAAATAAGAGCAAAAAATAAACGACCATGTATATGTTCTTCACCTTGTTTCAGAAGATGTGGGAAGCTCCTAAGAAAAACACAAAATCTGGACACATAAAATATTAGGACTGGGGGAATGAGAATGAGAAGCCAAGACTATGGTGTGCAGAGGAAAGTGGCTTTGCAGTTCATAAGCATCTCTAGATGCTATGACTTTGATCGATACTTTCATGATACCTGAGCTCAGTTCATAAAGCTCACCTCAACAAATGCTTATTCTACACCAACTATAGGTCAGACACACTGTTTCAGGTGCTAAGGACACAAAAATGACCAGGAGGCATTCCCTTAAGATTTTACAGGTTTAATGGTAGAGGTAACAACATGAAATTCTTCTTCCTCTATTTACCTGAGGAATATCAACAATATTCCATGAGTAACCAAAGCTTATTCCAACAGTATTCCTCAAAGCAGAGAGGGTGGAATAAAAGCTATCTCATTTGGTAAGGAGAAAGAATTCTGAAGAGTCTGAAAGACAGTATAATCACAAGCACTAACTACTTTTAGTGGAAAGTTTTATACTCTACAACAAACAAAAATACATATATTATTAAGTATGACTATGATTTCTGAAAGCTCACCTTTATCTCTTTAATCTTTTTGATTTTGTAAGTTTGACAGTATCTTGTTACTCAGTTACATTAAAATATTATAAAATATTAGGAGTAGACATTGTCCTCACTGCTTTAAACTAGATCCCAAAGACAAATGAGATTCTCAGGATTTAATTCATTAAAATCATTAATATATTAAACCACAATCCATAAAAACCAATGTACAGATGTCAGTGGGCTGGCAGAATAGGAATATCATTAAGTCTGCTCTAAAATTTTGATTCAGAACTTTTGACACTGTATATGGGGCATTATCAATGATTTTTCTACCATTAAAAAAAAAAAAAGCTTACTCGTTAATGATCAGTTTACACCTATGCATTTAACATAGCTCCAGTACTCCTTTTTGCATATATGCCATCACACGGCCTATGGGGTTTAAAGACATAAATGGGGAAAGTTCCCCAATAGCGCATTTACCACAGAAAATCAAAATCTACTAAAGAAGAGATCAAGCAACATTTCAAAAAGCACTTTCAACAAGAATAAGTTCATGGGAAGCTAAAATTAAAATAGCCTTACAAGAGGTGGATAAACTAGAGAGGAGGTGACCTTCTCTACCTCAAAGGCAAAGTACTCTACTGAGTGTCCATGCAGACACCAAATTGCAGTCTAGAATAAAAAAAAACTTTGTTAAATGGGGCTTCTGCTGGGTGGGCCTAATTTCCCAATTTAGTTTATTGTTTCTTTCCAGGAAAAAAATTCTTATTCTTGCAAATCAAGAACACAGACTTCTCTTGTTTAAAATCTATTTAATAAATGTCTTTAGAGAAGCTTTTCAAGTTTATCTGTTTTAAGCTAAAACATTTTTATTTGTTAAAAGCTGAAAAATCACATATCCACAGCAACATCCTAATATTTAAAGCAGAATGAAATGCCACCTATTTAAGGCATGATTTTAAAATACAATTTTTCTATTTAATTTACCTTTCTTTTCAGCGGTTACTTAGAAAAATCAACCTTACCAACCGGAAGAACTTAGGCAAAATGTTCCTCAGATAATTATGTGGATTCTTAAGCATGAGTTTAATGAATTATAATAAATGAAATTCAGAGACTTGATTTAATATATAAGTGCTTTAGAGATTTCACACCATGCAATGGGGACTAGTACTTTTGAGGTAGCAGTAAGGCTACTCACTGACTGAAGTTCCCCTCTCTGTTCTGCAAAAACCACATTCCTACTGCTTCAACTACACTTCAAGTTTCCCATCAAAAGACAGCTAGACCTAAAAGGGAGTTGTGTGTCAAACTGAGTGCAAAATCTTTTTAGATCCCCACCCTTCCCCCTATCTTTCTTAGTGTTTCTTCCACTCCTACTAATTTTACAATATTTTTAGTGGCTCATATTCATTACATCTTTCCAAAGCATTCAACTTTTTTCCTGAAAAAACTATTCTACTTGAACCATGTACCACTGATTTACCAAAAATAAATTATATGATTATAATAACAAGTTCAACTGATAAAAGCAGCTTTATAGCTAACACTTAGCAACACAAATAATACATGGAAAATGCACAATTAATGAGTAGCATAAACATGCAGAAATACTACTACCCACATGTTACAGGCATCATTTAGCATCCACAAAATGGAAAGCAGTAGTTTGTTGGTTAAATCAACCCTATTTAGGGGCGCCTGGGTGGCTCAGTCGGTTAAACGTCTGTCTTCGGCTCAGGTCATGATCCTATGGTCCCGGGATGGAGCTCCACATAGGGCTCCCTGCTCAGTGGGGAGTCTGCTTCTCCCTCTGCCCCTCTCCCTGGTTGCACGCGTGCTGCACATGCATCCTCCCCCCCCAAAAAAATAAATATAAACTTAAAAAATAATAAAGAAAGAAAGAAATCGACCCTGTTTATCAACTTGATACACAACTTTTTAGAGGCATATTTTTGTTCTCTCTTCTATAAATTTACAATCTATAAGCAACCAGAAATTTATTAATTTTTTTTTCTTGAGAATTACCAAGTTTTATTAAACAGTTAAGCCTATAATGCAATCCAAGGAATAATTCTATTTAAAATGGAAAAGAATTCTTTTCAAGTGGTAATACTAATGCTGAAGTAGCATGTTTATAAAAAAAAGGTATGTCATGGAAAAAAATATGAATTAGAATTCAGAAACTTTATATGGCCTAAATGTAGTCCTACTAGTTGATTATGTCATTTTGGGTAAAAGATAAAAATCATCTCTACCTGTAAAATCTGATAACAAATTGTAGCTTTCAGAGATGTTATCAGGAAAATAAATGAATGCTTTGGAACACATATTCTTTTTTTTTTTTAATTTAAAGATTTTATTTATTTATTTGAGAGAGAGAATGAGAGAGAGAGCATGAGAGCAGGGAGGGTCAGAGGGAGAAGCAGACTCCCTGCCGAGCAGGGAGCCCGATGCGGGACTCGATCCTGGGACTCCAGGATCATGACCTGAGCCGAAGGCAGTCGCTTAACCAACTGAGCCACCCAGGCGCCCTGGAACACATATTCTTAACAAGAAACTACCTTCACTGAAAATTATTCGTAAAATATAAATTAAATAAGCAGACAACAACTAATGTGTCAGTAACATACTTACTGTTTAAGTTTTTCTGTGAATATGTACTGGGTGAAGTCTTTCATTGATGGAGCAAAATACATAGTATCCTTTATTTTAATACCTTTACTCTCAATGTGCTCTGAAGAATTAAACCGTAACACATAAAATGGATGTGCGACAGGTCCAAATATCTCAAATATCTATAAAACAGAAGAAACGTAAGGACCTTTAATATGCAAAATAATAACTCAAAAAGTAATTTTTAAAAAACTGATAATTGTTATAACAAGGTAATTTTGTCATGTCAGAAAAATAAAATTGTATTTATATTTAAGTCATTTTTGCATACTCACAAAGTCTTCATATTTTGATTATAAATGCATCAACTCATTCCAGATTTCCTTTTTATGAGAATTTAAAACAAGTGTAGCAAATCTGTTAATTGCTAAATTCAAATCATCTTGGTGGTGTATGAATTAGATACAAATTATGAAGTTTTTTTTATCATTCCTCATTTAAGTTGTAAAGTATGAAGAATCACAATGGGTAACTTTTGAGAAATAAAATGCTGTCACTTGGAATCTTATAACACGAAACTTAAAAGCAAGCTTCTGCTTTAGTGGGTATTTAATCATTTCTGCTGTTTCCATACAGTAGTTAACATTTTTCATAAAATTAAACCACAACTGTTTCTAATTCAAAACTTAGAAAAGTAGATTTGAACTTGAAGTTGCTTATTTCTCAAAAACCAAAGAAGCTTATACAGCCTTTAACTTTTATATAAAGGAACTGCTTTTAGTACAGACACATTTTATTTCTGAAAATGTTTTGTGAATGATTAAAGGAAGCCTCTTGTTTTCAAACTCTTCTCAAATACCTAAATTCTTTGAAAAATGTTTCTGATAGTAAATATATGTATGCTATAGAAACCAGACCATGACCAATGTTAGTGTTCAACTTTTCTAGTCTTCTAATTCTTTTCTTCTGAGACCACATTATAGTTTTGTATACTGTTCCCTTTTAAAAACTAAAGTTGCATTAAGTTTTTCCATGTTATAAATATTCTTCGTAAGTATAATTTCAGTAGCTATATCAATAACTCCTTTATAGATCTGGCACGATTTAACTTGTCTCATAAATAAGCACATTTAGGGAGCTTCCAATTTGTTCAATATATAATAAATGATGCCTTGATGAACATGCTTTTATGTAAATTTCTGTACTTCAGGTTTCCCAAAAATCTATTTGTAAGGGGTGGAATCATTGGAGGCAAGAGTATGATTATTATTAAAACTCTGGATATAAATTACTAGATAATTTTCCAAATAGCTTGGACCATTTTAAACCAAGTGTACTGAAAATGCCTGTTTTAGTACATTATCAGTTCTTCATTTTTGATAGTAAATATTCTCATTTTATTCTCGTTAAGTATACTATTCAGGATTTTTATTAATTTTCAGTGAGGCATAAAACAGTTCACCTATCAGGGTACCAATATTCTGAAGGCATGAGTACCCCATACCCCCAAAACAACTAGAAGTATTCAATACAATTAAAATGCCAACATATTCTGAAGCAACACTAATAGCATAATTTTTTTAATTTTAAAAGAAAACAGCAAATTTGCTTTGAAGGATTTAGATACAAAGAGTAGACCTTGTAGACCTCTTCCAACTAGAACTGCAAAGGACAGAGGGATATACCGCAACACAACTCTTACTGGTTCACATTACATAAAGTAATGGATTATCTTACTTGTCACTTTTTAAAAAGTCTTAAAACAATTCTTTTTTAAACTCCTTTGATAAATAGTGACAAATCTGATTCTTCAAGTTTGGACGGGGATAAAAAATTTGTTTAGAAAAATTTCCCATAAAGATATAATAATCACAGTTGGCAACCTGGTACATAAAGCTGTTCCCCAATGATTGGTTTCCTGGACAAAATAATTCCATTTCCTAACTGAGAAATGATTTCACTAGAGAAATGCCTGAATAGCTTCAGGCTTACACAGAGAGAGACTGGTTTGAACTAAAATGTAAGTGACATTCGAAATGCCTTGATAAAATCAAAGCATACTTGGTTGACTATTCTTAAGATCTCAAGTGTTAATAAGCTATACCTAATGATAAAATCATTATAAGGTTTTAAGTAAAATAATTCCACATACAACAGGTAACAGGAAGCTACTTTAAGGAATCCATACATGTCTTACACCAAAACTGAGAAGTATTTATGCTCCTACCTCGAATAGCCATGGAACACTTGACTGAGTTGACATATGCAATTTAGCTAATCCAGAGTTACAGAAAAAAAGGTTTAACAATATTTTAAATTACTATAAGCTAAAAAGTATAGATTTTAGATCGGCTAATACCTGAGAGCTAAACTCTGAAGAGCAACCTCAGACAAAGTAGGGGTCAGGCCAGCCCACTTCATCTCATAGTTTCATTAAACCTTGCATCCTGGCTCACTCTTCAGACCTGCCTTTGCGGATTCTGCAAGTTCCAAACTACCTGACTACAGATAAAAGGAAAGGAAGGAATATGGCTGAGACAACAGTGTAAGAAACAAAACTCAGGATAATAATGTCTTAAGGTATTTACTTTAAGGTAGGCAAGAAGCTTTCCTTATACTTTAAATAACAGTATATATCCCGTAGAAATACTCGTAAAAATTTAATCCAACTAATGTTTTATACTTGCCCTGTCATTTGAAAGGTAGTTTTCAGTGTCTTTCCACTTGGCTCTAGCTTATAATACTTACCATCTCTTATTCAAAAGCAGTATCTTTCTGCTAAAAGACCTCAAAGGATTCTTGTCACACAGAGAGATCACAAACACACACCACTATCACATTATACAGATACAGTATAAGGTCTGTTCGGAAAAAAACTGACAAGCAGAGAAGTAAATTCATTCCCCCGAATTCTCATTCCATAGCATAGTCCAGGCTTAGGTGTTCTGTATGCTGCATGGCCAAAGTTCTAGCGGATGGAGGCCAGCCTGAGTCAGCTGGCTAGACACGCGCAGAGAGCACTCCAAGAGAGAGAATAAGCTGCACTCTCCCATCTCCACACACACACATTATATACTTATTGGTTAGCCTAAGAGGGACGAAGTAATCCTAGTTTCTACAGGTAACGAGAAACAGATCAAAGACTCTCCAGGCCCAGGAATAATGGTGAAGACTGTGCAAATGGAGAGCCAAGATCTGCATACTTCTGCTCCGAGAACAGCCTTCAAAGAATGCCATTAACAAAGGCCTTATGGTTGAGCTGAGTCACTTTTTGGCTAACCTACCAAAAGGGGAAAGGGGGAAATAAACCCCTTACAGCCATTGAGAATTACCTCTTATCAATCACTTTACACTAATCACTGTGTGTTACTATTACTTCACAAGTTGCTGAGGGAGGAGAAAATAAACCACTGTATCAAAATAATACAGAATTTCAGAAAATCAACACACACTACCAACCAAGATTGTAGTATATTCTTTTTAAAAAAGATCAGTAAAAATTCCGGCCCAACTCTAACAAACACACTGAAAACTAATGAAAAACGAGTAAGTAATTCATGTTATATAGGGATAATAAATTGCACAGGTTGGTCAATTTTTAAATCCCCTGATAAAGAGCTAAACATTCAAAATAAAAATTCATTCATCATTTATCAAGAGTAATCATCATTAGGATTAAAGGGCAAAAGGCTGAAACACAAATCCAAGGTTACCTCCCTTAAATCAGTGGGTAAAGGGGAGGAAGGTGGAGGGAAATGCATCAGACATATTAACTAGGTTGTAAACTCAACTTTGTCCCTTCTTAAAACTTTGTGATTTTTGAATAAATGGGGATAATTCCACTTGCTTGGAGTTTCAATGAATTTAAAAAGATACACAAAATATGTATCACTGTGGCTCATTATTATTGTTGAAGAGCAGAGGGAAAAGAAAAGATGTACAAAGGTTTGACATTGAAGGTAAAACTAAATCAGTATATAGGTAAGATCTAAAACAGATTCAATTTCATTTTCTGGTCACTGGTTTGTTTAACTGATAGTCCCAACCCTCCCCACCCCTGCACCATTACTTTGGGGAATCATGTCAAGGCACTTAGATGTATAATGAAATATTTTTTAAAGGCTTGTCACTTCTTGAATTTACAAAGCTCTCTATGTAAAATTTAGAAGTAGATTTAATTTTTTCCTCTAGACTTATGTCACATAACTAAAGTTAGAGGTATAAATGTTAAATTTTTATCTGACTCCTTCCAAAGTCAAATGACAAAAGAGCTGAATATTAACATTAGTCACAATTATAGAACTAAAAGTTCAGCTGTATTGGGGGATAAAAGAAATGTGAATTTAGAAGTTTTTAATTAGCAAAGTGTTGGGTATTTTGAAATTAAAATAGTCTCAGCTAGCTACTTAAAAAGACAACTGTCATGAATATCATAAATAAAAGGAATCATGGAAATTATCAGTTTCAAATGAGTTAGAAAACCAAGAAATAAGTTTCCATTCCGTTCTCCCCTCCCCCGTCTTCTACTACTTTCCGGAGGAGAGCGAAAAATGCTTTGCCTTTGTACCAGAGCAGAATACTGGTTTCTCCTAAAGTAGTATACATACTAATGGGCATGGAGAGCTACTCATGGCACAGTCATTGACTCATTTCCCATCCCTTTTCTCTCTCAACCTTCTCTGAGGTTAAGCCCCCCAGTCAATCTCTAACCACTTACAAAGGCACCAGCAGAACTCACTTGAAACAAAAAGACTGAGCTTAGGTATCTGAAAGAGAAAAAAGTACAGCACCATTCTTTAGGCATTAAAGTCTTTCTTCCCCTCACCAACTTTCTCAAGAATTGCCAAAATATATTAGCTCTAGACTCCAATTAATTCTGTCACTGATTGCTCTGCCATCCTAAGTCACTCATTTCTCTTTGGTAAATTAGCCTGTCAATCTAAACAAAAAGAAAAACAAAACCAAAAAAGTACGTAGGTGGTACAAGATAGGCAGGACCCTGATAAAAATCTGACCTCTTTCTAATCTGTGTTAGAACGGGACAGTAGGAAATAGCACATAAAAGGGAAAATTATATGAATGACCCAATAATATAATTAAAAAGATATGTTTTTCTGATTAAATGTAAATTAATTGTATCTCCTAGAACAAAAAGGAAGTCAACTATTAGTTATCTAGGAAAAACTAAACCCCAAAAAGTGACTTCCCCAAAGACAGCAGCTGGTTTCTTATTTTTATTTGTTTTCAACACAGTACACATTTACTTAGCACTTAAAATTTACAAAGCACTCTACTCTGTAGTGGAGAATGCTGAGGTGAATTAAACTTCCCCCACAGCCAAAAAAGAACACTTGGTTGGTACTTATATATATATAAATTTTTTTTTTAAAGATTTTATTTACTTATTTGACAGAGACAGAGACAGCACAGATAGGCAGAGTGGCAGGCAGAGGGAGAGGGAGAAGCAGGCTCTCCGCAGACCAGGGAGCCCGACGTGGCGCTCGATCCCAGGACCCTGGGATCATGACCCGAGCCAAAGGCAGATGCTTAACCAACTGAGCCACCCAGGCGCCCCAGTTGGTATTTATATTTTTGATCTTAGAGGTTTTACATCCTCTGCCAATGGCTCAAAATTGCATTATTTACTGGGTAAAATGTGTAGTCTTCCATATTAAAGATGGACATGCCAAACTGTTCCATTCGAAAGATGTTATAAGGAACTTGACTTTTTGGTGAGTACACATACTCATAATTCCCCAGAATGTGCTTACAGTGACACTTTGTAGCTATTGCTGAAATCTTTTCTCCCCTTTTTCTTTTTTCCACTCTAAAGATTCCACCTGAGGAAGCCAAAGTCTAAAAAGTTTTGAAAGCCCCTACTCAAAGGGACTCACAAACCAAAAAAAGGTTAAGAACTACTACACTGTAGAAAGTTTGCTGCACTCAACTTTGAGTTACCTGGAGATATTCGATATGAATACAGACCCTCTACTTCACAAGTTACCTGACAAACAGGAAAAAATTGTATACCAACAGACACAAAGTATTGAAAAAAATCAAGAATAAACACTTCAGAACTCTAGACTGCTCATCTACTAAAATTAATAAATTCTCTTTAGGACAGATAGGGAAAGTCAGAAAAACCAATCCACAAAGAAACAGAATAATTGTAAGATTTGAATATATTTTTTTTTACAAACCTTTCCTGCTGCCTGTCGATCGCTTTTAAAAATTACAGTTTCCTCATTAACCGGAGGTAGGTTAGTCACAGATTCAATTATTACTGAAAAATGAAACAAAGGAGATTATTCCAAGATTTAATCAGAAGATAATGTAAAATTTAAGTGGGAAATTTTAACTCCAACATAATTTAAAATGAAATTTAAGGTGAGATAATATACCTCAGTAACTGTTCCTCTTAAAACAACAGTCTATTTATTATCAAGTGGCACAAGGAAAAAGAATCTACGTTTTTATTTAATACAAAAAGCTACAACTCTAAGAAACAAAAACTAAAGTAAAATTCTCACAGAAAATTTGTATCACCCACTAAAAAGTCAATAAATTTAAGTCATGTACATTTTCCCAAGCAATTTTTACCCAAAAAACGATAATCACATTTAGTCACAAAACTCCTGTTTTAGGAAAAATTAGTCTTCTTCCTCACTCTAGAAATTCTTTTCTAGAAAGCACTGAGTACTTATTGATCTATGAAAAAGCTAAAGACTTCCCAAAAGCATCTTCCTCTGAATAGATGAAGATGATAGAACTCACAGTAATTGTTATCATTCTCCCTCTCAAAATGCAACAGTATTATCCCACTCATCTATCATAATCTCCAATTCCTGTATGGGCCACAAATGTTAAAACACCAAGCTACCATAGCAAAGAGAGAAAACAAACAACAGACTCTTAGAAAATTAGAGCAACAACCAAGAATATTTGCCACATTACACAGGTAATGCCATGTCCACTTGGAAATGTCAGTTCAGGTTATTAAAATTCATTTTAAAAATTTCAACTGTATCCAATTAATTACAACAGTTACTGCTTCTAAGTTCTGAACATACATGTGGAGTAATAGATCACAGGTCAACATTTTCTAAATTAGATCTGTTTCTGGAACAAAGATGATGAGTAAGGATTAATAATGATAGTGAGTACTAACAGCATTCATTTTCAATCATTTCTCCTCCCTAATCCCCTTCCCAAGAATCAAATTACATGAAA
The DNA here is from genome assembly GCF_004348235.1 of Phoca vitulina. Classification (NCBI taxonomy): domain Eukaryota; kingdom Metazoa; phylum Chordata; class Mammalia; order Carnivora; family Phocidae; genus Phoca; species Phoca vitulina. Next base: position 37,783,277 of record NW_022589717.1, read on the forward strand.
ATAAAAGATCACCTAATTCAATTCTCTCATTTTATAGAAAGATGAAAAAACAGGACTTAAGAGAGTAACATTATCACATGGCCAATTCCAGACCAAGTCATCACCAGAACCTAGAATAACCTAGATCCCTAGTTCCAATGCTCTTCCTTTAACAACACAACTACTGACTGTGTTTCCACAGCCTAAAAAAACCCATTCTTTTTTTTATTATGATTCTAGGTGGCAGTTGCAGGTAGCTGGATACAAATCAACCTTAAGTTTGTACCACACATTGATAAAAATTTCCAAAGCTATCAATAGTCAAAGTATCTTCTAGTACAAGATCCTTAAATTCATGAAATCTCTCTAATTCTACCTAGGTGGATAATATTTAACTAGCCTCTTGTATTTTCCAAATTAAATTAGAGAGAAAGAAAAATAAGCCAGCATAACTTGTAGAACAATTGCAGAGTACAAAGCCAAATCCTCTTTTTCTCCTGGGGTTCTTATTTGAACTCACATATTTTTTGCTTCATGTATTAATACTTATTTTATTTTCTCTTTTGTAATTTGGTCCAAATCATGTGAGATATTTTAGGCTCTCAAAACAGGGTAGCAGGTGCTGATTTTCAGTCAATCTTTATTCCTAGCAGCTTGAGAATTTTGTTATTCTATTAGGGTGTGCTAGTCAAAACGATATCTTTAAAAAGCATTATCTTATGCATATTGTATAGTTCACATTTTTTTCTTGATAAACATTTTGACCTTTATTTTTTCTATATACATCAAGTCTAATAAATGCTCAACTCACACTATGTAATCAAATGATTACTTATTTAACTTATTTATGCATATTATTAAATGCCATAAGATAACTCAAATACCAGTGAATGTAATGACTCAAGAATCAGGTTAAGAGTTTTAATAATCATGATTTTTGTAAAAATAAATAAATAAATGTTTCACTTTAATCAGAATTTTGACTAATAAATTGCAAAAGTACAAAATTATGTAAGTATAAACTTTTCAAAATATTGGTATGGACACTGTTAGAAAAAGGTCAAAAGTCCAATTTCTACCACTGACCCATTATACAACTAATCATAAGGGCAAGTGAGTTGGGTTTTTCTGTGTCCCTTAAGTCCTGTAAACTAAGAGGGCCGGTGGATAATCTAGGTCTTTTATCCAGTTGAAATATCCTTTGACTTTGTCAACTCTTGAGTTCTACTTTCAGATGGATCTTACTATGAGAGCTAATGGTAGCTACGTGAACTTCAAGGCCTTTAGTACCTATCTCACAACCTGGGGCTAAAAGAAATCTATAATATCTAGTTCTCTTACAACCAACAGCTTTATATTTCATGAATCACAGAACTTTCTAATTTACATGTTTCTAAAATAAAAATCAAAGGCAGTAGGCAGAATAATGTTCCCCCCACCAAAAGACACCTACACCCTAATCCCTGAACCTATAAATACATTACCTTACATTTAAAAAAAAAAAAAAAAAGGATTTTTGCAGATGTGATTAAGGTTAAGGACCTTGAGATGGGGAGATTATTCTGGATTATGCATGTAGGCCCAACCTATGGAGTCCTTAAAAGCAAATAATCTTTCCAAGCTTTGGTCAGTGAGAGATGTGATGAAGGGGGAAGGGTCACAGGGAAGGTATACTACTGGCTTTGAAGATGAAGGAAGGAGTCCATAAGCCAAGGAATACAGGCAGCCTCTAGAAGCTGAAAGGGACAAGGAAATGGATTCTCCCCTAGAGCCTTCAGAAAGGAACTCAGCACTGACGGACCTCTTGATTTTAGCCCAGTGAGACCCATATCAGACTTCTGCGCTACAAAACTATAAAACAATAAATTTGTGTTGTTTAAAGCGACTAAATTTGTAGCAACTTAATAGCAAAAAAAATTAATATACCAAATCAAAGAAAATTCTGGAGAAATGTCAGTAAAAGCAGACTTTGAATTTTAAAAAAGACACGGCATTTATGACTTACATATATAAGTAAAAAATGAATTTATCTATTCAAACTTAACTATAAAATGAAGTATTATTACATATTTCACAGAAAATGCACTAGTCATAAAGTCTTTGATTTGATGAATGCATACTTGGATATAAGTAATTTTATTCATAAAATTATTTACATACCTAATTGCTCAATAATACTTGAAACCATCCCAAGAGGCTTTAATTCAATATCTTCAGGCAGAATAATAGTGAGTTCTTCAACAGAAGGTAGTTCCTATAATATAAAAAAAGCATTGATCTTCCTCCAGCTTCAACAACTAAAAAAAATAGGACATCATTTCCATTTAAAGTACTATAAACATTTCTGAAGATGTAACATTAAGCACTTATACCATCTCTTTGATGTTATCCTTTTTAGTGTCTGACAGTATTTCTTCTACTTCCAATATCTCCCCACATGAGTGATGCAACAGCATCTATACCTAAATCCAGCTAGACTAAGAACATGGACAAAAGTACCCAGATTCTTCCAACCATACTTGAATGAGACAAAAAAAACAAAAAACGCTATTATTGTTAAGGAATTCAAGGCAAAAAAAAAAAAAAAAAAAAAGGCATTTCACTTAAAGTGATTCCCAGAGAAATGATTCTACTGGTCACTACAATTTCTCCACAGAAGAAGAGTTCTCTCTCTTAGCTGTCTCAATTTGGTTAATTAATTTGACAGGGAATAAGTAGTTGAAAAGAGAAACAGCAATCTCTTCTGGGGCTATTTGAAAAAGAGTAAATGTCTAGCTTCTTCAGGAAAAAAAATCTAGAATTCCTGGGAAACAGAACATAGGCTCCACCTGGAAAAGCTGTGAAGTGTTGCCTAGTATCTTCTTTCTCTATGTTAAAATCTAAATTCCTTTACGTTAAAAATTCCTCTTTTCTGACCCAGCTACTAACTATACCTCAGTTGCTATAGAAACTAGATGTTGAAGTAGAGACGAAGTTGAAGAGAAATCTAAGAATAAAACTGACCTTAGCCTTTAAACAAACAGAACTTTCTATTTTTGACCTTTGCCAAAAGACCATGATTTAACTTTTAGAAGGAAGTTCTTCCTTAAGAAGGCTTGAAAGTGTATGTTAGGAGTTGGTTTGGGAGGAGAAAGAGAACTTCTGAAGAAATGTTGAAAAAGATGGGAAAAGCCTAAACAATACAGTGTATTACAGATGAATGGATCATGGTAATCATTCTCCTCTTCAGGGACTCAAACAAGGTTTTTAATAAACCATATAACCAGAGTTAAAGTATAACTTGCTTCTGGGAGATGCTATTTTCTGATCAAGTATTACTTACAAACAACCACACTAAAGGTCTCAACCAACTTCACGCAGAAGACAACCTCGCATGGTTAGTCTGGATGGGGTCGTGAGGAAATGACTGTTTTATATCAGACTTTTTCTGAGTACTTTTAGGGAGAGGACAACCACTTGTTATTTTTGCATATTAAATATGGATAGTTTTTCTTGGCAAGACCATGGTTTGAAAGTGGTCCATATGTGTATTAGAATAGAGAAGGGAGTACAGTTCTTAGAACTGGTAAAGAACATGTGACATGGGATAGCCTTGTGAAGAAGCTCTTAGCAAAAGAAATCGCACACCCAGTTAAATACAAGAAGAGGGAACTATAATGTTGGGAGACTGCAGACAGGAGGGCTTTCCTGATATTTTAGAGAGCAAATCACACTGCCTTCTGCTTCCGGGGCGGGGGGGCGGGGGGGGGGGATAGTAGCTCTTATAAGTAGCAAATGGCATTTTCTAATGCAGAAGTATAGTGATGAAATCTGAAATCTCCCCCACTGACTAACCAAATCACAGTTAAATCTAGAGCAAAAACTTTTCGTACTTTTGGACCGCGATAGAGCCCACTGGTTAAATAAAGTCAGGATCATGTAGGTAGAACAAAGGAAAAGGAAGTCTCTAAGAGAAAGTGCTGTTAGATCTTTTGGGAAAACCTCTGAACTGAGGAGGAGGGTAAACCAAATACTGTTAACACTTAGAACACAAAATCAATGTTATTCTCAAATAAATAAACGCTATCTGGCCACAGAATGAAAAGCTCCTGTTGTATTTTCTATTAAGAGGAATAAAGGTCCATGCAATATAATTATGTTTTGGTATAGGTTCAAATTCTGATACTGTTTTAATTTCTTTTAACTTTAAAATATAAAATACATGCTCCTGTTTTTTAAAGTAGAAAAAAAAAATTAGTAGTACCAAAGGACTCAGAGTAAAAAGCAAAAATTGCCCTGATTACTTTCAACCTTCCAATCCCTCACCACAGAGAGCTGTTAACAGTTTATCCTTCAAATACATTTACCATGCAGATATAAACTTTACATTTCTAATTGTAAAACGTTTTACTTATATCCACATTATAATGCAAGTTATCCTTTTTACCTATCATATTTTGTACATCTTTCTACACCAAAACATAAACATCTAATTTTTTAAACATTCTTATACTATATCACACTGTATAACTGTAACTTAACACAAGTTACCTGATAAAACATCTCTTTTTAATTTTTATCATTACATACAATGATAAAATGAACTATCCTTCACATACATCTTCGTGTAACTTCTGTGATAAATCCCTGTAACTGGAACTGCTAGATCCAAAGATACGAACACTTCTGACAGATACTGTCAAGTTTCTTTTCAAAAAGCTTCCGTCAATTAACAATTCCACAAATGATGACAGATTTTCTCACATTCATGCCATCACTGAGAAGCAAACTAAATCTTTGCCAGTGTGATAGGTCTACGATATAAGATAGCATCTTGTTTTTATTTTAATTTCTTCATTAATCAGGAAGACTGTGCATCCTTGCATGTTTCCTGGATATCCAATTGTGTTTATGAATTGTTTGTATATTTTACACATTTCTCTGTCAAAGGGTTTATCTTTTTATTAATTTATAAGAAAACTTTGGGTTAAAGAACATTTTGCCCTTTATCAAATACGAAGAAAATACCCATTCCCTTTCCTCCCAGAATGGTTTTTAGTATTTAAGTTGCTTAATGAACATCAGCATTTTAATTTTTATGTAGTCAAATATATCAAGCTTTTCTTTTTTTTGGCTTTTGAGACTTATGTCACAGAGAGAAAGACCTTCCCCATACCAAAATCACTTTTTAAATTCACTCATATTGGGGCGCCTGGGTGGCTCAGTCATTAAGCGTCTGCCTTCGGCTCAGGTCATGATCCCAGGACCCCGGGATCGAGCCCCGCATCGGACTCTCTGCTCGTCGGGAAGCCTGCTTCTCCCTCTCCCACTCCCCCTGCTTGTGTTCCCTCTCGCTGTGTCTCTCTCTGTCAAATAAATAAAATCTTTAAAAAAAAAAAAAAAGTGACCGTCTATTCCTACTTGTGTTCCTATTTGTGTTTTTTTAAAATCAGACTGCTGAATTTCATCTAATGCCTTTTCATCATCTTTTGAGATAATTATAACATAATTTACTGTAAGCTGAGCAGGTCAGCTCCAGGGTCTGATGAAATCCTGATGTTCTCCTCCTCTAAAGATGTCTATGAGACACATCTAGCAATGAGGAAGACAGGGGAAGATACAGAATGCTAGAATATTTGTAGTGATGCAGGGACCCACTCTTGTGGTCAAAAGCAGAGTCTGCCAGGCTTCCTTAATTTCTGTTATCCTGTTTCCAACCTATGTATTAACAGGACGAAACTGCCTACAAATGGGGAGGATCTCTGCCTCATATAGAACTAAACTTAGAGAAAAAACAGACAGATACTGTTATCTTGTGATCACCACCATACCTCTAATTCCAGTTCAGTGATCCCGAGCATTCCTTAAAAAAGACCAATGAAGGCATTAAATTGCCTCTTGATAGTAACAGACCTACCTATAAAAGTGATGTGCATCCCCAATGTTTATAGCAGCAATGTTCACAATAGCCAAACTATGGAAAGAGCCCAGATGTCCATCGACAGATGAATGGATAAAGCTGTAGTATATATACACAATGGAATATTATGCAGCCATCAAAAAATGAAATCTTGCCATTTGCAATGACGTGGATGGAATTAGAATATATTATGCTAAGCGAAATAAGTCAATCAGAGAAAGGCAATTACCATATGATCCCACTGATATGTGGAATTTGAGAAACAAGGCAGAGGATCATAGGAGAAGAGAGGAAAAAAATCAAACAAAACAAAACCAGAGAGGGAGAAAAAGAGTAAGAGACTCAATCTCAGGAAACAAACTGAGGGTTGCTGGAGTGGAGGGGGGTGGGAAGGAAAGGGTTGCTGGGTGATGGACATTGGGGAGGGTATGTGTTGTGGTGAGCACTGTGAATTGTGTAAGACTGATGAATCACAGACCTGTACCCCGAAACAAATAATACATTATATGTTAATTAATAAAAAAAGTGATGTGCATGAAATCTCCATCCCAAATACTCTGCAGAACATAAAAGATATATAAAGAACTATATATTGTACATAAAACATATAAGAAATAAATGAAATCAGCCTAGTACAATTCCAGATCAAAAGCCTATTATGGAATTTACCTTTGAAAGTATAGTTATGTCAAGCAGTATATTTGCTTTGAAAATGGCGGACATTTTGGGGGTTGGATCAAAGAAGAAGAGATATATTTGTCCCTTTTAAACAAGCATGCTTTCCATGGGCTTTCCATAAAGATTTTTGTCAGGCTTGAAGAGGCAGAACTTCAGAAGGTTTAAAAGGAAAGTTCCTCGGACTGCCATGTCAGACAGGACAGTATATGATCTTATCTTGATATCTGGATGTCAAATGTTACTTTCTCTTCCCTAACTATGAAAGCTGAAGTACTGCACCTCCACCAAGCCTAGTTACCTCTTTACTAAATTATCCTGATTTTCTTTTTTGTAAACATATTACTGTCTAACATCCTATGTGTTTTCTTGCTTAAAGTCCATTTCCCTAACTATACAATAAATCCAACAATAAACAGGATTTGGTCAGCCTTGCCCATTGCCATAGCACCCAGAACAATGACTAGCACATAGTAGGTGCTGAGCATATATTTATTAAATGACTTATCTCATCAGTCTGGGTTAAACAAAATTCTCAGAAGAGATCACAGTCTTTTTCAATCAGAGCAAAATCAGATAATGAAAATATAATTCCCAGAATTCAAGAGAATCCTCAAAGAATGGAAGTTAAAAAGGCAGGCTTCTAAGGAAGCTTCATTGCCCAGGACTAATGCATAGATACATCATATTTGCAGCAGCAAACATCATTACAATTCTTAGACTAACACCTGGCTCCCCGATTACATAGCGGCTGTTCAGCAGCTGTTCCCGGTAAGATAACAAATCTGTGCAGTCGCATAATCTCCTTTCAAGAAATAAAAATCCATCACTTTACTTTTCCATGAGTGGGGAAAGGATGTGTTACAGCAAAGAGGAAAAACAAACTCCAATAAGGGAAAAAAGAGTAGCCAGAACACACACTGAAGGACATTACCACTCTTGACAGGACACACAGGATCTAAAGAATTAGAAGTAAAAGGAATACTGATAAAACTAAAACACTGAAGTTAGAGTTGATGAGGAAAACCTGGGATAGAAAGACCTTCTCCATCATATAAGCAAAATCCAAGTGTCCTGAAAATAAAAGACATGAAGGCTATATTTACTGCAGGTAAGGAAGATTAAAGTATAAGCCTGGATTACCCTATAAACCTCATGGAAAGATGGGTAAGTGGGTAAGAAAGGCTCCTTTTATTCTGTTTATCCAATACCAGACACTAACTACATTTGATTATTTAAATTTCATTAATGAAAATTATGTAAAATTTAAAATGCAGTGTTTGATTGGACTAGCCACATTTCATATGCTCAACTGCTACAGTATTAACACAGTGTGGATATAGAACACTTCCACCATTGCAGGAAGCTCTACTGAACAGCACTGCTTTACATTCTCGTACATCCCAAAAGCCCTCCCTTACAAAACATACACCCAAGTATTAATAGCACCACTCTATTTTCGGCCATTAATACAAATATAATTTTAAGGCCACATTATAACAGCATACACCATACTGCTATGAAGTCTTAATGATAACCTGAAAACTTTACCTGGAAAATGAAGATTTGTGATAAATCTCTATTTTTACCACTGTTACTTCTCCCAAATTAAAAAGAAACTAAAACCTGTCTTGGGTGTACAGTATATACAACCAGAGATAAATATCCAGCTATCATTTAAATAAAGTTTATATTATGCTTACTGACTCAAAACAAATGTTATCTGTAATAACAAAGAATAGGCAAGGAAAGGAAGAAAAATACTTCATTCACATCATTAGCAAAAGAAAAGGCCACATGGAAATAAAAATCCCCAGATACATAACACCATTTGGCAATGAACTACTAAAATTCACCATACTAAAGAAATTCAATCACGTATTTCCTACAATCTACAGTTCAAAGTCAAAGGCTCTATTAAAAGATAATATGGCCCAAGCATATGCAATTTAAGAAAGCTTACATTATGATACAATCATCTATCACCATGACAAAATACACTACATTATTCAGAAACCAAATAATCAAGGAAGTTCAAATGATCAAATTCTAATGTTTCTATGTACGCACGTCTACACAAGCACTAAAAATACAGCAGACTTAAATCTACCTGTTACTAGTTCCAAATCTGCTCTCCCCTACTTAAATACTACCTCAGGCAAATCACTTTCTTTCTGGGAATCAGTTTTCTTATCTCTAAATAGTGAGAAAACTGAGCAAAAGTTCTGAATATTTCATGCAAATGGCTAATACAATTTAAAAAATGTTTAACTGCATGTAATCAAAAAGACAGCACATTAAGACAGAAATTATATGCCAGCCTCAAACACAATTACTATAATTCTCGATAACAGATACCCCTAACTATGGCATTAAATAAATGCATTGTCCTACCTATACTTCTGGAATATCCATGAAAGAGCAATTATTGTTTGTGCTACAAAAATATTATTATATTCTGATTCCTGAACATCTGTATGGCCTACAAGGTTGTTCAGTTAGGCAAAATATTCAAATGAGTACCACATAATATTAAAAATCTCCCCTATTAAAAAATTAAACTGTTGACACACTAGTTTAAAAAAAAAAAAAAGGATGTCTAAGACTTCCAGTGCAAAAATGGAAGGAGCTAATGGGTCAAAAATGGCCCTCTGAGAAGATGACATTTGTACATTACAATGACCTTGCCTTCTCTAGTTCTTTGAAGACTTATTATTGGGCAAGAAAAAAAAAAAATCAGTAATTTATGATTTTCTGAGGAAAATTATCTAAAGAACTTTGATTTGGGTTTTCACTCACAAATCTAGAAAAAGGGCAGCAGGGATTAATAATGGGAAAGGAATCAAACATTCCAAATGGCAACTAACCCTTTCTTGGTGCTAGACTGGGGAGAATTTTTAAAAAGTGAGGAAAAGTGGAATAAAATTATCTGACCACTTTCCTTATATTACCCAAAAATAGAGGACATGCATGTGGCAGCCAATTACCTGATGCTATTAGGTGAGCCTTCACTTTTCAGATATGGTTGGAAAGTGGAATCCAATCCCTGGAGTACTGAGAGCCATGATTGGAAACTTTTTTTTTTTTCCCTTATAGCTGGTAAAACATATTGGAAAAAAGAATGGATTAGGTCTGTACACTGTGTGGTAACTAAGACCACATATAACATTTAGTCTAATTCATCAACCTAACAAAAGTACTTTTACATGTTCCATGGAACTCAATACACATTAATTGCCCTTCTTAATTACCTTGTTGTGTATGACACTAAACTTAAGATTGAGACTAGCCCATTAAATATTTTCACCTAAAAAATGAAAACCAACACTCCTTTGCAGTGTTTTTATATTTTTCTCTTTAAGTAAATACTATATTCTTACCCTGTTTTTCGCTAAAACTAGTCAGAAACAAAGTTCATAAGAATACCTTCAAAAGTTGACTCACATTAAAATAAAATTATAATCCATCTCAGTAAGAAAAAACCTTCAATGATATAATTCTAAGCATTATCTTTTATGTTAACTGAGGAGTCCATATTTCATCAAATCTAAGACACTGACTATATATACCATGAAGATAAAACCACTACCAAATTATTGTAAAATGTCAACAATTACTAGTTCCAAATTTCAAAATGAAAAAGTGCCCATTTTGGAAGTGACAACATCAGGTGTATGGATGATAAACGAATGAACAAAGAAACACTCCCTGAGCTCCTACTATGTAACCAACACTGGGAATACAACTGTCATGCAACAGACTCTTACCTATCAGTGGGAAAGTGCATATTCTCTTCACCTGTCACCTTTCCATACCTATCCTATCCATCTTGCAATCTAGGATGACTTCCTTGACCCTTGCATGTTAGCTATCTCCTCTTCCACTCAATCCTACAACTTTGTATGTCCAGTACCACTCATCTCACATTCAATCATTAACTTTCTGGTGTCACTCTGCTTTTAGCAAGTGTATGCGCTCACTCTCTAGCTAGATTCCCTTTTAACAGACATTTGTCTTTATCCTCTAAAGCAATCAGAACTTATTAAAATCTACTGAGGAATGGGGGAATCTAACAAATGGAATGCTTGTGTGTAATAACCATATATATATGGTGTGTGTGTATATATATACACACACAGAACATACATGCTTATTACTTTACTGAAAACACTATTTATCTGAAGTTTAAGGGATCATATCTGTTGGCTATAAGCTTTACTAAAATAATTTTGTATAATGAAGCACAAAATTTTAATTTTTTAAAAAATCTGAGCACTAGTTTTAAAGAGCACCAAGTATTAATTTAAAAATATCTCCTCTCAAGTACATAAGCCATTTCTTAAATATCAGATATTTTGAAAAGAATGTCAAAAAGTGTCTTCAGTATTCCATGATACAATGTAATAATTTCAAACACATTTAGAGTCATAAAATGCTGAAGTTGAAAGAGGCCTGCATTTAGGGCAAAATTTATAAAGTAAGCTAGGCCTTGAAAACAACATACTCAGTCAACGATTATTAAGTGAAGACCATGGTGCATTGTAATTTCATGGATGGTGGGAGATCAAAAGTATGAAATAATCTGCTGTAACTTCTGACCACTTGAGGTGTCCAGATATTTCCATATCCTCATGTTAGGATGTTTTATGATATGTGTTTGCACTGCCAAAATCAGAAAGAAAATATAGTGTACTCAACCTAACTACAAAATACATTTGTTTTACAATATAACATAGGCAGTCTCCAAATAACGAAGGTACCAAGAACTGCCTACCAGCATTACATTTTTTCTTAGCCATGCTATATTATGTGTATAAATACGCATTAATATGCCTACTGCAGTATTACCCATTTTTTATCCCCATAAGCACTGTAACCATAACTTTTAAATGTTATGTAAAACCTTTCAGGTTTTCAGAAGAGAAAATAATAGGCATTAATTTATAAAATTCATTTCTGATTAAGGTTCTGAAATGTCACAATCCCATAAATGTTTTTATGATTCTAGAGTTTTAATTATACCTGATTTATTTAAATAAACAGGCCAGGGCATAAACTGCTGAGAAAATTTTTCAAAAAGGACCTAATTTTCCAATTCACTGAAACACTGAATAAACCCTATGTGGTTTAACGTAGTTCAAAGCTGTAATACGTATGCTGCTTTACATTTACTGTGTAGGTCATGTATAAACCTTCTCAGCATTAAAGAGGAGTTTATGATCAAAAGAATAATTACACATGGTTAAATTTAACAGCATGTATTACATAACTGTGACATATAAAAAGAGCCAACTAAGATTACTCTCCTTTTCAATGCCTCTTTAGCTAACCATTCCCTTTTTTTCCTCTTTTCCTCACCCCTTTTTCTAAATCAAGATATAACCATATCTTGTCATCCCAAGAGACTGCTGCAACTCTCTAAGGTTTAATTCTAAAAAAACAATCATGAGGTTACTTCACTGTAGCTCCCATATACTTACCATTAGAGATCTGCAATAGTTAGTAGTTAGATCACCAGGATCTAACTTTCCAACAAAGTGAAAAGATTTAAAAAGCTAGATCCAGGGAGGTGACATTCCTACTTGACAAACAGACTAACTGGAGGTAAAAATTAAGCTCAGCACGCCTGCATGGCAATAGGAAACAGCCCAGAATATGAGACACTTTATAAAGAGGTGGGACATAAAACTGAGTTAAACTGGGCATGCCTATGTTCCAGAGATCTCTAAAGATTCAGCACAAACTCTGAAATTGATAGAACTGCTTGGCCCATTTTAATTTATGTACACCTTTTAGCAAAGACAACATGGATAGAATGTTTCATTAATTTTCTCCAGCATTTCATTAGGAAATTAAATAGAATACATAGATCAAATGCTCCATGCACAATCCCTGCTGTCTAAGAGGATATACCAGTATGACCTGAACAAAATGGTACATCTGACACTGGCTAGAGCTGGTTTTAACAAGAGGGGACAGTTCCCAGGAAAAGTGGACTGTCATTTTCAAAAACAAAACAAAACAAAAAACCCCAAAAAACACACACACACACAAAAAAACTAATCTAGTAAGTAATAGGATTGCCCCAAAAGTCAGCAAAGAAATATAGCACCAACTGGCTGGTTCAAGGGGAAGGTCAAAGTAGAAGACAATGTATTTAGAGCCAGGGTCACAGCAATCTACATGCAAGCTAGAATTTTAAAAGATTAATCTATAGGTAAACAGAAGAAGTCAGTGAGTAAAGAAAGAATAAAACGACACTCAGAAAACTGAGAATATCCAAGAGGCATATAAAAGAAATAGCATGGCTATCCTCAATAGCTGCCTTAATTCCCAATGGCTTTCCTATCCAAATAAGTTTACAATGCATCCCCCCTCTCTTGAGGTAAGTGGAGAGTCTTTTTTGCTCACAACCACAAGAGTCCAATGTAAAGTCACATGTGATAACCCCTTGCAAGTATTTCCCTTTTACTCTCTACACAGGATGACTATTATCACTGACTAAACAGCATCCCTTTTTGAAATGGATAGAAGACTTCCTTTCCTATGACAGAGAACCCATTCCTTGTGGTTTGCATGGGCTTGGTATCGCCCACCCAACCCTCAAGCTTCTCAAAATACACATACATTCACACTCCCTTTCTGTCAGCTGGCTTTTACATGTTCCCGCCCTCACACTTGCCCATGTGCTTTCTCTAAAGCACTCACTTTCCTACATACCCTCCCACACAAACAAGAGTGACTATGTGACTCATGCCCAAGCAATCCAAATACACATTCCACTAGCCTCAATGATGTGTTCAGGGCTGTGTACCAGGCCCCAGGTAAACCAGTACAAGTCCTCCCCGTGACTTTCATATAGGAATATCAATGGCCAAACTGCCAGCCCCATAGAGAAAAACCTACTGAGCAAGAAAGAAGCAGAGTCCTAAAGACACTGAGTACAGGTAGCCCTATCATCCTGGTCTTCAGGGCCAAGTCATTCTCTTCCCTTAATTCCAGAGTTGAAGTCCTGAAGGAGTCCTAATAATACTCTTTCACAGCCCTAAGTCAAAGATTTATGGCAATCCAGGGAACTCATCCCTCTACCTAACCCATTAGCAGTGGTCTAACGGACGAGGAACTTCCAATAAGTTCACTTCCTAATCATGTAAATATAAAATAAAGCGGACAGCTACTCAAGAATCCAAAGTTGAAAAATAACGACTATAACTGATTCTTCCATCTTTCCCAAAGACCCCTTGGAACTGGCACAAAAAAGAACAGATTGGCCCACTGTTCAAGTTTCAAAAGCTAACATACCTTTCCAGTAAAAATGTAATTTTCTGATATGAGCCAAACATACACTCTCACAATTCAATAGCACTTCCAAAATCATATTTGTCTCTGTTTATTTACTGTCTGCCTCTCTCCACCAGGCACTATGAGAGCAGAAACTGGAGGGTCTTGTTTACAGCACCTAGTATATGGCCAGTGTGCTATAATAGTTTAAGAATGAATGAATGTAAAATGCCTGTTGTTCTCTCACTCATTCTATAATCATATATTACTGCTGCGTGACAACCTATTATCTGTCAAGTACTCTACTGCACACTACAGGAACTACAAAAATCAGTTATGAACTTAGCCTTCCAGAATGTGTTTCCTGGCCTCTGTGAACATGGACCCTTTTAGTTTTCTGAGGAAAATATGAGCACTCTACCAAGAAAAATACTTAAACATATAGACTAAGATTTTGCATTAAATTTTAAGAGATTCAGAAGATAAGAATTCCAGGTCAAGTAAGATAAATAAGAAAATGATACATATAAAAAGTACTGTGGTCCTTTATTTGTTGATTTTTATGCTCTGAGAAAACTTAAGTAGAAAGGTGACCAAGATACAAGAGAAACACCGAAGAAGTCTCCCAATACTTTCAGAAAATAGTATATGTTGGGAAAGCTTTGTGTAAAAAGACCAGTAAGGGATAGCAATGTCTGTAATATGAAAACAAGAACCACCAATGAAATTGCATAAAAATTCAAGAGGTTTTCAATATATAAAGCATAAATGAGATAGGAAATTTCTCATTACAAGTAGAGAAAAAGAAGTAATATTGGTAGAATTCAGGCATGAAAAGGTGCCCGATTACCTCGAGACTTTTAAAATGTTTTCAAACCTTGCATTAAACTGTTTCATTGATTTAAGTATTACATAATAAATGTAATTAGTGATCATTAAATTTTTAAAAAGCATTAGTTGTAACTAAAGTACATGTGGGTGTAAGTAACATGCGGCAATACAGCCTATATTCTGAAATCCTGAGATGTTCCTCTTGGATCATGAGGTTTCAACCAAACTACCATCATCCTTCTAGGATGGAAGGAAGAAAAGGAAATAACCACATAAGAGTCAACTTCACAAACCAACCCTATCACAAGTGCCAATAAATACCATCCTATAATAAACAAGTTTTCTCCATCTACAACAAAAATGCTCCCAAAACTTCAAGTTAACAGGAGTCCTAAGAAACTCAACCCATCTAATTTTACTTTCTACTTCTCTTAAATGCAATCAATTAAAAAGATTTCAATTACTACTGAGCAAAATTTTCTGACTTGTGGACCAAAAAAAACCCCCAAATAAACAAAAAAAAACCCCAAAACTAGGTTGTAAATCTACGTAAGAAATCTTTGTAGGAAAGATAAAAAACCAAAAAATAGCAAGCTAAAGTTGATGTCCATCAAGAACAATTACCAAATATTAGATTTAGAAACAACCTTAGAAACCTTAGCAACCACAGCAACCACATCAATCCTCTCTTTTATTTAAAAAAACCAAGGCAGGGGTGGCACCTGGGTGGCTCAGTCAGCTAAGCGTCTGCCTTTGGCTCTGGTCATGATCCCAGGGTGCTGGGATCAAGCCCCACGTCGGGCTCCCCGCTCAGAGGGGAGTTTGCTTCTCCCTCCCCCACCTCCGCTTGTGCTCGCTCTCTCTCTCTCTGAAATAAAATCTTAAAAAAAAAACATAAAAAATAAAAATAAGAAAACCAAGGCATAGCAAAAGTATGCCCAATAAGAGGTTGAGAAGTCTTCAAATTTACAGAGCCAGATATAGGGCAAATAACATCAATATTAGTATCATAACATATATTTAGTAACTTTCAAATTAGGTTTAATAACAAATCTAAGTACTTACATTAAGGAGTAACTCATCTTTTGTTTTAAGAGGAAAATTCTTATTTTCCTTCTCAGTTTGTAAATCATCTTCTCCATCTGACAGCAGTGGAGGAAGTGATATACAAGAGGAAGATGATGAGGAAGATGATGAAGATGAGGAGGAGCTTGAACTATCTGAATCTGTTTCACTGTAGGGAAGAAAAGTCAAAAACTTAGGAAAGCATTATTATAGTGGTATTAAATTATAATTTTTCAACTAGGAAATATCTACTATGTATTTACTGTTGCTGATATAATTCAAAAGCTAGCAATTCGAAGTTGACTATGGTATTTGGAAAGCAGTCTTTAATCCATTGATAACATTTTCAAAACCCCTGCTATAACCCAAACCCTATTATTATAATAGTCTCACACATCACACGTTTGTCTTAATCTAGTTAAGCACATGACAAATCACTGACAAGAGAAAGGTCTGGACAAGACACCTTTCTTATTAGCCATCAGTGACCAGATCACTTAATTGCCAATAAAATGTTGTCTTCAGGGGGCGCCTGGGTGGCTCAGATGGTTAAGCGTCTGCCTTCAGCTCAGGTCATGATCCCAGGGTCCCGGGATCGAGCCGCGCGTCGAGCAGGGAGCCCGCTTCTCCCTCTACTGTTCCCCCTGCTTGTGCTCTCTCGCTCTCTCTGTCAAATAAATAAAATCTTTAAAATAAAAAAACAAAATGTTGTCTTCATACAACTTGGAAACTCCTGAAAGTTACCAACCATGTTGACCACTCTACTCTAAAAATTCCCTTAGCCCTTGGCTTCACAGCAATTGTTACCAGTAATCCTCTTAGTTTAAATTTTGTTTGCTGGCTTTCTCCCTCAGCCCATTTTATATGCTGTTTTTAAAAGTTCCACCCTCAGGGGCGCCTGGGTGGCTCAGTCGTTAAGCGTCTGCCTTTGGCTCAGGTCATGATCCCAGGGTCCTGGGATCGAGTCCCACGTCGGGCTCCCCGCTCGGCGGGAAGCCTGCTTCTCCCTCTCCCACTCCCCCTGCTTGTGTTCCCTCTCTCACTGTGTCTCTCTCTGTCAAATAAATAAAAAAAATCTTTAAAAAAAAAAAAAGTTCCACCCTCATTTTCTCTTCTCTCTATCCTCTTCCCATTGATAACCTCATTCACTCAAATGATTTCAATCATCACCCATGTATAGATAACTCCTAAATCATCAGCCTTGATATTGATAACTCTAGGCTCCACCCCTAATCTCCAGCTGCATACTGGCCTCCTCTGTATGAAAAACCTACACTTACCTCATTCTAGCAACAAATTAAAAAAAAAAAAAAAAAAAAGCATTCTCCTTACTGAAACTGCTTCTGTCCTTGAGCCTCTATTTTATTTCATTGCTTAGTGTTCAATCCAGTCACTATAGGTAGAAATCTTGGAATCACTCTGAGCCAATGCCATCTCACAGTCAATGATAAAATCCTACCTTCAGATGACAAACATCACTCCTATTCCATCTCTCAATCCCATTTCCACTGTTACTATGACCCTATTTAGGGGGGAATCCTCATTTCTCACCTATTTTTCTGTAATAATTGTATAACTGACGTCAATACTCGTAGTCTCTTCCCATAACAATCAACCAACCCTTCCTCCTACTGCTATTACCTTCACCCTCTCATGACCTTCCATCCTAATCAGTTCACACGCTTGCTTTAAAAAAAAAAAAAAAATCCATAACTGGACATTAGATCTGAAGGAATTATCAATTTTGTTATGTGTGATAACTGTGATTACGTAAAAGAATGTCCTCTTAGAGAACGCATGCTGAAACATTTAGGGAGAAAGTGTCATAGTATCTATAAATGACTTTAAAAGGGCTCAATAGCATGCATATGTGAAACAAAGTTCTGAAATGTTAATAAGTGTTAAATCAA
This sequence comes from Phoca vitulina, assembly GCF_004348235.1. NCBI lineage: Eukaryota > Metazoa > Chordata > Mammalia > Carnivora > Phocidae > Phoca > Phoca vitulina. The sequence goes on from NW_022589717.1 coordinate 37,800,917, forward strand.
GGTGATGGCTCTATGTGTTTGTACCATTCTTTCCATTTTTTTTAATGAAGAAAACATTAAACATAGAGAAAAGCTTTAAAAGTTTCTCCACAAATCTACACTGTGTACAAGATAAAGGCCATCTCAGGGCCCTTTGCAATCAGGTTCCTGGTAACCTTCACAATCCCATCTCCTCCCACATCTAGCACAGAAGCATATCAAATGTCCCAAATCCTGTTGTACTTTCACTACCTCATGCCATTATTTGTGCTATTTCCTTTGACTGGAATGTCTCCAGGACAAAAAAAGTCCATTCCTCTTTATAAGCTCAACTCAAATGTTATCTCCTCTGAAGTCATCCCCTATCCACCAAAAGTAGATTTACTTCTTTCCGTATCGCCCAGAGCATTTTTTTCAAACTGCCTAGTACAGCCTGTCTCGTACTATCCATAATTCATTGAAAAACATGTCTTCTCAGATGGATTATGAAGTGCTTGAAACAAAGGCACTAGTTCTGGCAAGTATGGTCTTTTTCTGTTACAGGGGTAAATGAGCATCCCATTCACAACTCCTTCCTACTCTTACCACATTATGAATCTTTCCCTCTCTCCCAGATCATTCCTATCAGCATACCAAATTCTATAGTACCTCTGCTGAATTCCTCCAGCTATGGCCTCATTTCTCCCCTTGAAGTTTCTTGACAGAGTTGTTAACACACACTATCTCTGCTCTTTTATTTCCCATTCAGTTTTTACCCCAAATTGGCTTCCATCACCACCACTCCTTTACAAGGTCACCAACAATCTCCATGTTGTCAAGTCCAGTGGACATCCTTCTGTCATCTTAACTTTTCAGCAACATCTGACATGATTCCCCCTTACTTTCCCAAAAACCTCCCATATTTTGGGGTGGTATTCTACCCTCATGTACCTTCTTCTGTCTCCATGGTTTTAAATATGACCTTCACTTAAAAGAGACTAAATTGACATAACATCCAAATGTACTGCTTGAGAATCTTGTTTGAATTCCAATTCAAACAAACCAACTGTTAAAAGACAACTAGAGAAATATGAATACTGACTGGGTATTAGGTGATATTAAGGAATTAAGGTTAATTTTACTACATTTGATAATGACATGGTGGTTACATAACAAGTACTTCATCAGTTAGAAATGTAAAGAACATACAGATAAGGTGACATACTGTTTGAGACTTACTCCAAAAATCTCAGGTTAAAAAAAATGTTAGAAATACTAGATAAAACAAGATTAGCAAAATACTGGAAACCATTTGTTTAAGTGTGGTAATGAGTACATTTGCATTCATTATATTACTCTCTACTTTTAACAAATTTGAAAATGTCCATAATAAAAAGTTAAAGTAAATCCTATCTGTAATCTCATGTTCAAATTTACATCTCCAGTCCAGAATTGTCCTCTCAACTTTAAATTCATTATCCTACTGCTTCCCTGACATCTCCAATTAGCTGTCAAAGAAATCTCAAACTAACTGCCCAAATTAAACACTCATCCCAGATAGGTTACCCCCCATTTTACTAAACAGCACCATCATCCACACAGTTGATGCCTCCTTGTCTAGCCCACTACCCCATTTATCAAAATACTTAACTCCGATAACCATGGTCACGTCATGGACTCATTCAACATCTTTCCAACTCTTTCCACACTAAGCCCTGTTCCACTCGTGCCTCTCTGCTTTCACTCTTGAACCCAGTTCAATTCCTTCTCTACAGAGCAAAGCTTATTAGAATATTAATCTGAACATGCCATTTCTCTGCTTAAAATTCAGTAGCTTCCCTAACACTTAGAATTTAAAACTTTAACATGGCTACACAGTCTTATAGGGCTGGGCTCTCCTATTACTTTCTCCATGCCTTGCTTGTTCCTTCACTGTAATTTTCACCACCTCTAATTTATGTATTGATGTATTTAGTTTTATTTTTCATCCTTCTCACTAGGGATATTTTGTTTACCTATTCAGTATCCCACGTAACACACTCAAATACTTGACAACGTCCAGTGTGATTTAGTAACATCCTATAACCTTAAGTCCTCTCTCACCATAGGTTTCACATTTAAAAGACACGGCGGCGGGGGGGGGGGGGGGGGGGCTGTCTATAAAACCTACCCAGATCATAAAACAATGCGAAATAACAATGTTTCGCTAATTTCATGAACACTTGCTCCCTGCAAGGATTCTACAAAATTATCAGGAGCCAAACTGGAAACGTATGGAATCCTTTAACTGGTCCTTAATTCATCTGGTTCAAAAACCAAGGCCACACTCTAAACCTGATTTAAAAAAAAAAAAAAAAAAAGGTCTGACACAAAATTCAAAGTTAAAACCACAAAGGGACATGCCAAATTGAGTGGTTATCGAAATAATCCAATATCCTCAGGGTTTGTTTTTTGTTTTTGCGATCTATACATAAGACCTTTCATACTACCAAATTTAGGAAGAAGAGGGATCTGATTATTAATCTCGGATTCGCAACGCGATTTGCAGAGAAGGGCGAGGAATGGGCGGTCCGAGCTACTTGTCAACACGTGCGCAGCAAGCTTCGGCTACCTCTCCTCTCTCCCAGGCCCACGCGGGCACCCTCTCAGTCCCCGACCCCGGCTTCCCCCTCTGCCCCCCCACCCCCACCCCACCGCAGCTCCAGAATCCCCAGGCACCCAACCTGTCCGAGTCCGAATCCGAGTCCGAGGTCTCTAGAGAGTCTGGAGTCCCCGCCTGCTCTGCGGCGCTCGGGGCGGTGACGCAGTTCCCTCCGGGTGGAGGTTCTGACCTTGACTGCGGCGCAAATTCAGGTGGCTGCTCCTCTGCAGGCTGAGCCTCCGCGGCCTGTCCGGTGTCCGGGGACGCCTCATCCGACTGCAGTGACGGCCGTGGCTCTGGGACAGGTACAGAGCCCGGAGACCGCACCGCCTGACCTTGGCCATCCCCCAAACCGGTGCCATTAAATTTCAGAGTTTCCAGCTGAGCGGCGGCGGCCTCCACTACTTCCATGGCGTAGCGCCAGAGACCCAGTCAGGCTCACGTTCAGGGCCCGCAGAAGGCTCGCGGCTCGCTAGAGAAGAGCTAGAACAACCGCGCGTCTTGTAACCGCACCTGGGCCCAACTTCCCGCGTTTCTCCGGTAACTACACGCCGAGCTGCCTGGAGACACGCCCCCGCCGTTTACACAGCGGCACTTCCGGGGGAGCGTACTACGTGACGTGACGCGATTGCGCGCAATGGGAGCGGGACAGGGCTTTTGGAAACCAGAGCACGCGCGGTCCTAAACCTGCCGTTTTCATTACCTCCTCGAGCTACAGCTCCCATCCTGGGGTCAAGTGGCTAGGCTTTCCTTTCACTGGCTGTGGGCCAATTCTACTTGGAGCGGAAATGCGAAGGAGGGCTTGTAGGACAGGGGGGATACCTGATTGCACAAGTCTCTGTACGTAAGAAACTTGAGCCAGGAAGTCTTGAACAGACACGTCTAGTAAACTTCATTAAAGTTAAATGAAGCTGAATCGATAGATAGCAAGCACGTTAACCATTCATCTCAAAAAAATTACTACAACTATTCCTTGTGTTTCTCCAAAGCACTCTCAAAAAGAGCAGTAGTAGTGGACGTAATGTTGCTGCTTGTTGATGTTATGGCGATGTCTATATGGTAGTTGACGCCACTTCATAGAAAGAGTGGGATGGGACTAAAATGAACTAACTTAGCCGGGGAAACGATTACTCTAGATCATAAGGAAGATAAAGCAAAAAGTTCTTCGGACTGAGGCAGAGATCAGAATTTTATGGGTTTTTTTTAGGACTTCATTCAATGCATCAGCCCCTCCAGCAATAATAAATAATAATCCTTGTTACCATTTATTAAGCATGCATATGTGCCAAGGACGGTGCTAAAGATTTTATCAGTTATTCACTGAGAATGTATTGTGTGCACACCACAGTGGCAGACCTTCATAGAAACTTAAGAGTAATACATAGTCTCTTATTTTAAGGAGCTTACTCTCTAATTGAAGTAAAAAGGTCAATGCCCAGTAGATAACTAGAAAAATATTTGAAATGTGTAATACAGGACGCAAGTTCAGCAGTCATAGGAAGTTAAGTAAAACTGGTGGGCTGTATCATGGAAAGCCTCCAAAGAGAAACAGGAATTTAAACTTGAGATACCACTCAATGCAGTTATTAACCTAAAGCTCAGTGTTCCCAGCTAAATAGACCTGTGTTCAAATTTCAGCCCTACCGTTTCCTTATTGGTGTAATTGTAACTTTGAGCAGGTAGTCTAACATATCTAACACTCGTTTTCCTTACCTATAAGATGGAGATAAAAATACTATCTTGTTTAGTTCATGTGAGCACTAATTAAGGTTTTATACAAGAAAATGGCACGTGCCATACACATACTAGTGTGAGAAATGGTTGATAAATAGAACAATGAATGAACTTATGAATAAAATGATACTTCAGTAACAATGATCTTGCAGAGATATGCAGTACGAATGTGAAGAAAGAAGAAATTTAAGTCAGAATGTCTTTCCTGCCAGGTAAAGGTCTGTTGCATTCTTCCAGGAATTAAGCAATGAAAGTCTGAACCAGGGTTAGAGTCAATGCAGTCGAGTAAAGGAAATCCCCAACATCAGAAGAATCAAAGTACTCTAAAATTTCTAACCGAGGAGACTAGAAAGAAGTTGGTATTACCAGTAAATACAGAGAAGTTGGAATGAGATGAATGGAAGAATGAAAAAGAAAACAAATAATGAAGTTTTATGAAACAATCACAGTAAAAGAGAAATGACTTACAGATAAAGGTACAGATGGTACCTAAGTTATTCATTCAGTTTAAATGAATCCAATGATATCTAAGAAAGGCTACTGGTTTCGAATAAAAATCTCTGTTTTTGAGGTGGGATGGTCTCCATGTTTCAGGATAAGAATAGCTGTACCTCTGCCTAGATTTAGACTATGTTACTATTTTGTAATTGGTATTTTTTTTCTAAGCTCTTGAATGTTTCAAAAATGTCTTGAATTTACCTACTTCCAGAGCTCACCTCTCTAACTGCATTACTTCCAACAGCTGCTAAACTTAGCCTGAAATCTTTAGCCTTAGACTAAAAGCTAAAAAACAAAACAAAACAAAACAAAACAAACAAAAAAACCAACTCCTAGAAAGAATAAGTAGTTTATGGGATCACATTAAAATTAAGAAAGTTTGTCTTGAACTAAATTATGAATTACAAGTCATATTATACTTCAAAGTGAACTTGTAAAACACCTAAACATATTCTTTGAAGTACAAAAACAAAGTTTATGAAAAGAAATTCACTTGAAAGAATTTTGCAAGTTCACCCATCTCTACTTATTATAAAGATTGTGAAATTTTACAAAAACAAAAAACAAACTGACAACAAACTCTTAGTGCCATTTTCACTGATTTGCAGTGTCTTGCTTCTCAAAATGTACATAGCAGCTTTGGTATCACGTGGAAACTTGTTAAAGACTGCCAAAGCTCAGGCTCCACCTTCTGAGTTAGAATCTGCATTTTTAACAATATTCCTCATGTGATTTGCATGCACAGTAAACTTTGGGAAACTCTGCCCTGGTGGCTATGTGAGGGTGGGACAAGCATAGTGCTTAAAAGTAAAATGAATGAAAGCCTTTTGCAAGAATAGTTGAAGTGCTAGACCATTGAGTCTAAGCTAAATAGACTGAGCAGGGGCACCTGGGTGGCTCAGTCCATTAAGCATCCAACTCTTTTTTTTTTTTTTTTTTAAAGATTTTATTTATTTATTTGACAGAGAGATTGACAGTGAGAGAGGGAACACAAGCAGGGGGAGTGGGAGAGGGAGAAGCAGGCTTCCTGCTGAGCAGGGAGCCCGATGCAGGGCTCGATCCCAGGACCCTGGGATCATGACCTGAGCCGACGGCAGACGCTTAACCGACTGAGCCACCCAGGCGCCCAAGCAACCAACTCTTGATTTCAGCTCAGGTCATGATCTCAGGGTCCTGAGATCAAGCCCCATGTGAGCCTGCTTTGGATTCTCTCTCTCCTCTCCCTCTGACCCTCCCCCCTCTAAATAATAGTAATAATAATAATGAATAAATAGACTGAGCAGTTTGTTGTCTGTTGATACCTCTACCTGGATGCCTGAAAGGCACCTCAAACTCTAATACCCAAGACTGATCTCAGCATCCTTTTTCCTATATTTCTTCTCCTTTATCTCCTATTCTGGTAATGCCACCTATATCTACCTGGCCACTCACTATATACTAAATCTGACTCATCAATTTGCTGTGTGACTAAATCCAAGTCACTTAATTTTCTGTGTCTAATATTTACTCACTCATTCATTCAATAAATATCCACCAGACACCAAATTTGTGCCAGGTGCTGCACTAGGTATTGGGAATAAAATGATAAAACAGAAAAGGCCCTAGAGCTCATGGAACTCACAATATAAAATTTCAGTTTTAAAATAATGAATGGTCACAAGAACAGAGCTCAATAGACCTTTCAGAGTTCATCAGGAGCCAAAGTGAGAGCTAGGGAATGGGAAAATTGGCATTCCAGATCCTTACACTTGTTGGGTTGCAAGTAAGATTTCATTTGAAGAAAGATTTAATGATAAAAGAAAAAAAAAAAAAACACCAAAAATTGAAACCTAAGACTTTCTAGAAATGTGATTTCATATAGTCCTTGGTTTTCATTTTCAAATATTTTGAATTCAGGAATTTTTATAGAATATCATGACACAGTGATTGATCTTTTTATTTCTATATTTAAAAAGACATGAATAGGCACATGTACAGTTAGAAGCATACAATGCCCTCGTTAAATGGAAATAAGATATTCTAATATTTGTCATATGATGATTAGAAGCGCTGTTTATCACTCCCTCCACTTGTGGAATTTGTGATATCATTCTTATATTTCTCCCCTTTCCACTTTATTTTCATTTTCTTAGTTTTACTTTTGGCTTTTTCTCCATTCTGTCTTACTGGCTAGTCTGACCTGTCTCTAACCCATCCTCTACACTCTTGCCAGAATAAGATGTCTGAAAGGCAAATATAATCATATAATTTTTCTGGTTTAAAATCTTTCAATAATTCAGCGTTGTCTTAAGATAAATGAAAACTCTTAAATATGGCGTGAAAACATAAAATTGTAAATCAGCCACCCAAGAGGTGATGATGGGAAAGACAGTGTTGTCAGAGACTATTTTAAGCAAAGCACGGAGACAAGGAAATAAATGTGGGGCTGGTTTTCCTTTTCTTGGGCTGGAAATTTTGTGATTTTTACGTTCAACATACTGTTCTCAGATATGTCATAATATACAGAATGTGATCTTCTAATACTTGCGTGCCCTTGAGATTTGGAACCATAGACTTTATCTTAGACCACCCTGAGGACTGCACATACCTTTTTTTTTTTTTTTTTTGGTTTCAGGGGTAGAATTTAGTGATTCATCACTTACATATAACACCCAGTGCTCATCACAAGTGTACTCATTAATACCCATCACCCACTTAGCCCATCCCCCCCACCAACCGCCCTTCCAGCAACCCTCAGTCTGTTCTCTTAACTATACAGTCTCCTATGGTTTGCCTCCCTCTCTGTTTCTATCTTATTCTTGACACTTAAAAATAATCATCTGTTGATTGCATTAGATCATCCTCTGACCCCTTATGGCTGTTATTTTAAAGTCCTCTGCATTTAAGAATGCCAGTGATGTCAGGTCTTTCAGGGACTCTTCAAAGCTCTCTTAAGACAAATATACATTCCATTGTCCACTGCTACTAGAATAACCAGATGGACTATATAAATCAGACCCTTGAAGAATGTCTCCAGGGACACATGTCCTTTAGACATGATTATAGGATTGCCTCTTTCCCTGGAGACAGAATTCATGTATACCTGCATGTGTGCCCCCAAAATTCATATGTTGAAACCTAATCCTGGATGTGATGGAATTAGGAGGTGGAGTCCTTGGGAGGTGATTAAGTCATGAGGGCAGAGCCCTCATGAGTTGGATTAAAGACCTGAGAGAACACCGTTGCTTTTCTAGCCATGTGAGATTAAAAAAAGCAGCCGACATTCTGCAAACAGGAAGGGAACTCTCATCGGAACCAGAGCATGCTGGCACCCTGATCTCACATTTCAAGGCTCCTCAACTGTGAGAAATAAATTTTTTGTTTTGAATAAGTCCACAAGACTTCATCTTAGCAGCCCAGACTAAGATACCAGTTCTCCATGGCATAGTTCTAACAGGATCTTCAATTGGAACTTGTGAACGGAGCGGAAGAATCTAGGTGGTGCTGCATTCAAGAAAGTGCTAAATTCCCTTGAAGGCAGAATTTCGAAGGAAACAGCCAACACTCATTTATAAAAACCTTAAATTTTCCTTACCCAGATCAGAAATAAGAAAAAGTAGAAAGATGGACAGAGGATTTTATGAAATGGTTTTGAAGGAGAAAGTTGATGATGGGAAGTTGGGGATGTGATTCCCACCCCCACCCTCAGTCCGCCTTCCCTCTTCTCTCTGCCATTTCCCATCAACACAGGAATGACCGAAAAAAACTAGAATGGTGACAAGCTAGAAAAGGAAGAGAAACAGTAGGACAGGATAGAAGAGAAAAGGAACACCATGTCCCCCTTCCTACTGTCAGCAATCAGCTCAAAAAGGCTTCAGCTCGAGGGAAGTGTGAAGATTTGATGTTGAAATCAAATTTAGAATTTTGATTATTATGTAAGAATCATTATTATTTGTTTGTTAAAAGGCTATAGGACTTTCTCTTATAGCACAGTGACCAGAAAAGTCAGAGGGATTGAGTTTTCACACAAACAGAAGGATTGCTCCCATTGGGCAGATTTAATGGGACAATGGAAGAAGTAAAGTTTGTTTTTTGGGTTATACTGCTTGAGTCCCAATTGCATTCAAAGTAACAGTTACATAGTCTTGGCCCCAGACTTTCGCAACCATTTGCCCTTCCAAACCTAGAAGAGCTCTCCCACTGTACCGCACTCTTTTATAGTCAGGGCCAAACACCCCTCAAAACCTCCCAGAAAAACATGCTCCACCGAGAGCTAAAGGGAATTCAAAGAAAGCCGTGAACTGCTGCAAAGTGAATGACCAAGTTCTTGGCCCATACCACAGAACCAGTGTTATTGATCTCATCACTTTCTTGCCTAAAATCCCTCACTTTGTATATTAAATTCATTTTTCTTCATTCTTTATTATGCCACATTCCCATACGGCCTTGTTCCTCTGTCTCAAACCAGTCCTGACATTCAGCTTTGGTCCTTGGGTAGATTATGGGCCTGAGAGGGCATAGCTAGGGCCCCTAGCTTCCTCAAGCACACTCCAAACCAGGCACTTCTGTGTTTAAGGTGGAGAAGGTAGGGGAGAGGAGTGAGTGATTATACCATTCCTGGCAAGGCAATTTCCACAGCAAGCTCAGGGCTTCAGGTTAAAAGGGGTCTCAGAATGTTAACATTTTACTATATATTATCAGTTTCACCCCATGTGTCTACATATACATGTGTGTCTGTTTGTGCATGTGTCTATAAGATTATAGCCCATTTAAAAGTTAGCAACAGACATGATACCTCTTTACCCTTAAATATTTCAGTGCATATTTCCTATAAAGAGGACATTTCATGTGTAAACACAATTATCAACTGTATACAATAATCAATTGTTTATTTAGAGAACAGGACAGTTATTTTGAAGAATGTCCCTAACTAGGGTTTCTCTGATGTTTTCTCATTATTTGCTTCATGTGATATATTTATTTTGTAAGGATATCACAAAGGCAATGCTGTGTTTCTGTCAGCAAATTACATCAGAAGACACCCAATTTTGAATTGTGCCATTGTGGTGAAGTTAATTTTAGGTAAGCTGGGTAAAGAGTCAATGGTAGTTCTTTGTACTATTCTTATAACTATTCTGAAATTGTTCCAAAAAAATTCTAAATCTAACTATATAACTGTATAATTTAAAAAAAAAAAAGAAATAAAGGCTTAAAGTTTTCCAAAAAAGGGAGTGGTGTCTGAGACATATTGAACCGTTCAACACAAACTATACTCAAACCCAAACTATACTCTAAATCTCTTTGTTTAACTCTTTATTCTTCTGGTGAACTCGATGTAATTTTTTTTTAGTCCCATCTTATCAGACTTAGCATTCATTACTATATACCTATTTATACTTTTGACCCTTTTAAACGTTGTCTCTTTATTCCATCAACACAGCTCAAAACCACGTGGGCTGATATTGCTTCAGAATCTCTACTTAACCTCAAATAACCTCTAACACAGCACTGTGAGCAACACTGCCACCAATTTGGCTCATCTATGCTTCAAGGTGTTAAAAAGAAATAATAGGTGCCAAATGGAGTCACTTGTGATAAGCCCATGTCACCAAACCAAAGCTTAATACCTAACCTAATTTTACTTTCAAGCTTCTCCAGGAATGTAGTCTTAACTGGTCAGTCCAGAATTTTCTGGTCAGCAGTAATGAGGTAATCTGCCACATAAACCCTTTCCATTCCCCAAAGGAAGAGGAATGAATTGGCTCTTTCCTTATCCCTTCCCCCTCTGCCTGTAACAGTCTTCCATCTTGTACAGGTTTCCAGAGCTCCTTTCTGCTTGCTAGATGGGATGATGCATGATTCATGAATTGTTGAATAAAGCCAATTAGATCTTCAGATTTACTTGGTTGAATTTTTGTGGTTGAATGGATTTGGTGATGGCAGCTGGATCCGAAACAAACTTCTGATGGCATTCAGGGACAATGAAAAACATAGGCGTGGTACTCTGAGTTCATGGTCTTTCTTGAGGGCCATGGGCAAGTCCACCTGGTTCTGAGCTCCACTGTCTTTACATTGAGCTCCTGATCTCATTGGTTTTCCAGTTCAGGGCTTAGCAAACAGTGTGAGCTGTCAGATGGTTCCATCTGGAACCTCAGTCCCTAGCCCTTGGTTTGGTCCAAAATTCCCCATTGTTTGGAATTCCTTTCTCCAGTTCTAGTCCATAGTCCCCATTTACTGAAGTCTGCTAGTTTAATCTATGTTGGGATTTGCTGTTGGTATACACAGGCTATTTATTCTCTTGGCCAGGAAATGGTAACATCTCTCAGTTACTGTTAGTCTAATTGGGATTTACATGTTTGTTTGCCTTGTTTTGTGTAGATAAAGGATAGTTGCTAATGGGAATCTTGGGAGGAAAAAAGCCACAAAAATTGACAGGCAAAAGATGAACACTTAAAGGCGGTCTTAGAGTGCTTGCCAGCTAACTCAAAGACTCCCATGTGGGGATTAGTTGGTCACAGAATGGGTTAGATTGATACTAGGACACCCACCAACCTCAGGATAATTTGTGTGGAATGAGGTGCACTGTGAAACACCACACAAGCCCAACCCCATGGCACGTCCTCTTAGGTATTAGTTTGGCTTGAGACACCCAAAGGCTTAACTAAAATAACAACAACAATAATAGTATTCTCAAAATTCAACAAGTTAAGCACACCATCTTCTAGCATACCCACTTATTTTAGGTCTAAAAACTGTGTTCCTGGAAGCTATTAATATCCACAAAAATGGCAAAATTTTACTAAAGACAATCTAGAATTCAATGGCCATTATGGGGAATGTTCCTATTATATATGATTGTTTACTTAAGAAGTACACTTAAGAGTTTCCATATCAAACAAACAGAATGGGATACCTATTTTCATTGGTATATTGATGCTTCCAAAGGCTTCAAGATTCCAAAATAGTTTAATTTAAAAAATTCATTGCAAAAAAAAAAAAATTCATTACAAAAGACTAATGGAAATTTAAAGACACAAAATCATAAACAAAAGTCTGCCAAACTATTAGCCTTACAGCTACAACAACTCCAAGGCCAGACACTTTAAAATAACACCTGCCTCTCCAACCCCCACATCACAGTCTCCTACGGGTCCATCGTTAAAATGTTGGCCCAGTGATCCATGTCTCAGTTGTAATCAGCTGGGAAAAAGATCGCGCTCAGAAGGCCTATGCAAATTTTTCAACATCAACTCAAATGCCTTCAAATATATTATTAAAGCTGGGCCCCTATATGGGTCCCTCCCAAAGTTGACCTGACTCAGAGGGATTTTTTGATAAGCTGCTGTGTTATTCTCTCAATGAAGGGAAAACTAAAACTAAAAATGATGAAAAACCCAAATTCTGGTAAATACCAGAGCTGCAGATGGGATCCTAGGAAAACTGGCAGAAGCAGGTTAAGGGTGAGAATTCTTACCAGAGTCAGCTCTCCTGGATCTCTGCTGTAGTACTCAGTAGAAAGAGGAAAAAATATCTTTTTCACCCTCTTTGAGAACACCTTTTCAGTCCAAGGGGTTGTTCAATACTGTCAGAAATGTTTATTATTTGTTCTCGCTAAAAACTACAAAGTAGCACTGTGGTCAGAAAATTGCTCTATTACAGATCCTGATAGAAAATTTATTTTTTAGGCCTTTTCCCCAAGCTAAAATAAAACTATATACTCAGAGGAAAAGAAAAACTTTCTAAAGCCCTTGTAAAAAGATTTATGGGTGGATCAACTTATGAGGTCATTTAAGTTGCAACCTCATTCCTTGAGGAAATGAGAGGAACTGTCTTTATCTTACAAATCTTTACAAAACTAGGAATGCAACTCTAGAGGCAGTTCAGAATTCATCTATTGTCTTTTTACCATTCCCAAAGCTTCCCCTATTTATCTTAAAAGGCTTGTAACTTATGTTCTTCCTGATGCCTTTGAGATGTAAATGTTAAAATACAAACTCCAGGGAAATAATTCTTATCAGGAAAAAGAAAAAAGAAAAAAGTCATTTGGAATTTAGGCTAATGGGAAATCTTAAGTGTATGGAAGCTGTAAGGTCTCTGTGTATGTCTCTAAATATCTATCTATCTATCTATCATCTATCTATCTATCTTATCTATCTGTCATATGTGTGTGTGTTGTAGATGTGTGGTATTTTCTACCTCTGAAGGATATTGCCAAAATTAATTTGTAAAAGAGCTCTATTTGATTAGTTTATATATATATATATATAGAGAGAGAGAGAGATTTATTTATTTATTTGAGAGAGAGAGGAAGAGTGTGAGTCGGGGGAGGGGCAGAGGGAGAGAATCGCTGAGAGACTGACATGGGGCTCGATCTCACAACCCATGAGATCATGACCTGAACCAAAACCAAGAGTCGGATGCTCAGTTGACTGAGCCACCTCCGGTGCCCCTCTATTTAATAAGTTTAAAGAAAATCAAAACCTTATATAAATGAAGCTGATAACGAGCAGGACCAGAGGAGGTCTGTGGGGACCCGAAAATGATTAAATTCTTTAAAAAGGGGAGGATTTTGGCAGCAAACTGTCAAACTCTTCAGACATGACCCCTCTATGTCTGATCACTGAAAAAAGGCAACTGCCGAAGAAGGCTCCGCCCGACTGGTCTCTGAACAGAACCGAGATCCTTCGTTGCTTGAACATCAGAAGCAGTAAGTGCTGAGAGCTGACCCGGACCAGATCAGACCAAGGCCTTATCTCAACTGCGCGCCCACAGACTGACTTCGCGACTGGTTTGCTAACTTCCTACACCCTTCTGTTATCTTGTTTGTTGTGTGGTTTGTCTTAGGTCCTGCTCTGTGTGCTGTGCAAGAAGCCAAGCTTAATCACATGGTGAAATGTCATTGAGTTTGGAGCCCTGAACCTGCTTTGTAATTGTGACTTAATTTTGCTTTATGACTGAAAAAAGCTGCCATTGTGGAAAGACACAACTTGTGTGTTTGTTTTCATAGCATGCTCTTGACAATAGGTAATCTAAACATAATTGTTAAGAAGCAGTGTATTAAATAGATGTAAGTAGGATAAAAAAGTTTTAGGTGAACTTCCCAAATATTTTTGATAACCTGAAACCTTTAAGTTTTGCTAGGGTAAATTAAATGATGGATGATCATTAAACATCTAGATCATTTCAAAATAAGATAAAATATTAGAACATTAATTACTGAACATAAGCTTCCCTTTTCAGAGAAACTAAAGATATTTGGGCCATCAATCAACAATCTTGTGCCATACTAAAAATTTTGCATAAAAAATGCTCCTCGAAATTATAAAAAGTATTTATAAATTTGCCAAGCTACAGAATTCTAATATAAAAAAACAGTTCATAATTGTTTACTTCTTTATTGTCACTAGAAATCAAGGATTTTAGGTTAAAAATTCTAATATATAATTAAAGCTACTAAAAGTAATAAGAGACACATCTCCATATGTAAGAAAAATAGGATGCATGTTTTTGGTTAAAAAAAAAAAAGAAAGGGTATGAGAAATGGAAATGCAATTTATGTTGAGAGAAAAAAGGTTGTAAAAGGTTTATGGAACTGGGCTCTTCAAAAAGGGATTTTATGAGTGGTCAATGCTTGCTAAGATTGGAATGAATTTAATTAAGTTAAATGAATTTTATATCAAAAGTAAGCGGGTACAAATTAGAATTTGGCTTTCCCTCTGTTAAAAGGACAATGTTTTCTTGAACTATTGGTCTGCTCTTGATAAGCCACTGTAAAAAGGTTTTCTTTATCTTTTAAGTAATCTGCCTAACAAAGAAAGATTTTGTGTCTTGTCCAAATAATTTCCTTTGTCTTTATCAAATCTTTGATTACTTAACCAAGCTGAGTCTTCTCTATTAAAGGAGCCAAGGTTGTTTTGTTTTTTACAACTGAATTCTGAATACAGAATTCAATTTTCTGTATTTGCCTGTGAAGTGTTTATTTTTTTATTTTATTTATTTTTAATTTATTTATTTGAGAGAGAGAATGAGCACGAGGGGGGGTAGTAGGAGGGAGAAGCAGACTCCCCGCTGAGCAGGGAGCCTGATATGGGGCTCTGTGTGGGGCTCAATCTCAGGATCCTGAGATCATTATCTGAGCCAAAGGCAGATGCTTAACTGACTGAGCCACCCAGGTGCCCCTGCCTGTGAATTGTCACTATTGCTAAATGGATAACTAAACATTGCCTCACAAGACCTATAATCCTATTTGACCAAGTGTTTTAAAACATTTTGATATTTTCTACAAACTTCCCCCACGTCAACTTCTAAAGTCTTTTTGACCTCAAACTAACTTAGGGATTTTCCAAAGGGTCCTTGGAACACCTCAAAAGATTTGTTTTCTATCCTTATAAAAAACTAGATATTACACTAATCAGGTTTATTTGGAATCTTAAACTACATGAGAAGCATTGTTAAATAAGTGGTGCTAAACCTTCTTATATTTGTGTGGATACATGTTATTAACATAAATATTGCAGAAATTGTATGAAACTGGTATGTCCTGGTATGTTATCACTTGTAATTCTAGTGATCATCTTGAAATGTCATGTGTCAAAGAAATAACCAAATTTCTTTGTCAATTGCATTACAATGAATTTTCATCAGATTCTCAATAGCTATTTTTAAGGCTTTGTCATTTACAGAAAGCTATTGTTTTACACTGATGCTTTTGCAAAAGTGTTCGTACCAATTGCTTCATCTTCAAGGAGACTCATGGAGAGGGAGATGACTCTGATAAGTATTCTAGAATACAGGTCTCTAATACCTTTAAAATCATAAAACTGAACTGGATAAGAATTTCCATAACTAATGGAAAAAACTGGATTCAAACAGAACAAATATTATGGAACTACATGAACTGAGGAATATGATTATAATTTTTTATGACTTTTTGCTTAAAAAATTGTTGGTTCCTTAATGTTTTGTTTTTCTAGACTTCAGAAAACCTCTGTTAAGCTATTGATGACATGCAACATTTCAATAAAAGCATACCTTTGTAAACGAACATGAATCATTTACTTTTTCTCCCTACCTGATTCCTCCAGAATTCAGAACCTCTTGAGTATTCCTTTCATAGCAAAACAGCTAGTTATTTACATAATTTCAATAAGAATCGGTGTTCCTTATAACAGGACACAACTGAAAACGTTGGTTATATTACTAAGGCTTTGACTGCAATGTCATATTTAAGAGAGGTGAGCATAGACTCAAATATGACAAGACAGTTTTAAGAAACTAAGGTTGATTTTATTTTTTTTAAGATTTATTTATTTATTTATTTGAGAGAGAGAACACAAGAGAGCACATGAGTCAGAGGAGAGGCAGAGGGAGGGAATCTCAAGCAGACTATCCATTGAGCAGAGCCTGACTTGGGGCTTAATCCTAAAACCCATGAGATTATGACCTGAGCTGAAACCAAGAGTCAGATGCTTAATGGACTGAGCCACTCACGTTCCCCTAAGGTTGATTTTATACAAAGCCAATAAAGACCCATGGAAAAATTGACCTGGTACCTTGCTTAAAAGGTTCCGGCAAAGCAGTCTTTAAAAGAGCTTATATGGTTAATCACTATTTTGCTGCACTTAAATAAATAATTAGGCCAAACTGTATGCAAACAAATTAGTTTTACCGTAATTATCTTTGGTAAAAAATGGGGGTAGTTTTAGACAGAAAAATTAGGTTTGAACCTTTGTACATAATCAAATTCTAGTCCTATTAATTGTCTTTGAGGATTTACTATATATCTGTAAATTGGGCTGGTCCCTAAATTCTTCTAGTTTCCTCAAATATTTGGTTATGACTCTCCAAACTAACATTTCCAATGTTCTCCCACCCTTCTGATTTGGAATCACTAAGTACAAGACTGACCTGGATTCTCCCTGGAAGAGACTGTACCAGGTCTTCTTCACTACCCAGATGACAGCCAAACCTTGGGAACTCAAGCTTTAGGTACACATTTTACAGCCCGAATTAACAATGAAGAGAAGTAGCTGACATGAGTGTAGACTGCTTCCTCCCAAGACATCGGATCAAGACTTCAAAATTCAGCTAGACATGAAACCCTTTCTTCTCTTTCTTTCCTTTACATTGGCCTGGAAAGATGTCATCATCCACACATCCCAGGCTATTGTTAAGAGGGATAACCTTTCAGACTGCTGCATTGTCATCAAAAAACTGATCTGTCATTGGTGCCAGAGACATCCCTGGTCTATTTCCCTGTTTCTGGTTAACAACCCCAAAGTTGGGGAACTTTGCCTCCAGGCTCTGTGCAAGGCAAGGGTAACCAGAATGAAACTGCTTGTGTGGTCTACAGACCCTTAAACTTTTTACTGGTCTACATGGCTGTCACTTCTAGTCTTGAGACAGAGTCAGACAAGAATTACCAGGAGGAGGCATTTATGATTCAGGATTCTCTTCCTGTTGCTATTACAACATCATTGAATATATTCCCTATACTCTACCTTTTATTCCCATAATTTTTCATTCCAGAACTGGAAGCCTATACCTCTCATTCTCCTTCACCCATTTTGCTCATTACTCCACCCCCTTACCTCTGGCAATTATCAGTTTGCTCTCTGTATTTATAGGTCTGATTCTGCTTTCAATGTTGTTCTTGCCAACAGAATAGCCCTTGAATATCTTTTAGCTGAGCAAAGAGGTGTCTGTCCTGTGGCCAATACCACCTGCTACACCTGGATTCACACTTCTGGAGAAGTTGGAACTTAGTTACATATAATCACTGAGCAAGCCACTTGGCTTAAAAAGATAACTCCTTCAGTAGGTCTTTCTTTGACTTATTTGATTTTGATTGGTTTGCCTCTTGCATCTGAAGTGCACTTCAAACATTGGGAATTATCCTGCTTATAATAATCATAATAATGCCTCTGGTGTGTTGTATCCTCTCAAAAGCTTTTCATGCATGTTTGCAGCCACTAACCAGCAAGCAAATGATCTCCTTAAGGCTGGAATATCAGAAAATGAACAATGAGAATGATCAACTTAAAGATTGTGAACCTGCTGTGACCTATGAATATTACCAGGATTAAGCAAAAACATCATGACCTATGGACAGCACAGAAAGAACCAACAAAAGCTTCATGCAATAGCTGAAACTGATGCTAATGCCTCAAATTTTGATCACATCCCTCAGTTAAGCTGAGAGTATGATCACAAGGGAGGAATTGTTAAAAAGAAAAAAGTGGCCAAAAATGGAGTTACTTGTGCTAAGCCAACATCACCAAATCAAGACTTAATACCTAACTTAATTGCAGTTTCAGCCTTCTCGAGGAATGTAGTCTTAACTGGTCAGTCTGGAATATTCTGGTCAGCACTAATGAGGTAATCTGCCACATAGACTCTTTCTGTCCCCAAAAGGAAGACAAGCAATCAGTTCTTTCCTTCTTCCTTCCCCCTCCTAATAGTCTTCTATCTTGTTCAACTTTTCAGAGCTCCTTTCTACTTGCTAGATGGGATGCTGCTTGATTCTTGAAATCATTGAATAAAGCCAATTAGATGTTCAGATTTACTTAGTTGAATTTTTGTTATTTAACAAAGGGCAGAATCTGAATCAAGTCAGGCGTAATAGCAGGCGCAGGGGTATAAGAGAAGATGGCATCACTAAACTTTGAGTCAATTTTATATGTCAGTTATACCTAAATAAAGCTGGAATGTTAAAAAATAAGAAAAGAGAAACTGTGAGTATTTTTAGAACAGCTGTAACCCCGGGTGGATGTAAAGGTTATACACTTGAAAAATTTCTTACATTTCATTTTTGTTTTTAGTTCTGTCTGCAGCCAGGGCTTACATACCTCTTTTTCTAATTTCAGTTTACAGGCCAATGTTAAGGATTTCCATTTGTTCCCTATAATTCAATCTTGAAGTTACTAAAATTGATTTTACTCTTCCAAGAAAAATATTGTCTTTCTCATAAAACAATTGTGAAAGTTAAATGGAGGTCAGTCAATAGTTGAATGTTTCATGAACCAGCCAGTTAGAATGTTACAGATGTCATCATTTCCAATTTGGGGAAGAAGCAGTAAAAACATGTTTTGTGGTTTGTATGTTTGTGAGATCAGTGAAAATTGTTTTCACACTACCTTGTTGATATTTACTAATGATTGACAAAAGTTCTTGTAGGAAATACTTTATTTTCCTCTAGATTCCAAATTAAAAATATTTCAAAGTAATTCTTGCTCAATTCTCTGAATTAAATGACGATGGCAATCACTAGACTATTTACTGCATGTATCCTGGGAAAGGTGAATTTGAATGATGGAGTGAAGAAAGGGTGCTTTTGCCTAAGAGGCCCGGAAGTCTTTTTGTCAAAGAACTCTGGTGCACTGAGGGAGGTAGGCAAGAGCATTTCAATGTTTCTCAGGGAGTGATTAACTCACTTTTCAGCACTTCTGCATCATACCCAAAGTTAAAAGCAGTCACCCTACTGCTTTTATCTAATCTTCTCTGACCTGTGAAGTACCAATTTAAAGATTCTTTGTTTATTGCAAACAGCATAAATCAACAAAGTAGTCAGCTTCTTTGGGGGGTGGTGAGTTTAAAACCATACTGTAATATTTCGAAGAAAGTCTTACATTGTGCTTAAATGTGATTACTTCTAGGGTAGTGATTGTCAAACTTTTTTTTCTATTTTTTTCATAGCCAAACTATGCAAACATTTTTTTTATTATTATCATGTTATGTTAATCACCATACATTACATCATTACTTTTTGATGTAGCGTTCCATGATTCATTGTTTGCGTATAACACCCAGTGCTCCATGCAGTACATGCCCTCTTTAACACCCATCACCAGGCTAACCCATCCTCCCACCCCTCCCCTCTAGAACCCTCAGTTTGTTTCTCAGAGTCCATAGTCTCTCATGGTTCATCTCCCCCTCCGATTTCCCCCCCTTCATTCTTCCCCTCCTGCTATCTTCTTCTTTTTTTTTTTTAACATATAATGTATTATTTGTTTCAGAGGTACAGGTCAGTGATTCAACAGTCTTACAAAATTCACAGTGCTCACCATAGCACATACCCTCCCCAGTGTCTATCACCCAGCCAACTCATCCCTCCCGCCCCCCACCACACCAGCAACCCTCAGCTTGTTTCCCAAGATTAAGAATTCTTCATATCAGTGAGGTCATATGATACATGTCTTTCTCTGATTGACTTATTTCACTCAGCATAATACCCTCCAGTTCCATCCATGTCGTTGCAAATGGCAAGTTTTCATTCCTTTTGATGGCTGCATAATATTCCATTGTATATGTATATACCACTTCTTCTTTATCCATTCATCTGTTGATGGATATCTTGGCTCTTTCCACAGTTTGGCTATTGTGGACATTGCTGCTATAAACATCGGGGTGCATGTACCCCTTCGGATCCCTACATTTGTATCTTTGGGGTAAATACCAAGTAGTGCAATTGCTGGATCATATGGTAGCTCTACTTTCAACTTTTTGAGGAACCTCCATACTGTTTTCCAGAGTGGCTGCACCAGTTTGCATTCCCACCAACAGCGTAGGAGGGTTCCCCTTTCTCTGCATCCCCACACACATCTGTCATTTCCTGACTTGTTAATTTTAGCCATTCTGACTGGTGTGAGGTGGTATCTCATTGAGGTTTTGATTTGGCTTTCCCTGATGCCGAGTGATGTTGAGCACTTTTTCATGTGTCTGTTGGCCATTTGGATATCTTCTTTGGAAAAATTCTGAAGAATTTTGAAATCTTTGAAAAAATTCTGCCCATTTCTTGATTGGATCATTTGTTCTTTGGGTGTTGAGTTTGATAAGTTCTTTATAGATTTTGGATACTAGCCCTTTATCTGATATGTCATTTGCAAATATCTTCTCCCATTCTGTCGGCTGTCTTTTGATTTTGTTGACTGTTTCTTTTGCTGTGCAAAAGCTTTTTATCTTGATGAAGTCCCAATAGTTCATTTTTGCCCTTGCTTCCCTTGCCTTTGGCGATGTTCTGGGAAGAAGTTGCTGTGGCTGAGGTCGAAGAGGTTACTGCCTGTGTTCTCCTTTAGGATATTGATGAACTCCTGTCTTACACTTAGGCCTTTCAACCATTTTGAGTCTATTTTTGTGTGTGGTGTAAGGAAATGCTCCAATTTCATTCTTCTGCATGTGGCTGTCCATTTGTTGAAGAGACTGTCTTTTTTCCATTGGACATTCTTTACTGCTTTGTCAGATTAGCTGACCCTAGAGTTGAGGGTCCATTTCTGGGCTCTCTATTCTGTTCCATTGATGTATGTGTCTGTTTTTGTGCCAGTACCATAGTGTCTTGATGATGACAGCTTTGTAATAGAGCTTGAAGTCCGGAATTGTGATGCCACCAGCTTTGCTTTTCTTTTTCAACATTCCTCTGGCTATTCGGGGTCTTTTCTGGTTCCATACAAATTTTAGGATTATTTGTTCCATTTCCTTGAAAAAAGTGGATGGCATTTCGATAGGGACTGCACTGAATGTGTAGATTGCTCTAGGTAGCATTGACATCTTCACAATATTTGTTCTTCCAATCCATGAGCATGGAACGTTTTTCCATTTCTTTGCGTCTTCCTCAATTTCTTTCATGAGTATTTTATAGTTTTCTGAGTAGATTCTTTGCCTCTTTGGTTAGATTTATTCCTAGGTATCTTATGGCTTTGGATGCAGTCGTAAATGGGATCAAGTCCTTAATTTCTCTTTCTTCTGTCTTGTTGGTGCTGTATAGGAATGCCACTGATTTCTGTGCATTAATTTTATATCCTGCCACTTTAATGAATCCCTGAATGAGTTCTAGCAGTTTTGGGGTGGAGTCTTTTGGGTTTTCCATATAAAGTATCATATCATCTGCAAAGAGTGAGAGTTTGACTTTTTCTTTGCCGATTTGGATGCTTTTTATTTCTTTTTGTTGTCTGATTGGTGTAGCTAGGACTTCTAATATTATGTTGAATAGCAGTGGTGGTAGTGGACATCCCTGCTGTGTTCCTGACCTTAGGGGGAAAGCTCTCAGTTTTTCCCCATTGAGAATGATATTCGCTGTGGGTTTTTCATAGATGGCTTTTATGATATTGAGGTATATACCCTCTATGCCTATACTCTGAAGAGTTTTGATCAAGAAAGGATGCTGTACTTTGTCAAATGCTTTTTCTGCATCTATTGAGAGGATCATATGGTTCTTGTTCTTTCTTTTATTGATGTATTGTATCACATCGATTGATTTGTGGTTGTTGAACCAACCTTGCAGCCCAGAGATAAATCCCACTTGGTCGTGGTGAATAATCCTTTTAATGTACTGTTGGATCCTATTGGCTAGTATTTTGGTGAGAATTTTTGCATCTGTGTTCATCAAGGATCTTGGTCTGTAATTCTCCTTTTTGATGGGGTCTTTGTCTGGTTTGGGGATCAAGGTAATGGTGGCCTCATAAAACGAGTTTGGAAGTTTTCCTTCCATTTCTATTTTTTGGGACAGTTTCAGAAGAATAGGTATTAATTCTTTTTTCAATGTTTGGTAGAATTCCCCTGGGAAGCCATCTGGCCCTGGGCTCTTGTGTGTTGGGAGATTTTTGATGACTGCTTCAATTTCCTTAGTGGTTAAAGGTCTGTTCAGGTTTTCTATTTCTTCCTGGTTCAGTTTTGGTAGTTGATACATCTCTAGGAATGCATCCATTTCTTCCAGGTTATCTAATTTGCTGGCATATAGTTGCTCATAATATGTTCTTATAATTATTTGTATTTCTTTGGTGTTGGTTGTGATCTCTCCTCTTTCATTCATGATTTTATTTATTTGGGTCCTTTCTCATTTCTTTTTGATAAGTCTGACCAGGGGTTTATCAATCTTATTAATTCTTTCAAAGAACCAGCTCCTAGTTTTGTTGATCTGTTCTACTGTTCTTTTGGTTTCTATTTCATTGATTTCTGCTCTGATCTTTATTATTCTCTTCTCCTGCTGGGTTTAGGCTTTATTTGCTGTTCTTTCTCCAGCTTCTTTAGGTGTAGGGTTAGGTTGTGTATTTGAGACCTTTCTTGTTTCTTCAGAAAGGCTTGTATTGCCAAATACTTTCTTCTTTGGACTGCCTTTGCTGTATCCCAAGGATTTTGAACAGTTGTGTTTTCATTTTCATTTGTTTCCGTGAATTTTTTAAATTCTTCTTTAATTTCCTGGTTGACCCATTCATTCTTTAGTAGGATGCTCTTTAGCCTCCATGTATTTGAGTTCTCTCCGACTTTCCTCTTGTGATTGAGTTCTAGTTTCAAAGCATTGTGGTCTGAAAATATGCAGGGAATGATCCCAATCTTTTGGTACCAGTTGAGACCTGATTTGTGACCTAGGATGTGATCTATTCTGGAGAATGTTCCATGGGCACTAGAGAAGAATGTGTATTCTGTTGCTTTGGGATGGGATGTTCTGAATATATCTGTGAAGTCCATCTGGTCCAGTGTGTCATTTAAAGTCTTTATTTCCTTGTTGGTCTTTTGCTTAGGTGATCTGTCCATTTCATTGAGGGAGGTGTTAAAGTCCCCCACTATTATTGTATTGTTGTTGATGTGTTTCTTTGCTTTTGTTATTAATTGCCTTATATAATTGGCTGCTCCCATGTTAGGGGCATAGATATTTACAATTGTTAGATCTTCCTGTTGGATAGACACTTTAAGTAGGATATAGTGTCCTTCCTCATCTCTTATTATAGTCTTTGGTTTAAAATCTAATTTGTCTGATATAAGGATTGCCACCCAACTTTCTTTTGGTGTCCATTAGCATGGTAAATGGTTTTCCACCCCCTTACTTTCAATCTGGGGGTTTCTTTGGGTCTAAAATGAGTCTATTGCAGATAGCATATCGATGGGTCTTGTTTTTTTCATCCAATCTGATACCCTGTGTCTTTTGAATGGGGCATTTAGCCCATTTACATTCAGGGTAACTATTGAAAGATATGAATTTAGTGCCATTGTATTGCCTGTAAGGTGACTGTTACTGTATATTGTCTGTGTTCCTTTCTGGTCTATGTTACTTTTAGGCGCTCTCTTTGCTTAGAGGACCCCTTTCAATATTTCTTGTAGGGCTGGTTTCATGTTTGCAAATTCCTTTAGTTTTTGTTTGTCCTGAAAGCTTTTTATCTCTCCTTCTATTTTCAATGACAGCCTAGCTGGATATAGTATTCTTGGCTGCATATTTTTCTCATTTAGTGCTCTGAATATATCATGCCAGTCCTTTCTGGCCTGCCAGGTCTCTGTGGATAGGTCTGTTGCCAGTCTAATGATTCTACCTTTGTAGGTTATGGATCTCTTCTCCTGAGCTGCTTTCAGGATTTTCTCTTTGTCTCTGAGACTTGTAAGTTTTACATTAGATGTCGGGGTGTTGACCTATTTTTGTTGATTTTGAGAGGGGTTCTCTGTACCTCCTGGATTTTGATGCCTGTTTCCTTCCCCAAATTAGGGAAGTTCTCTGCTATAATTTGCTCCAATATACCTTCTGCCCCTCTCTGTCTTTCTTCTTCTGGGATCCCAATTATTCTAATGTTGTTTCTTCTTATGGTATCACTTATCTCTCAAATTCTGCCCTTGTGATCCAGTAGTTGTTTATCTCTCTTTTTCTCAGCTTCTTTATTTTCCATCATCTGGTCTCCAAATCACTAATTCTCTCTTCTGCCTCATTTATCCTAGCAGTTAGAGCCTCTATTTTTGATTGCACCTCATTAATAGCCTTTTGGTTTCGACTTGGTTAGATTTTAGTTCTTTTATTTCTCCAGAAAGGGTTTCTCTAATATCTTCCATGCTTTTTTCAAGCCCAGCTAGTATCTTTAAAATCATCATTCTGAACTCTAGTTCCGATATCTTACTAATGTCCATATTGATTAGGTCCCTGGCAGTCGGTACTGCCTCTTGTCCTTTTTTTTGAAATGATTTTTTCCATCCTGTCATTTTGTCCAGAGGAGAATAGATGAATGAGAGGACAAAATGTTAACAGGGTAACAACGTCCCCCAGAAAATATACACTAAAGAAATCAGAAAAGACCTGAAACGGGCAAGAAAGAGAAAGAAAGAAAAAAAAAAAAAAAGAAAAAGAAAAAGATAAAAACAAACAAACAAAAACAAAACAAAACAGAATATGATCAAATATGATCAGGCTGGTGCATAGATCAGTGCCACACACTAAATTTTGGGTGTATTTTGGTCTGTTAGAAGAAAGTACCTCCTAAAATTTTAAAGAAAGAAAAACTTATATATGTACAAAAATAAGGGTTAATATGATGAAGGGATATAATATGACTGTAAAGATGAAAATTAGACAAGATTTTATAAAAGGAATTGATAAGATAAGAAGTTGGTTGAAAAAAGAAAGAAGAGGATTTAAAAAAAAAAAGGGAGAGAATGTGATCAGGCAGGAGACTAGAACAAAACCATACATTAGAGATTTAGGGTATATTTTGATCTGTTAGAAGAAACTGTATCCCAAAATTTTAAATGGAGAAGAACTTATATATATATAACTTATATATATATACTTATATATATATACTTATATATATATATATATATACCAAAAATAAGGTTAACTACTATGAAGGGATAGAATATGACTCTAAAAATGAAAAATAAAAAAGATTTTTTTAAAAAGGGATTGATAAGATGTCGATTGCAAAAGGGAAAAAGAAAAATTCAAAAAAAAAAGAAAGTTAAAAAAATTAACTTTGAAAAACTAAAGAATCATGGAAAAAAGCCATGAATTCTATGTGCAGTATTCCCCTAGCGCTGGCGTTCTCATTGATGGGTAAACTTGGTCTTGGTGGGCTATTCTTGATGATCTTCTGGGGGAGGGGCCTGTTGCCATGGTTCCCAAATGTCTTTGCCGGAGGCGGAATTGCCCTGCCCTTGCCGGTCCAGGCTAAGTAATCTGCTGGGGTTTGCTCTTGGGAGCTTTTGTTCCCTGCAAGCTTTCCGTACAGCTTTGGAGGATGAGAGTGAAAACGGCAGCCTCCCAATCTCCGTCCAGGAGGAGCTGAGAACTCAGGGCCCCGCTCCTCAGTGCGACCCCAGAGAAAAGCAGTCAATCACTCCCATCTCCCCGGTCTCCGGCCACACTCCGTGCTCACCCGGCCTGTGACCGAGCGTTTCTGTCTCTGGCACCCGACCCCGTGTGGAGTCTCCAAAACCAGCAGATCCCTGTGGTGCACTCCTGGGCCACTCCTCTGGGGGGAGGAAGGGGAGTCTCTCCAGATCTGCCACTTGTTGGGTCCCTGCTGGAGGAGCAGTGGCCTGACCGAACCGCGGATCATGGTTTATGGAAGCCCGAGCTGAGAGCCCGCTCCTCCGCTCTGTCTCTGCAGCTGGCTTCCCCGCTCCGATACCTGGGAGCTCTGCCGCACTCAGGCACCCCCGGTCTTTCTGTGACACTGAGGGTCCTGAGACCACGCTGTCCCAGCGAGGGTTCCACCCCCTGCTTAGCCACCGGAGTGACGTCCCTCGGCGGAGCAGACTTCTAAAAGTTCCGATTTTGTGCTCCGCGGCTCTATCACTTGCCCGAAGCGGCCGTCGGAGGCCCCCTCCCCCGCCATCTATCCTCCCAAATTTCGCCTCGAATTCACTTCTCCACATGTCCTACCTTGCAGAAAGTGGTCACTTTTCTGTTCAGAGAGTTGCTGCTATTCTTTTCTTCAATCTCCTGTTGAGTTCGTAGGTGTTCAGAATGGTTTGATCCCTATCTAGCTGAATTCCTGGGACCAGACGAAATTTAGGTTTCCTACTCCTCTGCCATCTTGTTCCTCGCAAACTTTTTTTTTTCTGTACATGCACCAGTTTTGTATTTTTTTATGAGACGGTCTGACTGGTGCGCTACAAGAAGACACAGAGGACAGGCTGAGGTAACCGCAAAGTTTATTATATTCACAGGCTCTGCAGACAGGAGGTGCAGCATGCCATGCAGACCACGTGGGAAAGCCACCAGGGTGGTCAGGAGGCAGAAGCAGCAGTGACAGGAAGGTTTAGGCCATAGTCTTTATTGGGGTTTCCATGGGGAAAGCAAGGAGGACAGTGTGTGCGAAATTTAGGATTGGTTAATTTGAATAATTTTGGCAGGTTTGGGCCTTCAGAAGGGGTAACTAGTTGCCTGGCACCTGGCCATGGGATGATTAAGATAGAAAAATATATTGCTTCTGGAGTATAATGAACCAGATAGAGAAGATTTGGTTTTGGATTGGTTAGTTTGCATATCAATGACATGTTTCTGGCTGGGCCCTTTGCCCCTTCTAAGAATTGACTAGCTCCTGGAAGGAGCTCTGTCCTCAGCCAGACAAGTTTGTTTTTTTTTTTTTTTTAGATGTTAAAACATCATAATATACAGAAAATTGTAAATATTTACAATACAGCACATCATCAGAAAATGATTTGGGAGTATGTGCCCCCAAAATATGCATATTCATTTCCTTACAAGCCAAACCATATGCATATACTACATTAAATATTAAGTGCATTAAAATAGAAATTAGAAAATGATGAATTTTAAATAAAACTTTAGATAAAATAAAGCATACCATTAAATAATTCAAATTTAAAAACAATGCAAACCTTTAAATTAATGGCACAAAAAGTTTTACTTTTATCAAATACATATCAGTTTTAATGATAACTTGGTGGTGCAATGCTATTGAATATGCTTTATTATTTGAAAGTATTGTGTTGGTAATATGTGATACAACAAATTAAAGGTGAGGTTCTAAAGGTTTTTCTTTACCTTTTAAATAAGGAAATTTTTAACACAAAAATAACATAAATGCTAAAATGAAACCCTCTATATTCTTCATCCATTTCAATCATTATCAGTTCATAGAAATCTTGGTTTATGTATACACTCCCTGACCACTACCTTAGATTATTTTGAAAAAAATTCCAGATATCACATGATTCATCTATGAATATTTCAACATGTATTTCTTGAAGATAGGCATTTTTAAAATAAATCACAACAATATTAACAATGAAAAACTAATAAAAATTCCTTAATATTATCAAATATCCAGTCACCATTCACATTTTTTCATTATGTTTTTACAGCCAATTACAATTATATTGACACTTGATTTTAATTACCATGCTAGCTGAAAAAGAGACATTGCAAAACCATAATATAATCAGTGTACATTACACATTTATGGTAAATTAAATAATGAATAATAGCAGATGTGAAAGCATATTTCAAAGAGTGTCCTTGATAGTTTTGAACTTTTTGCCCACCTTCATAAGATTTAATTAGACTGTCATTGTTTTCATCTTGCAATACATTTGGCAAAAGCCAAAAAGGAATTCAGTTGTGTTTAATGTCTCTGTAGTTGTATGTACTGGGGGCTTCCAATTCCTCAAATGTCCTCTTTTTTTCTCCCCTGTTGACTTAAGGGTTCCCTAAGTATTCCTCTTTAGAGAGTCTGTACCTTACTGCCCTTTCAGCAGTGACCCACTGTTATTATACTGGAGCACTGTTGGCATGTGATAAGGTGTCGGGGAGGGGAAGCATTCTAATCTTATGATTAAATCTCAGTCTTTTAGTGGACCTAAGTTTTTGGACTACTACCTTCCCAGTGTTTCCCCTATTATGTGAGACAGAAAGGCTAGAGGTGACTGAAGTGAAATGCTCTTCTTCCACCTCAGATAAGGTTCTGTTAAAGATTTTCCATTAGGGGCGCCTGGGTGGCTCAGGCCATTAAGCATGATCTCAAGGTCCTGGGATTGAGCACTGCATCGGGCTCCCTGCTCAGCAGGGACTCCCTCTCCCTCTGCCCTCTCCCCCCAAATCATATACTCTCTCTCTCTCTCAAATAAATAAATCTTTAAAAAAAAAAAAAAAGATTTTCCTTTAGAGAGTAGCTCTTGGTATAAAGTAGCTCTTGGTGTTTCTCACAGGGGCTAGTCTTTCCTTCCCCTTTCAGAGCCACAAAGAGATTTTTCTCAGCTCTACATCATGAGAATCAGTTTTGAAAAAAATCGTAGGCATTATTTCTTCAAATATTGCTGTTGTCCCATTGTCTCTCACCTCTCTGTCTGGGTCTCCAATTTTACATGCAATAGACCATTTTACCATGTCACATGTTTCTTCTTAAAATGTATTTTCTATCTTTTTTTCTTTCATATTTGAGTTTGGATATTTTTTCCTTTTTTTCTCTTTTCATTCTGTTATGTCTGGAGATTTTTCTTTTAATGTCAGACATTACTTACGAAAAATGATAGATACTTCAATCTTTAGATGATATTTTCCCACAGAGGAAATTTACTTTTTTTTTGCTAAGGTACTAGAAATTTCAGGTCACCTTAATCTAATCAGAAATTAAAATGATTCTAATTTGAGTCTTATTTCTGGTTCACTCTTGATTCCTAGGATGGAGTCTTCAAGGTTCCTAGCATAAAACCTATACTATTTACTAGTCTTCCTCTTTCTTCATAGTCCTTCAAACACAGTTTTTTTCTTACTGGAACTTAATGAGTCTGTCAAAACCTCTGCTTAGTTGTTTTTTGCAGCCTCAGCAGTTACTTGGGAAGATCTTAGACTTGATTGACAGTTCTTGGACTCACTTCTCTGAACTTCCATTCTCTGTGGGATCTTGCTTTCACAAATCTTTGCTATTTGGCAGCTTTCCTATGCCTTCAAATAGATTTTATTTTGCTTTATTTTATTTTTGTCCAGAACTTCTAGTTCTTAGTTAGGATAAGAAAAACTGAAAATACATTTTTTTTCCTCAATAGGACCATAGAGAATCAAAACATTTATTTTTCCTCTGTATCTTGGTGATCTGAAATTTCAGTTCCATAACAAAGTTTCAAATAATGTCTGGCCCAGAAATGGTATACATGTTTATTTCTTTGGCAGAATACTGGGATATAAATCAGCCAGCTTTTATAATATATTATTTAAAGTTTCACCAGAAATACCTAGTCAAAATAGTATGCACAAAGCTTCTTTTTGTAGTTTTCCTTGTTAAAGACCAGTTCTGGCTAAGGCAACAAAATTTTATGGCATATAGGAACTACAAGCTAGCCTGTGAGAATTCTGTGGTTAAGCAAGTTCTGTAGGTGACAATTTTCTCTTGAAAACTCTATAGCTAGTTTCTTCCATTTCATGATTACAAAGACTTTAATAGCCTTAATGATTTTACCTATTTTAGAGATCATCCAAGGGAGGAAAAATCAAGCTTTCCAAAGATGCCTTAAGTAGATTTTAAACTCCTAAAAAGGCTGTCTCCCCCCTTATCTGGTGCCTTTTATGCTTCCTGGACCATGCAAATGTTCAATAAATATTTGCTATATGTACGAATGAGCGAATGAATGAAAACAGAAGGCATCCTCTAGATTTTCTGTATTCTCCTGAAAATAAGAAACCTCGAACTGAGCACAACATTCTGTGTTCTCACCAACATCAAGTAGGGCAAAGAAATTACTTCTGAAATTCTGGAAAATTTTTAATTGGAGGAAAATAATAAAAACAACAATGTTAAGAATACGAGTGATGCAGTAACAGGTTAAAAAAGAACTAGACTGACTATGGT
Organism: Phoca vitulina; assembly: GCF_004348235.1. Lineage (NCBI taxonomy): Eukaryota > Metazoa > Chordata > Mammalia > Carnivora > Phocidae > Phoca > Phoca vitulina. Next base: position 37,831,286 of record NW_022589717.1, read on the forward strand.
TCAGGTAATTATTTGCCTCAGGGGGTGTAAAATAGTTTCCAAAGGTTTGTATATCTTAAATATGTGCCAAATTAAATATATAATATTTTCATAATAATTTATTCTGTCTCTGAAATTATGTTGAGTTATTGCAGTTATTTCCTTCCTATACTATAAATATGGGAAAATGCAAGGATGCACTAAATATGACTACACTGGAAAAAAATAGGAATTTGGGAAGCATTTAGTGATTTCCAACCATCTTTCTTCAACATGGTAAAAATATTCATTAATCAACATGGTATTATTTCTATACCAATATGTTTTTTTTTTATTTATTGCATTCTATCTGCTCTTCTGCTCTTCAAAACTTTTTTTAAAAGTAATAAAAATAATAATGGATAATTGAATAATGTGCATCTTTGCTAATGACATTTAAAGTAGCTGATGGTTTCTGTTTATTTAAATTCAGTAGAGTTTATTTTATTTTATTTATTTATTTATTTATTTTAAAGATTTTATTTATTTGACAGAGATAGAGAGAGGGAGAGCACAAGCAGGTGGAGTGGCAGGCAGAGGGAGAGGGAGAAGCAGGCTCCCCGCTGAGGAAGGAGCCCTATGTGGGACTCGATCCCAGGACCCTGGGATCATGACCTGAGCTGAAGGCAGCCGCTTAACCGACTGAGCCACCCAGGCGCCCCCAGTAGAGTTTATTTTAAAGCAGTTTTTCCTGTTTTATTATATTCAGTAGCAATACTATGAACTATTGAACTAGACCAGAGAAACAGAAAGTATTATAAATAGTTTTCTTTTTATTACAACAGATGGTGGTCCTATCCCAAAAAAGAAATCATCTAATTAGATATTCCCTGAACATACAACGTTTAACGTAAACAATTACAGTTTTGCTTAAAAAGTATCATTAAAAGCACTATATTTGGCATTGTTGATGTGAGTTCTTTTGGTGTCCTCTCTGACAGTTTTATATGTAGAAAAGAAACTTCAGAAGTTTACCTTGTGTGTAATCAATCTATTAAATTTACAATTTAAAAACCCTGATACTTTCTTAAGCATTTAAATTCATGTCGTAATCTTGTTATTCACTTGTGAGACTAGTAAATTCTAATAACCACTTTTTTAAAAAAAGATTTATTTATTTATCTCAGAGAGAGTGCACACGTGCGGGCAGGGGAAGGGACAGAGGGAGAGAGAGAATCTCCAGCAGACTCCCCGCTGATGGCAGAGCCCCACACCGGGCTTGATCCCAGGACCATGAGATCATGACCTGAGCTGAAATCAAGAGTTGGTTGCTCAACCAACTGAGCCACCCAGGCACCCCTTAATAACCACTTTTAAGAGATCTTTGAATAATATTTAGAACTGCTTAGTTAAACACCTTCAACATTTCAAGTTGCATTTATAACCTTAATGTATTATATTTTCTTCTTAAGTACTTTAATTGTCTTCAAATAGATCCTGCCTGATTACTTAAATAACGCTTACAAATGTAATAATTTTTTTTTTTTTTTTTTACCATAATCAAGTGGGATTTACTCCTGGGCTGCAAGGGTGGTTCAATATTCACAAATCAATCAACTTGATATACCACACTAATGAAAGAAAGGATAAGAACCATATGATCCTCTCAATAGATGCAGAAAGAGTTGGATTGCAAGATGCATTGACAAAGTACAGCATCCATTCTTTTATTTTAAAACTGATAATATACAATTACTTGTTTTATTATTATTATTATTTTATTATGTTATGTTAGTCACCATACAGTACATCATTAATTTTCGAGGTAGTGTTCCATGATTAAATGTAATAAATTAAAAAGCTTAACATGGTAAACCTAACGTTCTCTCAAAATGTCCTAACATTATCCATACAATTAGTAATATTTCAACTTAAAAACTATCCGTCTAAATAAATGATCATATTTCACATAATCACATATTTCACATAATTGAAGTAACAAGACTTTCATTATAATAAACCAAATTCTTGTTAAAATTACTAATATATAAAGCTTCAATGTTTATTTTCCTTCCAAACATAAAAATATTAATTACAGGACTCTGCTTCTCCCAAATCTTTAAATTCTTAATCCATCATATTCCTGTGGTTAACAAATGCATATCTATAAGAAAATAAAATCTAACCCAATTCATTCATTCAACAGTTATTTCTTTCACACCTACCATGTGCCAGGCACTGCTCTAGGCACTGGATATATCGCAATAAAAGAGCAAGAAAAAAGCAAGCCTGCACTCATGAAGCTTAACTTCTTAAGGGGGAGGAAAAATAATAAATAATATAAATTTATCTTATAATTTATAGCATGTTAAGAAGTGATACAGCACTCATTACAATGGTTGCCATTAAAAAAACCCACAGAAAATAACAAGTGTTATTGAACATGTGAAGAAATTGAAACCTTTGTGCACTGTTGGTAGAAATGTAAAATGGTATAGCCTCTGTGGAAAATAGTATGGTTTTTCAAAGATTAAAAATAAAATTGCCATACGACACAGCAATTCTACTTCTAGGTATGTACTCAAAAGAATTGAAAGCAGGGCCCTAAAGAGATTGTTGCATAGCCATGTTCACCGCAGCATCATCCACAATAGCCAAGCTACGGAAGCAACCCAAGTGTCCACTGGCCGATGAATGAATAAGCAGAATGTGGTATATACCCACAATGAAATACTACTCAGTCTTAAAAAAGGAGGGACATTCTGACATATGCTATAACATGGATGAACCCTGCATTATGCTAAATGAAATAAGCCAGTCACACACACACACACACACACACATTCTATGATTCCACTTACATGAGGTACTTAGTCAAAATCATAGAGACAGAATGTAGAATGGTGGTTGCCAGAGTCTGGGAGGAGGGGGACATGTGGAGTTATTGTTTAGTGGGGATAGTTTCAGTTTGGGAAGATGAAAAGAGCTTTCTGGAGACGGATGGTGATGATGGTTGCGCAACAATATGAATGTACTTCATGACACTGAACCCACTCAAAAATTGTTAAGGTAGTAAATTTATGCTTTGTGTATTTCAGCACAATAAAAAAACTTGGGGGAGGGGCGCCTGGGTGGCTCAGTTGTTAAGCGTCTGCCTTCGGCTCAGGTCATGATCCCAGGGTCCTGGGATCGAGCCCCACATCGGGCTCCCTGCTCAGAGGGGAGCCTGCTTCTCCCTCTCCCACTCCGCCTGCTTGTGTTCCCTCTCTCCTGTCTCTCTCTCTCTATGTCAAATAAATAAATAAAATCTTTAAAAAAAAAAATTGGGGGAAAAGGTGACACATGGGACCTGAAGCAATTTTAAATAGGATCACCAGAGAACTGAATTACTTAAGATCAGAGATTTGAGTAGGGCAGGAGATTTGGGTCTGCAGACATTCAGAAACTGTTCTCATTGTCATCTGAGCCTCCGTTCTTGATCACTAGGTCACTGACTGCAAAATTCATATAGAGAACTTACCTTTCCTGATTTCCCTTCCACTCACAGAAGTCTTCAAGTCTCTTTCAGGCTAAAGCTTCAGAGAATTTTGCATCTGCTTAACTTTTAAGATATGTAAAGTTTTCCCTTGTGGGAGCGAAGAATTCTATCCACATTTTTCAAGACCTCTAAATTCTTTTGGATATTTAAAATGTTGTCTGATAGACTTTTGGATATTTCACAGGTTTTGTTTGATTTGTGCTTACATTTATGAGATCATTCTCCCTTCAGAAGCATATGATTCTCTTTCTGAATGCATGAAATACAGAAATTGCCTGGCATTGTATTAATAGATGTTTTTCCTGAGAAAATCTACTTATGGCGTTTATACTCTCAATGCCAATATTGCTTAGAAGATGATACTTGGAATACATTTAAAATGTTAGGAGTTCTGAAAAGTAATTATATTTGATTCATATAAACAAAAGATTGAGAAATTTCACTATTTTATATCGAAGCAAAATCACAATAACAGACTTTTAACTTGATCTGGCCGATTTCATTGTAGTGAGCAATACCTGCTTCCACCAATGGAACATGATGTGAAAATTCGCCATGCACAGATTAACTTTATTTAATAACAAGAGTAAGCTGCCAATATTTTGGGGTGCATTTTTAAAGTTTGACAATCGATTTCCTATGTGACTTTAAGAAAAATACCAGACATACTTGATTAAAATTTGCTGACCACATTTTTTAAATGATATGATATAGAAACTAAATTGACAAAAATCTAGAGTTCATACTAAATTACTCCATGTGCCTACGGCCATGTCATAAACTGATTTAACCTAAAGTTTTAAATGGAGGCATGTATTTGTGCGGCAGGTAGAACATTACCTCTCTGAAGCATAATCACAGCATTCCTCCCATTAGCATTCCTCCCACCCCCTATTCCAAGACGTAAATTGCTCAGAGCTGCCAGAAGAAGGAAGTTGCTGGGCCTGGAAAAGCTTTTCCTAAGACTGGAGAGAGGACAAAGGAATGTGCGTTTGGGGAATAGTTCAAACAGGGAGGTGACAAGGCCTTCTGAGGGAATAGCTACCTGGTGCTCTGCCACATTGGTGCCCTCAGTCTTTCTGGAATGTGTCAGCCATGCTCCAGTCTAAAGAGCTCTGCCCTTGCTCTGTCAGGAAAAGGCTTTCCTTTGTTTTTTAAATGTCATGTCAATTTTGTTGTTGTTGTTGTTCAAATGTAATGTTTTCAGTGAAACTTTCTGTGGCAGACTGTATTTTTTTCCAAAATGACACAGCGATATTTCCAGTCCCACAAGCTTTTCCAGAACCTTGCCACTCTCCAGTGAAGAGGTGGAAACTATTTCCCACCTCCTTGAAACTGGGCATGCCTTTGTAACTATCTCAATAAATAGAAGGACGCAAAAATGGCACTGTGTGACTTTGAGGCTGGACTACAGAGGGTTTCTGCTTGGCTCTTTCTCTCTTTTAGGATTCAAGTCCTTGGAACCCAACTGCTATTTTGTGAGGCATCCCAAGCCAGGAGGAGAGGACTTATCATGTGTAAGTTTCAGCATCACCTGCCAGATATTTGAATAAGCAAGCCTATAGATGATTCTAGCCCTCAGCCTGCACGTATGCCAACTGGGGCATTGTGGAACAGAGACAAGTTATCCCTGCCACACCCTATTCAGAGTCTTGGCTCACAAATCCTTGAGAGAACAAGTAGTTGTTTCATACCACAAGTTTTGGGGTAATTTGTTATGCAGTTAGAGATAACTGGCAGTTGCCAGTAGGGCACGCAGGGTCTGAGGTAACTATTTATTATGGATTCTCTGTCTATGTGAACCATTTGATTAAAAAATATGATACAAAGTCATGAGCCCATGTGAAGTACAGAGATTTATCAATGAAGAATTTGTTTGCTGTCCAATCCGTGCATTTAAAGTTTCTTAGTCCAATGCCTGACCCATGTTAAAGTCACATCAAGTTAGCAGGTCAGCACTAGCCTGGTGGCCCAATCTCTCAGGATCCCAAGAAAGAAATACCACACGAGACAAAAGGAGTGATCCACTTATCAGGCCATTCTCTTGCAGCTGGGGTCTATCACTGAGACTCTGAAATGATCTCAGAGGCATGAGTCCTGAAGTTCTTTGAAGCACATTGTTGACTTCATGTATAGGGTAGAAAGTCAGAGAATAGCTTGAAGAGAAGAAAGTGGAGCCAAGTTGTCTCTGATGATACGACTTTTGAGGAGAAGGCTGAATGAAAGGAAGCAGAGACCCAAAGATGGTGGGGGAAGAGTGTTCCAGATGGAGGGAGTAAAACTTTAAAGACCCTGAAGTGCTTGGTGTGCTTGTGTGTTTGAGGAACAGATGAAGGTGATTGTGATTAGAGAAATGGAGGGCAGTGGAGGAAATGAGGTTGTGAGATCATCATGATCCAGAAAATAAAGAGCTTTCAAAGCCAATCTAAGAAAGATATATTTTAAAGTGATTGAGAGCTATTGGAGGGCTGTGAGCAAGAGGTAGAAAGATCAATGGAAAATGAGTGAGCAGGCAATGAGAAGACTGGCCCAACTAGAAGTAAGAGGACTTTTCAGGGAAGATATAATGGAAGCACTTAAGTGTAGGCAAAGCCGTTAAATTTAGGAATGATTGGGATGCCTGGGTGGCTCAGTTGGTTAAGCATCTACCCCCAGCTCAGGTCATGATCCCAAGGTTCTGGGATTGAGTCCTGCATTGGGCTCCTTGCTCAGCAGGGAGCCTGCTTCTCCCTCTGCCTGCCACTCCGCCTGCTTGTGCTCTCTCTCCCTGACAAATAAATAAATAAAATCTTTTTAAAAAAATATTAAATAAATAAATAAATAAATAAATTTAGGAATGGTTGGGAAAGAAAAATCGTTCAACAAGCATTTATCAATTACAGTGTGTTTACTTACAGTGTGCTGGGTATTAGAGATATAGGAGATCATAAAACAGAATCAGAGAACTCACATTCAGTTGAAGAAAAACCAAAATTAAATAATGCTAAGACCTTATGCTCTTGTAATAGTCATCACACATGACTATAATTTCATTGACTATTTTTCCCACTAGACTAAGAGGAGCCCTAGATAAAGGACCTTGCCTACTTCGTTCTCTCTTTCTTGTCTTTCTTTTTTGTTATCTCCAGCTCTGGATACAATGACTATGACATAATGGACAGTATATATGTGCTTTATAAAAGAATGAATAAATATAAAAGCAATGATGAAGATATGTATGCATAGTATGAAAACCCGAAGGGAAGGGACATCAGGTAAGATTTACTAGAGATGGTACTGAGCAAGTGGGAAGTAGGCTTGGCATTCCAGGAAAATAAGGCTGCTGAGAAAATTCTGGGAACAACTGGTTTGAGGTGCTAGAGTATAAATTGGGATGAGGTGACCTAAATGAATAGGGCTTAAGAAATAGCCATGTGACATATCAAGGTTGCTTTTGTGAGCCACCGTAAGGTTTATTCTATAGATGATGAGGAAAGTTTTCAGCAAAGGACTGGTATGCTCAGGCTGATGTAGTATGGCACTGATTTGGAGGATAGATTTGGATGTAGATCGTGCCAGCTTTAAGGAAATCAGTCATTGGCTGCTTTGACAGAGAAGTGGTAAAATGTTTTGTTGTTTGTTAATCTGGAGTTTTGGAGTGGAGGCAGACTAGAAGGCTGACATAGTGACCTCCCTTACTACCTACTCCCCCTCTTCCTTTTATACTTATACTGGAGCCATTTGACTCCTACGTACAGTCTTGCCCTTGCCCTGGGACTTGAGACTAAATCTGTCTATAGTCAGAGGTAATTAAGAAGGGAGATCTGAGAGCCCAAGGGACTAAAATCCAGGTCAGTCCTGCTGCTCCTCTGATTCTAATTTCACACCTTAAATTTAGTAATCTGGCTGTTGCCTTATTTTTAAAATCAAGATCAAACCTCTCCCATATGTCCACCAGGACTGGGGTCATGTCTTATTGTTACTAACTGCCTTGATTGCAGAGCTACCACCAGTCTGTATAATATTTTTATGTGAATTAGAAAAAGATATCTTCTCTGGGATAAAACAGCTAGAGCTTAAGACTTACAGGATTGGAAGTCAGTCTTATTGACTCCCTTGTGGGACACCTTTGTGCTGTTCACAAATTGTGCAACTGTACATGTTGAATCCTTTGTTTTATCACTGAACCTCAGCCTCATGACCTTCATCTTGCTACCAAGCCTCTACTAGGGGATTGGCCACTTGCCTGGATCTTTACCCATCATCTTCTCCCTGAAACCCAGCTGAGTAACTTCTGCCTGCTAAGACAGTTTAGGATTTGAGGGGTACAAAATGGTTTTAATTATTAGTTTCATTTTGGAGGAATATTTTTAGTTTTTTCGATTAGGTTTAGAAAATATATATTAAGAGTTCAAATTACCTATCTTTTGTAAATTATTTATGCATCTTATTAGAAAAGTAACATTTGGTTTATTATATAGTTAATTTTCTTATCTATGATTAGATAAAATGTCTACTATTATATTTTCTTAGTGCTGTCTATATTATAAATCAGTATTCTTATATGGTATAGATCTCTGTTCTGTTCCATTGTCCATATGTGTGTATTGTTACACCAATACAACAGTGTTAATTACTCTAGCTTTATAAGAATATATATGTGTGTGTGTGTGTGTGTGTGTGTATTATTCTTCATTTGTGCTATTTTTTTTGTTTGAAAGTCTACTGGTTTGATTTTATTATATCTACAAAGTATTTCTTTTTTTTAAAAATTTTTTAAAGATTTTATTTCTTTAGTTGAGAGAGAGAGAGAGAGAGCATGTCAGGGGGAGGAGCAGAGGGAGAGGGAGAAGCACACTCCCAGCTGAGCAGAGACCCAGACATGGGGCTTGATTGACCCCAGGACCCTAGGATCATGACCCAAACCAAAGGCAGACGCTTAACCAACTGAGCCACCCAGGCACCCCTTAGGTAATGTGTACATGATACATCTTTTTCAATCCTCCTTTCCTTTATTTTTTATATCCTTATATTTTATGTAAATCTCTTATAAGTAGCATGTAGTTAGCTTTGTTATTGACCAATATAATAATCTTCATCTTTTAATTGGAGAAATTAGTTCACTTTTATTTACATTAATAATTGATATGTTTGGATTTAAGTCTATCACTTTGCTATTTGTTAAGTATTTATCTGTTTACTTTGCATTCCCTTTCTCTCATTTAGGTCACTCAGTTGCTCAAAATATATATGATTTAAGTTAAGTTATCTCAGCAAGATCCCTTCAGTAAGAAACAAATATCCTCAGAAATAGAGAACTTTTAACAAATATAAATTCATACTTTGAATGAAGCAGGATGTAAAATGAATAGTCAGGGGTCTAAGGAGTTCAGAATTGGACAAACAATTGTCCAATTGTTTGGACAGCTTTTAAAGAGACACAGTAAGTCTATTCAGTCCCTGTGTTGGAGGGGCCTAAGTGATAGCTAGAGAAGTATCCAAAGATTAAGAGTGTGGTGAGTTGCTTCTGATTAATTCCTACAGTCATCAGGTATCTGTATTAGTCACTCTTATTTGCACATAAAACAACCTTCCTCTTGCTATATCATATACCAATAAGTATTCTCACACTTGAGACCATGTGGATCAGCCTCTACGGCCCTGGTTTCAGAGGTGCTCCACTCAACAGATGTTCATTCTGAGGAGTAGTGGCTACTTTGAGAGAGGTCAGAAGCACTCACTGAATATGTGTAAATAGTGTCATTTAAGATCCAAATTGGAACTTGTACATGCTCACTTCCACCCACACTCTATTGACTACGATGAGTCGCATGATGAAGGCCAACATCAAAAGTACAGGGAATTATCCTCCTTCTAAGGAGGTATGAGGTTAAGAAAAAAATACTTGCTGAACAAAAGTTTAATTGATTCCAGTGCTAGCTAGAAAACGCTTTTAAAGCACCCATCATTCTTTTCTGTACTTTTTGCTCATGTAGCAAAAAATGTCATCCTTGACCTTCTGTACCTCTTATTTTCGTCTCCATGAACCTTTAAATGAAATCTGGAAAGCAGCTGGGTCCTCTTTTTTTAAATAAAATCAGCTTGCAATAGCCTACCATATATTTTAGAGCTTGAAAAAAAATTCATATAAGATATTCAACTCCTCTCCTCCTCCCACAACAGGGACTTCTGTAGTGCTCTTCAGATGCAATAAACATCTATTTCAGTAGGCAATTTCAGCCAAGCTCCATCAAATGTAATAATCTGTTCTTGGGCTTTAGCATATTTGCAATTATAGTCTGAATTATACTATTTTGAAATTGGTTCATATAGTGGGCATTCGAATAGTAGACATTCATAACATAGACATAAGAATAATGCTTTAATCATTTTGTTATTTTTAATATCAGATAAAACTAACTAACAAATTACCAATGTATTAGAAATATTATATAGAGGGCACCTGGGTGGCTCAGTTGGTTAAGCGACTGCCTTCGGCTCAGGTCATGGTCCCGGAGTCCTGGGATCGAGTCCCACATTGGGCTCCCGGCTCAGCGGGGAGCCTGCTTCTCCCTCTGACCCTCTCCCCTCTCATGCTGTTTCTCTCTCTCTCGCTCTCTCAAATTAAAAAAAAAAATCTTTAAATAAAAAAAAAAAAGAAATATTATATAGAGATGAAGGTACTTCCAAGAATGCACTCACATAAATATAATGCATTGTACTGTCTGCTTGCCAAATATAAATCACATAAATTCTCCACATATAAGAAATACCCAAATTAAAGATGAATAAGAACAGGATGCATATTCAAAAAAGCATAAATAAAACAAATACCCGCAATCTATTGAACATATGCAGCAAAAACAAAAGTATAGGAGAAGATGGCAGAACATGGGAGCAGCTCTTATGTGAAGGGAGTGTCATCATTACCTAATATTCACATATTGAAAAGATATTCAGATCAAGGGAATTCATACTGAAGTATGTATGAAGTATGAAGTGAAACAGGCACTTCAAAAGGAATAAAAGAACTGCAAAAATGGATTTATGACAATATTGAAAATGGCATTGTATTTTTAGAAACCGTGAAAAGGCAAAAACAGTCTCAATGAGAGTTTTAATGGGTTTGGTTGACCAGAATGGCAAAGCATTCCTGATGCTGCAAAATCACAGGAAGCAAAGATAGAGCACAACTGAACCACCCGGACGGAAGATAAAGTAAAAAAGAAACTCTCATGAGAGACTTGGAAAAAGACAGAAGAAAAGAAAGAAAAAGGAGGGGGTGGAAAGAAAGAAAGAAAGAAAGAAAGAAAGAAAGAAAGAAAGAAAGAAAGAAAGGCAGGAAGAAGGAGGGAGGGAGGGAGGGAAGGAGGGAAGAAGAAAAGAAGGAGAAAATCATTCAGGGCAATTGCCAGTTTTAACTGTCAAGTGCTCCTGTAGGTATATGCTTTGTTATTGTTTTTATTCTATAAGAATTTTTCTTTTTTGCTCTAAAAAAAATGCCCTGAAAATATATCTAAAATTTTTACACACTGTGCTGGGGAGGTTTCTTTGAATATCCAAACTCTTTATTGCCAGAGACAAAGGTCTATTTTTAGGAAAATCTTTACCAAGTCTTCGGCAGAATTGAGGCTCTCATATTACCATATAGTTTCCCAGACCTTTCCGTGGCTGCTGTTCTGAGAGGCTCAGTTTCTGTAAAATCAGAGGCTTTTCTCTCAAGATAATTTACATACATAGATTTGTAAAATATAATGTATCACAAAAAATTCTAGAAATTGCTTTCCTCTTCGCTGTTTCTATAGCAGCATCCATTTCTTGAATGAGTAAGATGCAATCCATGAGCAGCCTAGACTGTGGGGATGACCCACAGGGAACAATACAAGAGGTTTGGGGCAGAATATTATTTGGTTAATATTCAAGTTTTCCCCCTCCTCTTTACTTTCGAATACCAAATTTATGAAGGACAAACACTAAAAGTGCAAAACATAGCTCATCCTCACTGGTGCTTTAACATCAGGATATGGTGGTCAGTGAGCTTTCTTTTTACTGCTACCATCCTTCTTCAAAAACCATACTTTTTTGAAGGTTATCCATTTTAATGTACCACCTACTTTCTTCATTTCTGTCATAAGCCATTTTCTGGGTCATTCCCCAATTATAGAAGACTAGAAATCTTAATCTTTCGTATGGATCATTCTCAGAGTAAATGAATTGGCCTCTCAGTTCTTTGCTCTCATCCTTGATTTTCTTCCTCGGCCCTCATCTTGGCCAACCATTCCCATCATTCCGCCCTACCCTGAGCCTGTTATGACAAGGAGCTGCACCGTCATAGAAATTTCTATTTCACAGAGTCCACACTCTGAGCTGTTCACCTAGCTCTGGTAGCTTCTACCAGTTCAGTTACTTCAAAAATTGAATCTGCCCCAATTCTTTGCTCTCAGCCAATGTACCTTTTCAATATCACGGTTGCCTCTTTTCTTCAATTTCTTCTTTACTTATTGCCAGTGGTCATCATATCACTTCAATGCAAACACCCCCAAATCATTTGTGTTCCCTCTGTTATATACACTAGAAAAAAATCCCATCATTTGTTGAATTCAGCTATCTACCTTCACTCATTACAGAAGAAAAAAATATTTACTCACGTAACTTGTGATTGAATATGCTCTAAAAATAGTGAATGAAGCCCTCACACTAGCATTCAAATGTGTCCAGCCATCCTATTATGTTTGGCTAGAAAAGTTCACTTTCACTCTTTCTGAGATGACAGTTTTATACCTTCTCTCTTCAAATTTCTAATACCCCTTTCGTCAGGCACTTGAGTGATAGCCTCATGTTTTACTTTATTGTAAAAATACTCAAAACCAAACATAATCAATACACCTAATAAAGCTGCATCCATCCATATTAATATTGTCTGTATCTTCCTTCTTGAATAAGAACAGAATAAGAACAGAATAAGTGTTTTTGTTTTCCCAGAAATGTCAACCCTACCATGATGCTCTGTGTCCTGTCTCCACTTCCTTCCCCTCTTTCTCCTAGAGCAATTTCTTCCTAACTATTGGATCCTTCGTATTCTCTTTAGCACATTTCTGCTACCTCAGCATCACCTTCCATGGCTCCACATCCTTTTTTGCCTTCCATCCTGTCTGTTTGACCCTTTAACTTCACATATTTTTATTTCCTGCCTTCCCGTTTATTCATGAGCCTATTCAAATCAAGCTTCTATTCTCGGCAAATTTACTGATACTGTTTTTGCAAAAGTTTCAAACAGTTTTACAGTTACTAAATTCAATAGACTATTCATTAGTCTTATCCTGATTGGGCTCTCAGCAGTATTGGAAATCATTGACCACTCTTTGCTCCTTGAAATAATTTATTCTCTGCATCTAGAATAAAGCTATCTTTTGTTTTCTACTTCACAGGCAGCCTCAAGATCCTTTGCAGATTTCAACTTCTCTAACTAACCTCTAATATTGGAGTTCTCAAAGCTGAACCTTGATCCTAGTTCTCATCTCTAAATACGCTCTCTCCTTAAGTGGTATCAAGCTGCATATATTTTAAAAACATATTAACACATAATATTAACTTCTACATTTAGATCTCTTCTCCCAACTTCTCCTCTCAGCTCTAGACTCATAGCTAACTGCCCACCTGGGATCTCCACCTATGTAATGTATTAGTTGTTATAACACTAGCTGCTTTAACATACAAACCTTTCAAATTTTGGTGGTTTAATACAATAACACACAATTTATTTCTCATTCACATAAACAGTGCAATTTGGAGGGTTCCAAAAGTATTCTTCCTCCGGGTAATGAGGTAGGTCCCAGACTCCTTCTTTATTATGTTTCTACCCTCATCCTTATATTCAGAAGGTCTGAATACTTTCTGCATGCAGTTGAAAGCATACACAGATCAACCAAGATGACATTTTCTGCCCAGAATGACATTCAAACCATTCTCTTTATTCTACTGGTAAGAACTAATCACATGGACTCTTGTAGGTGCAATATGAGCTGGGAAATATTATCTCCAGCTGAAAAGCTGCTCACCAGCAAAGATAACATTGAGCTAAGGGGAGTGTGAATCTTTGATACACAGTTAACCATCTCTGCCACAATCTGCCTTTTTTGACACCAAATAAGAATCCAAACCTTTTTTCTCCTACAAAAAATACAATGGACCCTTGAACAACGGGGGGTTTGAACTGTATAGGTCGACTTATTTGTGGATTTTTTTTTATAAATACCAGACAGCTGTGTAATGTATTTTCTCTTCCTAATGATTTTCTTAACATTCTCTTTTCTCTAGCTTACTTTATTGTGAGAATACATATATAATACATATCACAAAGAAAATACGCGTTAATCGACTGTTAATGTTAGCAGTACGGCTTTTGGTCAACAGTAGGCTCTTAGTAGCTAAGTTTTTGGTGAGTTAAAAGTTACATTTGGATATTCAACTGCAGGATATCAGCACCCTTAACTCCCGTGTTGCCCAAGGGTCCACTGTATAAGCATCTCTTCTTCAAGGGATGAAACTACAAGTTTCAACTAGCTACCACATCTGGCGAAGAGTTCAAAATCTCTGGGTGATGAATGATTCTCTCCAGCAGAGGTGGATACGGTTCCTTGCACTCTGGCAACACATGAACTAAAAGGAAAACTCTCTGTCTCTTCAGTCCTCCACCTTGACAACATCCAATACATAGTCGTGGAGCAGGGACCAAAAAAAATTAAAAATGCAATAAAGCCTCACATTCTGAAAACAGAATTGTCTGGGAAAACTTCTCTACACCAACCAAAGGAGAACTGTGTTTTCCTCTACTGTGCACACCACTTTACTTCTGGCCACCAAATGTGTGGGTTTTTTTCCCCCATACTGACCAATTTTCTGATACCAGCTCAGGGTCCTATAATTCAATTCAGTTCTGACACTATCTATCTGGAGATCGTGTTAGATCCCATAGTTGAAGGGCTCAGTCCCATAAGACTGCCCCCACTTGAGATGCCAATTGAGAGTTCTAGGTTGTTACCTGCCTCTGACCAGCTATAAATTAGGGTTCCCATGACCAACTCCTCTAGTTCAACAATTTGCTAGGATGGCTCACAGAATTTGGGCAAATACTTACTTACATTTGCCATTTTATTATGTAATAAAGGATATGGTAAATGATACCAATGAATAGCCAGATGAAGAGATACACAGGGCAAGGTCCAGAAGTTCAAGATCTTCTATTCTTGGGAGTTGAGGGTACACCCATCTCCTGGCTCATGGATGTGTTCACCAACCCAGAATCTCTCCAAACCCCGTACTATAGAAATTTTTATGGAGCCTTCACCACATAGGCATAATTGATTATTAACTTAATCTCTAGCTCCACCACCCTCCCTGGAAGATAGGAGATGGGGCTGAAAGTTATAAGCTTCTAATCAAGTTTGATCTTTCTCGTGATCAGCCCCTCATCCAGAAGCCCACCAAGAGTCACCTCATTAGAATAAAAGACTATCCTATCACCCATAAAATTTCAAAAGATTAAGAGCTTTGTATAAGATGTTCCTGTTATCCCCCATCACTCAGGAAATTACAAAGGTTTTAGGAGCTCTGGCCAGGACCTGGGGATGAAGACCAAAATAGAAATTTCTTATTATATCACAATACCATAGTAAGCATTGCAGACAAAGCAGTTACTTGTCCTTAGAACTAATGAAAACCTGAAGGCAGGCACTGTGAATTCCTTTACCCAAATAAGAGGAGAAGTTTCTTATTTAAACCCTGATTCCACTTTCTGGAAGGAACTCATTTGTTCCTTGTTCTCAATGGCCCCTGTAACCATGGCCCAGAATTATCTTCTGAGATATTCTATTTTGTTCATTATCTTGATGGTTTCAGTTGAAGTGGATTTTGGGTTATGTGCCTTTCTTGGGGGTGAACTTCTTTTGCAACTGTCTTCATATTAATGCAAGTTTGGGAGCCCAGTGGTTGTTTGAAGCTCGAGTCAAAGGTAGACTGCTGGTTTCTTTAGCAATATGTTTTCAAAATTTTGTAAGCTTCTGATCTATTTGTTTCCAGTTCCATGTGCCATAGCAATATAAAATTTTCTTTCTTAGACATTAGTTCTTAGGCCAGCTTTATTTTTTTCTCCCCAGTGCTTCTCTCTTTTAAGTTGATAGTGACTACGTTGAGGTAATCTGAATATTCTTGTATGGCAAACCATATTTTTAGCGGACCTCCACTGTTCAAGATTTTTAGTCATAAGACTAGTATCTGTTGCAGTAATTTTTTCCCAACCCTGAAAGGTCTAAATCTCTAGACTGTTCACTTTCAATTTTGCTTGCAAACTGGACCATTCTCATCTGAGCTAAGTGCCAAACACAGCCAATAACAACCAACAAACATTACTAACATGCCTTCCTAATTATTTTCTACTAGAGCAGAGATTCTTAATATTTTTTAGCCATGGATGCCTTTGGCAGTCTATGGAATCCTACTGACACCTTCTCAGAATGATGTTTTTAAATATATAAAGGAAAATGCTGAAGATCAAAAGGAAAATAACAATATAGAAATACAGTTATCAAAATATTGAAAAAATTATGGTAATATATCTGTTACTTTAATAACACATCTAAGACAATACATTTAAAATAAAGACAAGGTAAAGTAAATTTTTAAAAAGTATCAGTGTAAATTGCCATTAGATGGCTTACATAAAAGCATTACACAGCAAGTTGGCTTCTGATTCATCTCCTTGCACATGTAGGAAACAATTTGAGTTTCACTGGAGACTACACACTGCCTGTATATAAAATATCCTTCCAGGTTATCTGATTTTAGCTTTTCATTGTCTTTGAGTTATTTGATAATTCTTAAATTGTAGTAAATGATAAACATGCACATTTTGTCTTGTCTGGTAGAGATTTAATTGGCTATTTCAACATCTCTCCTCTCCCTATAAAAATGGTCCTGCCTCTACAATGTACTTCAGCATTTCTCTTACTTCATGTGCATTTGTGTGTGTGTGTGTGTATGTGCTTTTGCTTTGAGCTGGTTATAACATCTGAGGGAATGGTTCTCTCACTCAGTGAATAGAATAAAATCCTTAACAAGTTCTCATTTTTATGTCTGTATGAGCATCATGATTTTACCTTTTTTCTGAAAATTATCTTTTAACACACATAATGATCAACAAATGATTTTAGGGGCGCCTGGGTGGCTCAGTCGTTAAGCGTCTGCCTTCGGCTCAGGTCATGATCTCAGGGTCCTGGGATCAAGCCCCACATCAGGCTCCCTGCTCGGCGGGAGGCCTGCTTCTCTCTCTCCCACTCCCCCTGCTTGTGTTGCCTCTCTCGCTGTGTCTCTCTCTGTCAAATAAATAAATAAAATCTTTAAAAACAAAAAAACAAAAAAACAAAAAAAAACAAAAAAACCAAATGATTTTAGATCAGAAACCCTAGAAAGAAACATGAATGTTTGTGTCACAAATAATCACATATAATTTACAAGATAAAGAGTTGCTTGGTGGTCACATGGGGGTCCATAGAAAGAGAGACACTGGCCCCTTGGCCTGGAAGTGACACATGTCATCATATCTCACATTCTGTTGGTCAGAACTAATGACATGGCCTCACCTAGATGAACAGGAGCCAGGAAATAAATCCCTGACTGGGTAGCTATTTACCCAAAACAACTCATATTATAGAATGAGAGCAAGAATGCTTCATGGACTATTCATGTCCTAAACAGAAATATATAGTGGATAATCGTGCTCATTGCCATGTGGCATTAGTAGACTTCTCACACTTAAATATTCCACAAAAGAATTCATGCTATCTGCATGAAAACAAATGTTTCAAGGTTGGCAAGTATTTTTCTCATAAAGGGACTTCTCATTTTTTATCTTTTTAAAAAAGTAACTTTGTCCAGCTTCAATCACTATTGAAGTACTAAAAACTTTCTATTATGTTTCAGTGTAAAGAGATTAGAGAGAAAAACGTATGTCAAAATCTGAATAAATTTAATTATAGAGTAACCCTATGACAACACAGCCAACTGTGAAATACACATAATCTTTGCAGCTTTATTTTCAGAGAAATCTTCCAAACTATGAAAGTGAGTGAATGCAGGTTGCATATCATTGTTCAGAACCATAATTGAGAATCAGGTAAGGAAAGTTTTCCTATCCTGATTTTTTTTTCAGTGTATTAAGTAGCTCTGTTTTCCTATTTGCATACGCTTGTCATGGAACATACTATTTTCACTAGTTTAAAGTTGCCCTAAATGTAGTCCCTATACAGAATGTTGAGTTTAAATAAAATTATATGTAATTGTTGCTATTATTTTTTAATTTGAAGTTTGGAATTTTACTTTGGAGGTTATTTATCATAAACTGGAATATAAAGGAGTACATTTATGTGTTTGTATAGCTAGCAAAAGATATCACAGTTTACAGTCCTTTCCATAAATTCTCTTTAAATGATTACGTTATGAATTTTTCTTTCTAACAGTGTAGGTTAAAAAAGAAACAATGGGACCAAAATGGAGTCACTTGTGCTAAACCCCACATCAGTAAACCAAGACCTAATACCTAACTTAATTGCATTTCAGCCTTTCCCAGGAATGTGAACCTTTAACCACCTGGTCAGGATTAATGAGGTAATCGGCTTGATAGACCCCATCCACCCCCTAAAGGAAGGTGACTTTGCCTGAAACAAGCCACTCATTTTTAGAAACTTCCTTTATCTGTCCTCTTCTGCCTATAAAACTCTTCCATTTTGTACAGCTCCTCAGAGCTCCTTTCTATCTGCTAAGATGGGCTGCTACTTGATTCATGAATCATTAGTAGAGCCAATTAAACCTTCAAATTTACCCCATTGAATTTTGTTTTCTAACATACATAGTTTGGAGACTACTTAAAATCAGGGCTTCCCAAGTGTGTTTAATGGGCATTAGTTTTTCAAAGTGTTCATAGGTATAATGTTTAAAAAGAGTTATTGTAGTAAACTTGGACATCAATGGCTTACAGTCAAGTATGTTTCTTTTCTAATAAACTTCTTAGAGCTTTAATGTATAAACATTTATTGGGAAACATCAAGGGGAGAAATAGTTTTTCCAAATTTATTTAATTGTAGACCCTTTATTTGTCATGAAACAACTAACATTGTTAGTGATCTGGAGAACATTTTAGGGAAATGCATTCAGTTTGAGGGGCTTATTCTTGGAATCCTCATGTCCACCATTCAAATATGTTTAGAGGATATCATAAGGAAACTAAACTAATCCAAGACCATCTAGATTCCATAGAGTATGGCTGCAGGAGGGGTCCTGTGTTTATGCTTTACTAATCAGATTGATAAATTACAACACAATGTTAATTTATTTCCCTTCTCCTCCTATCATGTGGAAAAATGTCGCTACTGAAGTAACCAGTTATCAGTGTTTATTGCAATATTGTCATGTTTGTTTCCTCCAAAACAAAGGATCTGCATTGACCAAGCACTTAAGGCTGTCACTGACAACTCTAAAGATTCTGAATATTTACTGGCTTTTAGATGATAGGGACTTTTTTAAAACATAAATTTCTTGTGAAATCAGATCACAAAAGTATTTTTTAAAAAATAGCTAATATTGGGTGCCTGGGTGGCTCAGTTGGTTAAGTGACTGCCTTCGGCTCAAGTCATGATCCTGGAGTCCTGGGATCGAGTCCCACATTGGGCTCCCTGCTCAGCAGGGAGTCTGCTTTTCCCTCTGACCCTCCCCCATCTCATGCTCTCTCTATCTCATTCTCTCTCTCAAATAAATAAATAAAATCTTTAAAAAAATAAAAAAATGGCTAATATTACTCTGAACTAATTCCAATTTAAATGCATTCACGACTTTCAATATATTAATATATTTAATCCTTACAATTACCTTACTTATATACTTCCCCTGTTATAAGTGACAAAGATAAGGCACAGAGAGATTTTTGAACTTTTTCTGAAGTCATGCCACACTATGGTAAGGGACAGAATTTGAGTCCAGGATCCAGATAATTTTTAGTCAGTGCTGAACAATGCTCACATGAAGAAATCACCTCCAAGATTCATTTGCACCCTATCCAAAATAACTATGTCTAGAAAGATCTTGTTACTTAGTTGAAACTTTAGAAATTATCATTATTAATATGTAAAAACATTTGAAGAGTGACAATTTCACATGTTTGACCTCATGGCAAAGAAAAGTAGTGAGATGCCAATGTATTTTTTTTAAGATTTTATTTATTTATTAGGCAGAGAGAGAGAGAGAGCGCATGCACACACAAGCAGGGGGTGCAGCAGGCAAAGGCAGAAGCAGAAGCAGGCTCCGTGCAGAGTGGGGAGCCTAATGTGGGACTCAATCCCAGGATCCTGGGATCATGACCTGAGCTGAAGATAGTCGCTTAACCAACGGAGCCACCCAGGCGCCCGAGATGCCAATGTATTTAAGTATTTATTGAGTACACACAATATGTTAGAAGTACACATAAAATTACTAGAAGTTGCAGATACACAGGTGAGCCACACAGACCTGGACCGTAATTTAAAAGTTAATTAAATTATCCAAAAAGTTGAATACATAATTACAAAGTGGGTTAAATGCTTAAGAAAAAAGAAAATCTGGGGCTGAGAGTGCGCAACAAAGGGATCTGATTTGTTTTGGGGGTGGAATTAGGAAAATTTGCCTGAAGGAGAGAAACTTGAGTTGAAATCTAAAGGTTGGATAGGAATGAATAGAGCTCTGGGAGTGGTGGGGAGGATGGGAAGATGAGAAAGAAAGGGAAGGAATGGGAAAAGAAGGAAGATGGGAAGAAATAAAAGGGAGCCATTGTAGGTGGTGGAGAAAGGCTTTCTGGGCAAAACCAATAGCATGGGTGAAGATTTGGAGTTCAGGAATATACGTGCTGTGTTTGGGAGACTGAAGAAAGACCAGTATTTCTAGAGTGTGGAAAACTTCCAGAGGAGGAAGCATGGGGCCAGTTAGGGATGTGGGGTTTTACCAGAAGAGTCATGGGAAATTACTAAAATGATTTAGTAATATGATTAAATGTACATTGTTACCAAATTATGGATGGATCCTATAAAACACACTCTGCAGACCATTGGAAAAGTAACATAAAGGTCCACTTCATTCCTGATGAAGAACTCAAAATAAATTTTAAAAATGTATCTTGAAGTTGGAATACTTGTAAATCTTTGAATCTACTTAGAGTAAATTTGTTCTAGCTTTTATAAATAAGCATTTATATGATATACCGTAGTCAAAGTATTATTAAGTTATGTTTAAGAATAGATTTAAAAAAATCTACTTGCATGACTCTCATGCAAATATAAAATGAACACAGGTCAAAGATGTTATTTAACTAAACAGATGATGAAATCAGTCAGATGTTACAACCAGTTTCAAAAGAAAATTTAAAGAATGACATGTCCATGTGGAATTTAAGAAACAAAACAAAGAAGCAAAGGGGAAAAAAGAGAGAGGAATACAAACCAAGAAAGAGACTCTTAACTATAGAGAACAAACTGATGATTATGGGGTGGGGGGTGAAATAGGTGATGGGGATTAAGGAGTGTACCTGGGTGATGCATGGAAATGTCGAATCACAGTACTGTACACCTGAAACGAATATAACACTGTATGTTACTTGGAATTTAAAGAAAAACTTAAAAAAGAAGGACACATACATAGGCAAGTAAGGAATGCTGAAAAAAGTTTACAAATAGGTGGGCAACGGGTCTATCCTCAAGTAATAAATTGCACAGCTAACACAATGAATTTGTACTTCTGTGGGAAAGAATCTTTGCATTTATTATCAGTTACCACTTGCAGGGCTGTAAAAATAGTGCAAAGACAATGGAAGAGTGAGAAAGCCTGAAAGGGTATGCTAGAGGAATACATTTTTGGTCAATTTCGAAGTCTTTCAGAATTTTTCCTACACATATATAAATATTATACATTTTGTGGCCTATAAAAAGGCTGCTCTAATATTGGGTCTAAAAAATACCGCTGTACTCTATAATAGATTTGACCTAAAATCAATGCCATTATTCCTGGCAAAGCTCTACGGGCTCCTGGAGCACTTCTTTATCTTGGTGTAGGTCAGCTTCAGAACCTGTGAATCCAGACTGATTTCAGTCACGCGAGACCCTGAACAGCGAATCCAGCCACATGACGTGGGAGTCTTAACCCATGGAATCTGTGAAATAATAAATTTGTGTTGTTTTAAGCCACTAAGTTTGTGATAAACTTTTACACAGAGTACAAAACTAATATAAATATATACTGTACGATTCAATTCAAATGGAGCTCAAAACGAGGCAAAACTGAACCATGGTGTTCCATGTTAAGATCGGAGCTACCTCAGTGGCGCCTGGGTGGCTCAGATGGTGGAGCGTCTGCCTTCGGCTCAGGTCATGATCTCCAGGTCCTGGGAGAGAGCCCCGCATCGGGCTCCCAGCTCAGCCGGGAGTCTGCCTCTCCCTCTGCCCCTCCCCCTGCTTGTGCTCTTTGTCCCTCTCTCTCAAATGAATAAATGATTAAAATCTTTAAAAAAAAAAAAAAAAAAGATCAGAGCTACCTCTGGGAAGTGAGGGGCAGGTAACAATTGTTTGGGGTTTGAAGGGACTTCTGGAATCTGACCGTGCTCTAGTTCTTGATCTGGGCAGGTGTGCTCATTTTGTGGAAATTCATTAAGCTGTACACTTGGGATTTGTGTACTTTTTTGCAGGTATAGTTTGGTTAAATATTCTTGAAGAAAAATATGATTTAGCCTTCCTTCGGGTTTATATTTCTGATTCCATTGCAAAAAAATACTGATAATTTTAACATATATTGAGCCCTTATAATGTGCTATACATAGTTCTAAGAGCTTTATATAAATTAGCATGTTTTTATATCTCAATTTTGGTTTTGGCACCCTTTTTAATATAGACATTTGTTAATCTGAGAGAGTCAAATGTAAAAGTACTTGCCCTTTGGAGTGTACTTGAATCTTGTTTAAAAGTCTTTCCCTGCTCTGTAATGCTTGTAGAGTTAAATCAAAACAGAATTGATTAAACTGCTTCTAGGAACAAGTGTTTTCCACATAATTAATTTAACATGTTCTATTTGTTTTAAAGGTAAGTATGAAGTCGTTGGTGTGTATGAAAGGCAGTTTCCTCCCCCCACACAGACACCTGTAATTAACGAACATTTCATTAATTATATTGAACTTATTTTTTCCATTCACTTTGAGAAGCAACATCACTTTTCAGTCCTAACATATAAGGAATCTATTATAAGACTATTCTTGGTCACAAGAAAGATGCAATATTTTCTTATTGGGATTTTTCTTCTAGATCAAACAGAAAGATGTCATTTGCATTTCTCTAACAAGTCTCAAGTATAAAGTCATGGTTGCTTAGCCGATCATTCTTGTCGTGTGGCTTACAGTTTTTACTCTTCTTAAATAAAAACAAAAGCTGACTTATCTTTCAAAAATCATTAAGTAATATAGTCCTGAAACGATCTTTAAACAACCACTTGTAGGTGCACAGTCCATATCAGAGAGAACATAAAATGGTGATTTCTGAGTGACTCTGACACTGGACTCTATAATAACTTATTCCTTATTAATAGATACCATAAAAATCATGTCATTTATAATTATATGGTGCAGAAGGAATGTAGATGCTTCAGAAAAAAATTCTTATGCATGGGCAGCCTTTGTCAACTTTCACTAGTTAAATATGATGTTCACTTAAATATAGTAATAAATTATTTAGGATAGTACTATAAAGATAAGATATATGGCATTACCAAAGATGCTCATTACATGAAAATATGCAGACTATTTCTACTATGGGACCAAGAGGAAAAAATAAAACCTATAAACTAAAAGGAAGACATTTTTTGTTTTTCTTATTACATTTTCGATAGAAGTATGTTAACAGTTTTAATTTTTTCCTAAGAGAACATTGTCTACAATCACTGAGTGGTTTTTTTGCATGAATGATAAAATAATTTTTCTTAGTGATCATTATCATTTTGTCATTACAGTCTGGGTTTAAATGCTCTCCCCAGTTTGGCATTCCAAGCAATTTTAATTACATTTACTAAGATTTTAAATAAATAATATATTCCTTTGATTCCAAATTCAAAAAATACAGAAGTGAACACAGAGAAAAATCACCCTCCTACTTTTGTCTCCCAGACCACAATTCTCCTCCCCCTAAGCAAAATATGGCATCGTTTTCTTTTGTACTTTTGCAGAAATATCTTATGCATACACAAAGCAAATATGTACAGATTATATATGCATGTATATTTTTTCCCTGTTACTCAGAAACGATCAAGCTGTTTTTAACACTTAGAGACAATAACCTCCTTGAGATGAGAGTTTGTATCTGATTCATCTGTGTGATTTCTCCAGCACACTGAGATATATATATAATTCCGCCCCCCCTTTCTTTTTTGCACATGGTGGCATATATGCCCATTCTGCACTATGTTTTGTTTTGTTTTTTAGATAACAATATGTTTTCTAGTTTTATTGAGAAATAACTGACAGATGTCACTGCATAAGTTTAAGGTGCCCTAGAGCTTGATGGTTTGATTTATGTATATTCTGAAATGATTACCACAAGAGGTTCAACTAACATCCATCTTCTCATGTAGATACAATAAAAAAAGAAAGAAGAAAAGAAGAAAGGAAAAAAATTTCCCCTTGTGATGAGAACTCTTAAAATTTACTCTTTTAACAACTATATATCATTCAGCAGCGTTAGCTACAGCCCTCATGTTGGACATTACATTCCTCGTATTTATCTATCTTATAACTGGAAGTTTGTACTTTTTGACCACTTTTCTCTAATTCCCCCTCCCCCTCCCACCTCTGATAACCACAAGTTTAATCCCTCTTTTCCATGACTTTAGTTTTTTGGGTTTTGGTTTTTTTAGATTTCCACGTATAAATGAATCATATGGTATTTTTCTTTCACTACCTGATTTGTTTCACCTTTATAATGCCCTCAAGTTCTATCCATGTTGCAAATAGCAGGATTTTCTCATTTTTTACTGCTGAATATTCCATTTTATATATATATATATATACCACAACTTCTTTCTCCATTCATGCATTGATGGACCCTTAGGTTGTTTGCATGTCTCAGCTATTGTAAATAATGCTGCTATGAACATGGGGGTGTAGTTATCTTTTCAAGTTAGTGTTTTTGTTACCTTTGGGTATATTCCCAGAAGTGGAATTGATGGATCATATAGTAGTTCTAGTTTTAATTTTTTGAGCGTCTTCTATACTGTTTTCCATAGTGGAAAAACATTTCTTGTAATGAGTTCCATATCAGTACCTAAAGTACTTCCTTATCCCTTTTCATCGTGGTATAATGTTCCATTGTATGTAACATTCCACACATATATAACTCTATCCCCCCAATCTCCTCTACGTTCATATTTGGGTTTTGCCCAATAGTTTGCCATTATAATGTACATGTGGTCATCAAAAATAACTAACTTCAACTGAGAACTTGGTATGGCTTGGGCACCATGTAAAATGCTTTACATTCAATTCTCAAGCTAACTCTATGAGGGCAGTACTTTTTTTATTCCTACTTCACAGATGAAGAAAACAGGAGGTTGACTAATTTGTCTAAAGTGAGAAAATGAGTAACTGGAAGATTCACAATCTGACTGCTGCTCTGTGTGTCTTCAAAACTCTTATAACAGAAAATAATTACATAGATATTTACTAACAATTTCTATGTATTCAGTGTGCTGAGGAGGGAGATCACACAGATACATCAGACACAGACTCTTAACTTGAGGAGCTTATTGTCTTTAAGTGTTAAAAACAGCCTGATCTGGGCGTGTAGGTGGCTCAGTCAGTTAAATGTCTGCCTTCGGCTCAGGTCGTGATCTCAGGGTCCTGGGATCGAACCCCACATGGCGCTCTCTGTTCAGCGGGGAGTCTGCTTCTCCCTGTCCCTCTGCCCCTCCCCCCTGCTTGTGCACACTCTCTCTCTCTCTCAAAACAAATAAATAAAATCTTTAAAAAAATAAAAAAACAGCCTGATCATTTCTGAAAAATGGTAAGTCAGTCAATTATAGCAGATTTCAATAAAGTGATAGGTCAGTAACAAAAATGTTTTGTGTACACACTATTACAGTTTAAAATCACATTCTCAATTTCAAGTTTTATAATTTAACTAAAGAGTACCAAATCTAAAAAAAGTAATTACAATATCTAATAAAACTCTAAATCTGTGTCTGATGTAATCACAGTAGGCTATAAACTTAATACCTAAATTGCAAAGATGACCACTTTTTAGAGATGAACCAGAAAACATCTTGAAATCATTAATTATACAGTTAGAAAAAAATCTTCCAACAAAGGAAAATTTGAAACAAATATTAAGAAAATGAATGGCTTGAGAATAATTCTGAAAATGGCTTGCTTGTTTCTAGGATAGAAGTTAAACTTAATTTGATTATTGGATTTTGGAAATTTCTGTTTCATTCTTTTCATTGCCAATTTCCTTCAGGGACAAAGATTAGAAGTGTCAAAAATGACACGTAACAGACATTTCTTCCAAATGTTGGGGTTTATGTAGGGATGGAAAATGTTATAAAGAAACTGGCTTCCAGATTTGCAGCCCAGTTTCAAAAATTAAAAAAAGAAAAAGAAAAAAACAGTTGTAGTAAGAACAGAAAACACTGTTTATAGAGAGACACTTATATCCAAAATGTACTCTTGTCAATTAAATGACTCTTCTCACTCTAGTTCCTCAGTTGCCCTTGAATTTACTGCTCACACTCTGTTTGCCCATCATATTCCTTATCTAATGACTCCTATAATTTACTTACTGAAGGGACGCCGGGGTGGCTCATTTGGTTAAGTGTCTGACTCTTGATTTCCACTCATTTCATGATCCCAGGGTGGTGATATGGAGCCCCGAGTGGGGCTCTGCGTTCAGCGAGGAGTCTGCTTGGGATTCTCTTTCTCCCTTTCCCTCTGTTCTCCCTGCCCCAAATAAATAAATAAATAAATAAATAAATAAATCTTAAAAAATGATTTGCCTACTGAAAATAAAAAATTATGATAGAATTAGAACACAGTCGAATTTTTAAGTTTTGGACTTTGAACGGGCAATTGAATCAACAGATATGACTATCAAAATACAGACTCTTTGGCCCCAATCCTGACTTTAAAACAAAGTATTGAGAATTTTGGTAATTCCCATATGCTCAAGTCTTTGAGCCACTGTATGGACAGCAAGGAAATGACAGGGATTACCCATGACTTCTCTCTTCCTCCTCACATTTAGGGACAAACCAAGGGATTGAAAGTGCACCAACTTAAGAGACTGGAGAATTGTGTTCTCTACCAGGCTTTGCTACTTCCTAGCAGACTGACCTATGGGTCACTGAACATTTATGAGTCCCCCAGAGTCCTCCTGCTCTCCTGTGTTATTGTGGGGTTAAGATAACAAACAGATGTGCTGGCTCTTTATCTCCTGACATAAAAAAATATATGATATTAATAATGTTAATTAATAATATCTCAGAATAGGGGGTGTCTGGGTGGCTCAGTTGGTTAAGTGTTTGCCTTGGGCTCAGGTCATGATCCCAGGGTTCTGGGATCCAGCTCCGCATTGGGCTCTCTGCTCAACAGGGGAGCCTGCTTCTCTCCCTCTCCCTCTCCCTGACGCTCCCGGTGCTTATGCTCTCGCTCACTCTCTGTCGAATAAATAAATAGAATCTAAAAAAATAATAACGTCTCTGGGCGCCTGGGTGGCTCAGTCGTTAAGCGTCTGCCTTCAGCTCAGGTCATGATCCCAGGGTCCTGGGATCAAGCCCCGCATGGGGCTCCCTGCTCAGCGGGAAGCCTGCTTCTCCCTCTCCCACTCCCCCTGCTTGTGTTCCCTCTCTCGCTGTGTCTCTCTCTGTCAAATAAATAAATAAAATCTTTAAAAAATAATAATAATAATGTCTCAGAATAGGTTAAAGAATAATATATTTTAAAATAGATACATTTCTATTTCCAAAAAAAAGATAAAAAACAAGGAAGGAAACAAAAAATATTTATTAACTATTTGTAAATTTATGGCAGTATTATTTTTTAATAATCATTATGATTTTTAAATAATTTTTAAATTACTATGATTCTTAATTTAATAGCTATTACTTGTTACTTTTTTACATTTAAATGAAGAACACATTTGTTTCCACTGATTAAGATGACAAGTTTCACAGTATAAAGCATTGCCTATTTTTTGAGAGAATTGAGTTTCACTAAGTCTCTGAAAATCTTCTTTTGTTCTTGAAGGATGTTTGCCTTGGGGATTACAGTATCTCTTGCTTTTTATTTTAGAAAAGAAACAGGACTTAGTCTGACATGTGTGACTAATATGATCACAACCCTTGGGAAATTAGATGGTTTTCTGGAGATATCACTAAAGAGTACTGACTGAAACTATTATTGCCTGACATATGAGTCGCTCTATACACCAAGGCTAAAAACTGTCAGAATGAACAAATACCAAGATGAGTATCTTTAGCTAGTTGCTCAAACTAGTCCAATCACTGATGACTCAGACACATCTGCCAAATGCATAAGCTTATTATCATTTTGGAGCCTCAAGAATCTCATAAAAAATGAAAAAAAACAAGATCAGATAATGAAGGCATCATCCAGGATTAGGGTTCTGTGACGTATCTCGTATCAACATGACATGAAAATAGGGATGCTTGAGCCAACAACAGGGTTGAGAAGAAAAATAGAAAGGAAAAGTCCAAAACTATGAAGAAATGAAAGAAAATTGCAAAGCCAAAGTGCTGTATATTGATCTCACTGAAGAGAGGGAAGAGGAAAATGGCAGCAGCAGGTTTAGTTGAAAAACAAAATGTCCAGAATGGCCTAGTGGTGAAGCATGAGGTCTTCAGAGCCAGGCTGCCTCCATTAGAATCACAGTTTTGCATTTCTAGCTGTGTGGCCTTAGGCAAGTGACTTAGCCTCTCTGTATTTCAGTTGCATTATCTGTAAAATAAGAGTAGTGGTAGACAGTGCCTGCCACAAAGGAACACTCCAATACTAATTTTATCGATATTATTAAATGGGCCATACAGTTAATATCCAAAGTTACCTATTATAGGATCTGACATACAGGCATTTGACAAATGATTCTTGATCTAATTAGTGAGAGACTGAGCTATTGTTTTTAATTTAAAGTATCAAGTTCTCCTAAGCTTTGCTCTAGATGTTAGTCTACTACAAAATATGAAAATAAATTTATAGGGGCACCTGGGTGGCTCAGTCAGTTAAGCGTCAGCCTTAGGCCCAGGTCATGATCTCAGCATCCTGGGATGGAGTCCCACATCAGGCTCCTTGCTCAGCAGGGAGCCTGCTTCTCCCTCTCTCTCTGCTCCCCCTGCTTGTGTTCTCTCTCTCTCTGTGTCAAATAAATAAAATCTTTAAAAATAAATTAAATAAAAAGAAAAGAAATTTACATTTAATTTTTTAATATACCTTAAATAGGAAGAAAAATAAGATATTTTCCCTTACTCATCTGCTTTATTCTTACTCAGAATTAAATTACATATGTATTTCAATGTAAATACTGTCAATCTTATTCTACGATTGCATAAATAAAGTTTAAAAGATATCAAAGACATTTTTAAAAATTCTAATAGGGTAATTGATTTCATTATTCCACTTAGTTTAACTTTTTAAGGCTAAACTCAATTCAAAGTTCTATGGGTAGAAAAATGACATTTAAAAAGTACCTAATTAAATTAATCAATGTGAGATATGTAGACTTGCGATTAACCAGACAGGTCTCCTTAAAAAGTAAATGAGACTATATTGTCAGTCCTACAATGTAATTTTACAGCTGAAATATTTCATCAGTCTGATTCATTAGGGGAATTCTTACTAGAACCCCGGGAGAGGAGGAGTACAACCACTTTGCTGCTTGTGGCTCAATTATATAGATATGATGTGCAGTTTAGAAGACAACAAGGAAAACTAGAGTTTGCTGCCCTCTGATACATATTTTTCCTGGCCATGGTTTTGTGAACACTGCAGTAACCCAACTCTTATATGTCACAGTATTATTTAATGACTCTGGGTTGAATTCATCCGTATTAAGGGATGAGACTGACGGGAATTCAAAACACGATCTATTTGGCATTAAGAGAATCCCAAAGGAACATTGGCATGGCACCTGCTATTCCTTTCCAAGGACATAATCAAAAGATAGTTGGACAACCCACACCACCCACATTTCCCAGGTGGTTAACAAATAACTGGATCATTACTGGATAGGCTAGAAGAGTTGCATGATATTTGAAACAAACTGTCCATGACTACTTTTCAAGTTTAGAAACATCTAAGAGCTCATTCTTTGGTATTTAAAAAAAAAGCTGTAGTTATTTTCAAAGGAAGAAAGTAACCCACCTTGGCATGGGGGTAAAACAGTTTCTATTGTTTTTGCTACTGCTGTTGTTTTTCTCTTACTCTTGGCAAAGCAAATTGTTTATTCTGAAATTTAGAATGATTGTATTCTACTTTACGTAAGTTACATAATTTGGTTAATATACTTCTAAGTTTAACAGAATTGTGGTTCCAATAATTAATAGGAATCTGTTGCACTTTTTGCTAAAGTCAATATATTTCAATCTGCTTACACATGTATTTGGTGATGGTTTGATAAGTTTGACAGGCACTAGTTTTGAAACAACAGAATTAAAAGAATGAATTAAACTAATTACTTTAAAATTACTTGGACAAACAGGGGTTGGAATAATCTTCAATGGATAAACACATGACAGCTTGAAAGTTAAACAGCATAGAGTATTAAAGCAAAAAAAGAAATGTTAACATAGATATAAAAGTTTCCCTTTCTCTCTAGGTCTATTCTACATTCTATATTGTCTTTTAAATTACAGCTTTATTGTACCATGTATCATATCAGTACTCCATTTCTTTTTATCACCAAATGATTCCTTTATTTACACATAATTTTCCATGTATGGATATACCACATTTTGTTTATTCATTCTTCAGCTGATGGACATTGGGGTTGTTTCCACCATGTGGCTATTATGAATAATGCTACCATGAACACTGTGTATAAGTTTTTGTATGGGCATATGTTTCCATTTTCTTGACATATACCTAGGAGTGGATCATGCTGGACCTCATGGTAACTCTATGCTTAACATTTTGAGAAACCTTTATTTTTCAAAGTGGCCACGCTCTTTTACAGTTCTTTTTTTTTTTTTTTAAGATTTATTTATTTATTTTAGAGAGAGGAAACACACAGCAGGGAGGGGCAGAGGGAGAAGTAGAGAGAAACTCAAGCAGACTCTACACTGAGCACAGAGCCCGACGAGGGGCTCCATCTCAGGACCTGAGATCAGGACCCAAGCCAAAACCAAGAGTCAGACGCTTAACTGACTGAGCCACCCAGGCGCCCCTTTTACATTTCTACCAGCAATATATGAGAGTTCCATTTTTCCACATCCTTGACAACACTTGCTATTGTTTGTCTTTTTTATTTTGGCCATGCTAGGGATGTGGAATGGTATCTCCTTGTGGTTTTGATTTGCATTTCCCTAATGATTAATAGTGTTGAGCATATTTTTGTGTGCTTACTGAACATGTGTATATCTTGTTTGTGTAAAAATGCCTATTCATTTCCTTTTCCAACGTTTAATTGATTTGTCTTTTTTTAATTTTATTTTATTATGTTATGTTAATCACCATACATCATTAGGTTTTTGATATAGTGTTCCATGATTCATTGTTTGCATATAACACCCAGTGTTCCATTCAATACGTGCCCTCTTTAATACCCATCACCAGGCTAACCCATCCCCTCACCCCCTCCCCTCTAGAACCCTCAGTTTGTTTCTCAGAGTCCATAGTCTCTCATGGTTCGTCTCCCCCTCTGATCCCCCCCCTTCATTTTTCCCTTCCTATTATCTTTTTTTTTCATAGTTAACTTTTTTTAATGGCAAGAATCTACTCTCAGCAAGTTTCAAGTATATAATACCATATTAAGAATAGTCATTCTGCTGTACATTGGATCCTCGGAATTTTTTCTCCTTAGAACTGAAAGTTTATATACTCTTTGACCTAAATGTCCCCATTTCCCCCTTTCCCAGCCCCTGGCAACCATGATTCCAATCTCTGTTTCTATGAAATTGGCTTTTTATTTATTTATTTATTTTTAAGATTTTATTTATTTATTTGACAGAGAGAGACACAGCGAGAGAGGGAACACAAGCAGGGGGAGTGCGAGAGGGAGAAGCAGGCTTCCCGCTGAGCAGGGAGCCCGATGCGGGGCTTGATCCCAGGACCCTGGGATCATGACCTGAGCTGAAGGCAGACACTTAACGACTGAGCCACCCAGGCACCCCTTCTTTTTTTTTTTAACATATAATTTGACTTTTTTAAAAAGAGCAGTTTTAGGTTTACAGCAAAATTGAGGGGAAGGTACAGAGATCTTTCACATACCCCATGCCTCCCACACATGCATCACTTCCCACATTATCAACATCTCCCACCAGAATGGTACATTTGTTAAAGTTGATGAACCTACACTGACACATCATAATCACCCAAAGTCCATAGTTTACAATAGGGTACACTCCTGGTGTTGTACTTTCTATGAGTTTGGATAAATGTGTAATGACATGGGTTCATTATTTTCACTGTCCTAAAAATCCTTTGTGCTCCATCTATTTGGCCATCTTTCCCCACAACCCATGGCAACCACTTATATTTTTCCCTGTCTCCACAGTTTTGCCTTTTCCAGAATGTCATATAGTTGGAATCATACAGTAGATAGACTTTCAGATTGGCTTCTTTCACTTAGTAATATGCATTTACGGTTCTCCCATGTCTTTTCATGGCTTAATTATTTCTTTCTTTTCAACATTGAGTTAAATTCCATTATCTGGATGTACCACAGTTTATTTATACATTCACCTACTAAAGTATATCTCATTTGTTTCCAAATTTTGACAGTTATGAATAAAGCTTCTATAAACTTCTGTGTGCAGGTTTTTGTATAGACATAAGTTTTCAGTTATTTGTCTTTTTAGAGTTGTAAGTGTATTTTATATATTTCAGACATGAGTTCCTTATCGGATACATGATTTGCAAATATTTTTTCTAATACCAGGAGTGTCTTTTCACTTTTTTTTTTTTAATATGTATGTTAGTCACCATACAGTACATCATTAGTTTTTGGTGTAGTGTTCCACGATTCATTGTTTGTGTATAACACCCAGTGCTCCATGCAGAACGTGCCCTGCTTAATACCCATCACCAGGCTAACCCATCCCCGCACCCCCCTCCCTTCTAGAACCCTCTGTTTGTTTCTTGGTTGTTCTCTTTTCACTTTCTTGCCAGTATCCTTTAAAAAGTTTTTGAACTTGATAAAGTCCAATCTGTCTGTTTTCTTTTGTTGTTTGTGTTTTTGGTGTTATATCTAAGAAACCATTGTCTAATCCAAGGCCACAAAAATTTACTCCTATGTTTTCTTCTAAGAGTTTCATTGCTTTAGCCCTTATATTCAAATCTATGATCCATTTTTTAATTGATTTATATATATGTTACAAGGTAAGGGTCCAACTTCTTTATTTTGTCTGTGTATACCCAGTTATCCCAGCACAATTTGTTGAAGAGACTCTTCTTTTTCCATTAAATTTCTTGACCGCTTTGTAAAAAATTACTTGACAATAAACTTAAGGGTTTATTTGAAGATGCTCACTTCTATTCCAGTCATCTACGTCTAGACTTACGCCAGTACCACAAGGTCCTGTTTACTGTTGCTTTGTATTAAACGTTGAACTCTGGAACCATGAGTCCTCCACCTTTGTTTCCTTCTCAAAAATTTTTTTCGTTATTCTGGGTCCCTTGATTGGTTTCCATATGTATTTTAGGATCAGTTTTCCAATTGTGCAAAAGTGCAACAGGGATTTTGGTAGAGATTGTGTTAAACCTGTTTATCAGTTTAGGAAGTATTGCCGTCTTCACAATATTAAGTCTTCTGTCCCCTGATCATGAGATGTCTTTCCATTGGTGTAGGCCTTCTTTTAATTTATTTCAACAATGGTTTATAGTTTAATGTTTGCACTGTACTTCTTTTGTTAATTTTTTTCTAAGTATTTTATTCTTTGTTGCTATTATAAATGGAATTGTTTCCTTAATTTCATTTTTGGATTGCCCATTGCTAGTATATAGAAATCCATTTGATTTTTCTACATTGATTTTATATACAAACTTGCTGAACCCATTTATTAGCTCTAATAGTTTTTTAGTGAACACCTTAGGATTTTCTATGTAAAGGTAATGTCATCTGCAAATAGACATGGGTTTTATTACATTTTCTTGCCTAATTGACCTCCAATATAGTCTTGAATACAAGTGAGATCAGAGATCCTTGTCTTTTTCTCAAACTTAGGATGAATGGATTCAGTCTTTCACTTTAGAGTATGATTTTAGCTGAGAGTTTTTCATAAATGCTCTTTATAAGGTTGAGGACATTCCTTTCTACTCTTAGTTTATTATGAAAGGTTGCTGGATTTTGTCAAGTGCTTTCTCTGCATCTCTTGAGGTAATCATGTGGTGTTTGTCCTTTATTCTACAATTATGATGTATTACATTGACTGAATTTGGTATATTAAAAAAACCTGCTTTCCTGTAATAAATCTCACTTAATCATGGTGTTAATTCTTTTTATAAGTTGCTGGACTTGATTTACTCATATTTTGTTAAGTATGTTTACATCTATGTTCATAAGGCATATTGGTATATAGGTTTCTTCTCTTACAATGTATTTTTTTATCTTTTTTTTTTATTATGTTCAGTTAGCCAGCATATAAGTACATCATTAGTTTTTGATGTAGTGTTCAATGATTCATTAGTTGCGTCTAACACCCAGTGCTCATCACATTTCTATCTTTGATATCAAGATAAATCTGACTTCATGGAATGAGATGTAAAGTGATCCCTCCTCTTTCTTTCTTTCTTTCTTTCTTTCTTTCTTTCTTTCTTTCTTTCTTCTTTCTTTCTTTCTTTCTTTCTTCTTTCTTTCTTTCTTTCTTTCTTTCAAGTTTGGAAAAGGTTGGTGTTAACTCTTTTTTAAATGTTTGGTAGAATTCACCTGTGAAGCCATCTGGTCCTGGGCTTTTCTTTGCAGAAATTTTTTTGATTACTAATTTATTCTTTAATCATAAGTCTACTTAAGGGACTAGATAAAATTTTTAATCTTTAAATTTCAAAGGCAGTATTATAATGGAGATGAAGAATATGTGACCATGTAGAGAAATATTATATTCAAAATTAATAGGGTAAAATGGTTATTTGGTCAGGGCGCCTGGGTGGCTCAGTTGGTTAAGCGACTGCCTTCGGCTCAGGTCATGATCCTGGAGTCCCTGGATCGAGTCCCGCATCGGGCTCCCTGCCCGGCAGGGAGTCTGCTTCTCCCTCTGACCCTCCCCCCTCTCATGTGCTTGCTCTCTCATTCTCTCTCTCTCAAATAAATAAATAAATAAATCTTTAAAAAAAAAAATGGTTATTTGGTCATTTTTGTCCACCTGGCAGCCAACCCCTTTCCTATTTAAGAGAAATCCTAGAGATCGGAGTCACAATCTCACTTCCAGTACTGAAGTGTAAGGAAACCACAGACCTGAGCTTTGTCAATTGAATGCTTCTGCCTGAGACTGAATCTGGAGGTATTACGGCAAAGGCATGGAAGCGAACACGTGACTACCTTAAGAGTGGTTAGATATGGAGGAAGTGATGAGAGAGGTTACACGATGCTTCTAGACAGTTAGGATAAGTACACAGAGGTGTGACCAGGAAGGGCTAACTCTGTGTGTGTCACAGTTTGGGATTTTGGTACAAATTACCCGTTATAAGCTTATAAGCTTTTCTTAAAACATAACAGTCTCTTTCATAAGAGGAATGAGAGTTCAAGTCTTCCTATTTGTAAAGGAGTTTGCGTTATTCAATATCCCATAAGAACATTGCAAGAACAGTAATTTAGCAAATAGATATGATTTGGAATAAAGTGTCAATCCTGACAGTCTACTTTTAGTAAATTTTATCTTTTCCTATGACAATTATCAGGCTAATTCCTTATATCTTATTCAACTTATACTGTTCCCATGATTCTTTCTAACATTTTCTTTGATTGATCTGATCAATAACAAAATTTTAGACCAAAGTCTAATTTTTGGTTCAAATGAGTCTTTATTGAACGTCTAGCCATTGTAGGGATACAATTATCAACAACAGAATCCCTAGCATCAGATAGTATATTATCTTGTGGGTTGAGACATGCATGATTATAAATATAATATTAGACAGAAAATCACCACTTCTGTAAATGAAGTAAAATTGTTACAGTGGAGAAGAAATAGACTTACAGCTATGGATACTTAGAAATAAATCTTGGAAAAGGTGTTATTTGAGTAGGCCTTGATGGATAATAAGATGTTTCGAAGTCAGATTTGAGGAAAGAACGAAACATGATAAAGGTAACTGAATGATCAAAGAAAGGAGGCTGTGAGTATGGCCAAAATTTGGGTTGATTTAAGTTTATGACACATGAGCAAGAAAACAAATAATTAATTTTTTTAAAAGATTTTATTTATTTATTTGAGAGAGAGAGAGAGAGGGAGAGAGAGAGACCATGAGCAGGGTGGAGGGCAGAGGGAGAAGGAGAAGTAGGCTCCCCACTGAGCAGGGAGCCTGATGCAGGGCTTGATGCCAGGACCCTGGGATCATGAGCTGAGCTGAAGGCAGACGCTTAACCAGACTGAGCCACCCAGGCGCCCCCAAATAATTAATTTTTATTGAGGAAATACTATGTACCAGACACAGTTATATTATTTAAACATATTTTAGTTGATCAGCTGCTTTAGTCTTCCCAAATCTATGAGGTAGGTGCTATTATTATCTCACTAGTCTCCCCCACTTTATATATTGGGGAAAAACAGATACACAAATAAGTTAAGTGATTTATTTTGGTAGACAGACTCTTAGATGGCTTCCTGTTATCCTCACCTCCTGCTACAAGTGGGTAGGAACTGTGACTTGCTTCTTACCAACAGAGTATGGAAAAAGTGTTGAGATATAACTTCTGTGATTAGGTTACATAAGATTCTAACTTTTATCTTGCTTGTCATTCTATTGATTCTTGCACTGGCTTTGGTGAAGTAAGCTGCCATATGGAGAGGACCATGTGACAAGGCACTGAGAGTGGCTTGCAGATAACAGCTAGCAAGAATCTGATGTCCTCAGTCCAATAACCTGGAGGAAGAGAACCCTACTAACAACAAAGTAAGCTTGGAAGGGCACCCTTTCCCAGACTAGTATCATATGAGACCCAGCCCTGGCTGATACCTGAGTTTCTGACTTGTGAAACACCCTGAAGCAGAGAACCCAGTTAAATCTTGCCCAGAGTTCTTACCCATAGAAATTATGAGATTATATATATATGTGTGTGTGTGTGTGTGTGTGTGTGTGTGTTTGTGTGTTTGTGTGTGTTGGTTTAAGCTGCTAATTTTGTGGTTGTTACACAGCAAGAGATAACTAACCAACACTCTTGCCCAAGGCCATACAAGTAGTAAGTTGATGAGTGAGGTTATGAAACCGGGCAGTCTGGCTCTGATTTGGAAAATTTATGCTGATAGGTGCAATTTTAGAAGCATTTTACATGAGAATACTTTTCTTTTTTACATCAGTGATCACTCCTCTAATACGAGTTACAATTATAAAATTTCTCATCATAAAAGCCAAGATTAATGGGTGAGATCTGGGAGTCAAGTACTTCTATCGAGTGGAATTATTGGATATCTATTTGCATCCGCTGATAAGTGGATATTTTTAAGATTGTCCTGGGTAGGGGCAAGACTTGGACTTTGCCTGTTACTGGTATTTAGACAAACAGAAGTATAAGAGAGGCCCTTGCAGCAGTCATTGTATATGAAAGATTATGGAGTTTCTGATATTGGATTTGCTCTAAGAGAGAATATTATCTAGCACAATCCTCCACACTTTAAATATGGCTCCAGAGTTGAAGTAAAGTGATAGTTCAGCATGCAGCTCAGAGGCAGGTACCAGTTCTAATGACATCTGCATTGCTTTGCACAGAAGGAGACTGTGTGGGACTTGAGAGAGCTGTTTCCCTTGATGGCAAGACCCTAGCATTTATGCAACATGTTATGGGACCCCACTAAATGTAAGACAGAAGATAGGATTTTTCTCCTTTGGCAAGTGTGATGGGAGAGTTCCAGCTCCTCAGAGAGGAGACATTCCTGATAGAACGTCTGTGAATATGTCTGTGCCTGAGGCAGGAAGCCCAGTCCACTAAGTTGTGGCAAGAACCAGCAAGCAGTACCCATAAACACTTGGGTGAAGGTGGGGATGGGAGACTTTGTGGTGAAGCAGATGACAGTTGTTAAAAAAAAAAACCAAAAGCTAAAACTACAGGCGCTAAATGGAGTCACTTATGCTAGGTGAAACCACCAAACTGGGATTTCATATCTAACCAAATTGCAGTTTTGACGTCCCCCAGAAATGCAGTTGTAACCAATCCGTCAGGAATTTTCGGGTCAGCATCAACAAGGTAATCTGTCACGTGGCCCTTTCCATTCCCCAAAGGAAGAAGAGGTAATCGACCTAATAAGGCCCTTTTGTCCCCAAAGGAAAGTGACCTCACTCAAATCAATCCTTTTTTTTTTTTTTTTCTGTTAATGACTTCCTTGTCCTGCCTTTGAAAACCTTTCCCTTTCTGTGGCCCTCCATTTGCTAGATGGGATGCTACGTGATTCATGATTCATTTAATAAACGCAATTAAATCCTTAAAATTTGTTCAGTTGAATTGTTATTTAACAGAGTTTAGGGATTGGAGTGTTCATGTAGGTGTAAGGACATTTTCCATGTAGGCTGATAAAGCTGGGACATTTAGGTTATACAAAGATTAAAGAAAATAAACAAGCTATGAAATGCCACAGCACACTTACTCACTTGTCTGTGTCCGATCTCTCCTGTGTACAGTTGGTGATCACTTTCTGAAGAAACTTGTTCCTGAATATCTTATGCTGCCATGTAGTTATCTGAAAATACTGAATAAAACCAAGTAAATTATTTTTGAAAATGAATGTGTTTGTTATGTCAGTCTACAGTCATTACTGATTAAGGATCTTTTTGGACAAGAAAGAGAGAGACTATTGAAGGCTGAGTAGATATGGAAATATCTCCATTAAGAAGTTTTAAACCCACTGAACCAGACTGAAACTGATGATTTGATCATGATATTTGTCAAATTAATGTCTAAAGACTACAGTCTGTGAAAGATAGTGCAGTTATGCAAATTTATGCATAAAAATAAAAATCCCATATGTGCCTAGAGGGAGAGGTTTCCAGATAAAATGCTAATGATACGAGATAACAATATTTAGCATTCCTACAGATTTTAATTCAAAGAACTCCAAATGTCTTACAAATTTATTATCTGTTAAGTGAAAGCTGGCAATATTATTTTCCTGTTGTAAATTTTAAAAGTGACAACATCTTAGTTGAACAAAAAAATATATATAATAATAAAATCTTTGAAAGGGAAAACACCCGAAAACACCTAAAGTAAACTTCACACGATTTTGAAACATCTCACTGACCCAAGTGCATTCAATACTTGTTAAAATTGCATGCAAATCTGAACATTTCAAGCACTTTTAAAATTATTCTATACAGCATTTACATTTTTACTATATAAGCTAATAGTAAAAATTTTTTAGACAGTGTGAATTCTAGGTTATGTGAACAAAATATGGCTACTGCCTTATGGTGCTTACAAACTAATGGGGAAAATAAAACTAGTGAATGGCTCTAACATTAACCAGATATTATGTGGTAAAGAGCTCTAAAGGAGGCACCCTGAGGAAACAGAAGAAGACATAATTATCTGTGATTGGCACTGGAAAGGTCAATGAAACCAGATTTTGAAGGATTTGTAGGATTTCCCAAGTCTATATTAGAGGAAGTAAATTTCGGGGGTAATAAAATAATGTTAATGAACTGCCAGAATGTGAAGTGTATTAAGTAGAATAGTAGGGGCTAGACTGAAAATACAGGTCAAATCAGACTAAGGCAGGATTGTTTTCTCCAGGCGATGATGCCAGACTAAGACAGAATTGTTTTCTTCAGGTCAGGGTCATATTAAAGTGGGATTGTTTTCATCAGGTAATACGAAATAACCAAAGCACTTTGAACATGACAGTGACAAAATTATGTCTAATTTTTAAATCCAATTTCACAAGACCAATGTTATAAATCTGAAATAGGAAAGACAGGAATAGAAGCAGTTTGTAGGAGAAGATGATAATTTTTGTTTTGGGCATGGAATAAAAAACTGTTCAGATGAAGTCTTAGCAGTGATTTCCTTCATCCATACCCCTACCTCTCCCAACCGGTTTTCTTTCTTTCTTTCTTTCTTTTTTTTTTTTTTAAGATTTATTTACCTGAGAGAGACTTGCACTCATGCAAGTGAGTGGGGGGAGAGGCGGAGGAAGAATCTCAAGCAGACCCCGCGCTACGTGCGGACTTGGAGATCATGACCTGTGCCAAAATCAAGGGCCTGATGTTTAATTGACTGAGACACTCAGGCACCCCCTCCTTTTTTCTTAA
Source organism: Phoca vitulina (assembly GCF_004348235.1). Lineage (NCBI taxonomy): Eukaryota > Metazoa > Chordata > Mammalia > Carnivora > Phocidae > Phoca > Phoca vitulina. The sequence continues at coordinate 37,871,488 of NW_022589717.1, forward strand.
CTGCAGACACTGAGAACCCCAGAGATAACCTAACTGTCATTTGTATGTCCAAATCCATACAGTGAATCAGTGGTGTTTTGAGTTTCTGATGGGATGTTCCAGCGGAGATTTCCAGCAGGAGGCTGCCAATGTGAATAATGACGTCACACAGGAGTTGAGACTTAAACTTACAGCTTTGGGACTCCTTCTCATAGAATTTAAAAGAACACTCATGAGGGGAGGGGAGGATAGGCAAGAATAAGGGATGAAGATAAAAGATAAATTCTTCAATGAAATGTAGCCACACAAGGTAAGTAAGAAGGCATGATTTTCATCAGTTGGGAACTACTTTGGCACGGAAGTACTGAGGCTAGATTTGGAGAGTCTGAATTTGAACCCAGATGCTTTGTTCTTCCTGTAGTTTACTACCTGGGATCTTTGAGCCAGAGGACTCCTTAGTGAGTGTTTTTTGAATAACATTATGTACATTTTCTCATTTAATTCTCATGAAGATTCTATGAGATACGTACTTTTATTTTTCTCCCTTTATAAATGAGTGAATTGAGGGATAGGCAGCTTGAGGAGCTTGCCTAAAATCACACAGTGGAATAGTTGGGATTCCAGCCCATTCATTCTGATCCCTGGAACCCATTCTTTTAAACCCTAAGTTCCCCTTCCAGTATGTGCCTCCGTTCTTTCATTTTCTCCTCCTAGTCATTCTGTTTATGCTTATACCAAGAGACAGGAGCTTTACACATATGAAAATTATGAAAGGGAAAATAATCAATGTCACTTAATAAAATTTATTTTGTATTCTTTTTCTTATGGAGAAATATATAACATTCAGTTTTTTAAAAATATAAATGAAATAAAACTTTTATTATGCTAAAAAGATTAATAATATGTTTTATGGGCAGAAAAATAAACAGGAATAAAGTGAAGAAGAATGAGGGAAGCGAAAAAGAAAGAAAAACAAAGAGAATTAGAAAACCAATTGAGAGAGATGGAAACATACATAAGAGGAAATTTGTAAACTAAATTTACGAAACTCCTACCATGCGTCAGGCACACTGCATATTGTGACAGCATCTACTGGTTTCCCACTCAGCCAGCCCCCACTCTCCCTGCTGTCACAGCTCACCCCCTACGATAGAGACTAAGATCATCAAAAACTAACTTTTCCAAGTACCCTGACAGCTGTGGCATGGGTATGTGACCCAATCTTGTCTAGAGGGCTAAGACATAAAGAGGCATATGCAGAGAACCCGACCTTCCTGTTCAGCTGTGATTGTGTTGGAGATTATGCATGGCATTTTGGCAGCCATCTTGCAACCATGAAGGTTCAAATCTAAGGATGACAACCAAGAGAAATAGGGAAAGCCTCAGTTCTTCATGACATCATAGAGCCACTAAAGTAACCAACTTGATGGTTCTCTAGCCCCCATGCTCCTTGTCTATTAGACAAGGATAATGCATACATTCATTGCTTTACCTTCATTTAATTAAGTGTTCTGTTAGTTGCAGCTGAAAGGATCTTAATCTCACTAGTATTCACTGAATTCACATTCACTGAATATGAAAACACATGTTCATAACAAGTCTACAAAGATTCCACCCAGTGCTGGGAATGTTGCCTCCTCTGAGTTGCCCATAGGCATCTTGATCTGGCTCCACAAGGAAGGCAGGGAGGAATATGGTTGGCACTGAGGTCACTCACTTGTATCCCTCCTCTTAGTCTTTTGCTCAGTTTTAATGGAGAGAGAAGCAGCCACAGCCCAGGAGGGGTAAAGACCCCTCAGGGATGAGAATTTATGTCACAACAGTTGAGAGCTGCTGAGATGAGCAGAGGTGAGAGTTTTGGGTGAAGGAATCTTTAATAAATTGTGCAAAAGGGAAACAATAATTGTTGTCTTGGAGCAGCAGAGACTGTGGCTTGTTCGCTGACCTTCCTCTTATGAATTTAGTTTGGGAAAAAGGCCCCTAGAATTTCCATTAATAAGTGGATATGAGTGGTGCAAGGGATGGACTGCAGTGAGTACTTTGGTGTGCTGCCCAAATCCCCCTTCAGATCTCAAGGCCTTATTTCCCTGGGTTGTTGCAATTGCTGCTGAGACACAGCTTTCAGGTCTCAACCTCCTCAGCAAATTGCCTCCACTAAAGACAATTGCCAAACCCAAGGTCATGCTCCTTCCCAGCACAGCCCGCAGGCCATGACTCGTCATCTTGGAGGTCAAAAGGTCCTGTTCCCTCACTCCAGAAGACAGCTCAGAAGGTCCATCCCAGCTTCAGCAGGGTCAAGTGGGGCCTTTCCTGAAATAACACTGCAGCCCAATGCCTCCTCCTGCCCAATCCTGTTTCTTCCCACAGATGTTTATCCCAAGAGTGCTTTATAATAAACCACTTGCACACTAATTTCAGTCCCAGTGTCTGCTTCCCAGGGAACCCAGACGGCAACATCTGGCCTGAAATCAGAGAAGGCTTTTCTAAGGAAGTGATCTTAAGTTTGCCGAGTAAATAAGAATAAACCAAAAAAGGGGGCCAGGACATGTAAGTCAAAGGCGATGAGTCTCAATAGGAGTGATTTTCATACCACCCCTTGCCCCCAAGGGGCATTTGGCAGCATCTGGAGACTTTTCTGGTTGTTAAAACTGGTGGTTGCTACTGGCATCTATTGAGTAGAGGCCAGGAATGCTGCTGCACATCTTACATTACACAGAAATGCCCTCCACAACAGAACTATCCAGTCCAAAATGTTGCTAGTGCCATGGCTGAGAAACCATGGCCTAAGGGAGTGGTAAATGGAGAGGCACTGAAATGGGAGGGAGTGCAGGACATTTGAAGAATTAGAAGCCTAATGTATCTGGAACATAGAGAGTGACAGGGAGAAAAGAGGAGGGAAGCTGCAAAGTAGACAGTGTAAAGAAAGTTGATTTTTTTTTTTTTTTTAGTATTAGTGGAAAGCCATTGAAAGTTTCTATGCTAAGGGCTAAAATGTTCAGATTTATGTTTCTAAGAAATCATGCAATCTGGTCATAGGTAATGACCTGGGGAAAAAACAAGTTGTCTAAAGATCATGTGGAGCATGAAGGTGGTGTATGGGGCCAAGGGAAGGCCATTCCAAGCTCTTTACCTCCCACTCAACTGCCTGCTTTACTAGGAAGAGAGCTATTAACAGAGATTCTTCTTTACCTAAGAAACTTACATGTATAATAAGACAAGCTTTGTTTTTTAAACATCCCTTTTCACCTTTGTGCTAATGGTCTTTCTTCCCTTTATATCCTCAGACACCTATGCCTCTCCTTAGCTCATACAAGCTTCATGTTGCCTGACTGTCTTTGGAATTTCCATGTCTGTGCGGATTCCCCATACGTAAGCTATTAAATTTGATTTTTCTCCTGTTAATCTGTCTCATGTCAGTTTGATTCTAAGTCCAGCTAGAAGGATCTTGAAGGGCAGAGGAAATTCTTCCTCCCCAACAGTGGCTTCAATTAGCCTGATGGCAGGGAGAAGGAGAAAGTATTTGAGAAGTATCTAGGAGGAGGAAGTAATAAAACCTAATCATTGTTAGAGAGACAACACAATGTCATGTTTACATACACAGACTCTGGAGCCAGAGGACATGGGTTCAAATTCCAACCTTGTAATTTACTAGTTTGGCAACCTTGAATGGTTTATATTTAATGTCTCTATGCTTTGGTTTTTGGTTAACATGCTGTTATGACTGTGAAGTGAGTTAATTTTTGTACAGTGCTCAGGAGTGCCTGGCCCATGATAAATGCTATATAAATCTTAAATAAATCAAATAAATGCAAAGATACAGTTGTCTCCAAGTGTCCTGGCTTTTCTGATTTGTGTAGCTGGTAGACAATTATGCCATTCTCTGAACTGAAGAACTGGGATGAAAGTCTTTTTTTTTTTTTTCTTGAGGGTTGAAGGGGTGGGCAGGGTTACACCCAGGAGAGTGATCAAAACTGGTGAGAAGTCAAAACTCTATTTCTAAGAAGAAATAGATGACTGTTTTAAAAAGTACATTCTGAATATTTTCTAAAAAAAAAAATGAGGTCCATACTCTTTGCTGTACACCAGGAATATCAAGTAAATATTGCCTCCCCAACCTTGCATTGCAACAATTAAGATATTCTAGGCTTGGTTCTCCTTCTTCCCAAGCAGTAATTAAGCAGTGAGCTAATATTGATTCAATTATCTTTTACTACTTTGTAACAGTAACTGTTACTAACTTAAGTTATCTAACAAAGTAAAGAAATTCTACCAACAATATATCAAGAATTCCACAAACTCTAAAGATAGTTTTAAGCCTCTGAGTTAATAATTATCTTATTCTTATTAAAAAACAATTGTTTTCCCTTTCCTTCAGATGTATACCCACTTCCTACTATGCAGGCCCGGGATTATAGCAGAACTCATTTAAAAAAGTTATTTGGGGATATTATTTTACCCAAGTGTTTGTAAGCAAATCTAAATTTATAAAGGTATCTGTCCATGTGGAGACGTCAAAGAAAGATACATTTGAAGTACAATTATTCAAAATTATAATGCTAAGGACTATATAAATCATCCTGAAATTTGTTTGCCCAAAAATGCTGAGAATCTTTGTTTTTTCCAATTGTTTATTTAGAGCATGATGTTTCAAAACAAGAAGATTTTCAGGAGTATTGTGCCTAGCAACATTTCTATTTCTCTACTTCTACAAACTAATTTGGTTAATTGCATGGACTATTACTATGAATTTTTTAAAAAAGAAATTAATAGAGGGCTTAGGGAGTTTGTTTTATGTACTACAATCCTAAAATAGGAAAAAAAAGAAAGAAAGAAAGAAAGACAGTGATCAATTTGAGGTGTTAATTGCATAGAGGAAAACAGAAATTGTTTTACTTGTATAAAAAATCTAATTCTAGAATTTTGTGTATTTATGCAAGGTGAGGTGAAAAAAATTTGCTTCCTAGCTTCCTTTAAGCATAAAGTGGATCATCATTACATAGGCTACTTACTTATATCCTTATATTTTGCATGGATTTTGAAGTTTAAGGAGTAATTTTATAAATATTATTTTACTTGATATTCAAAAGAACCCAACGATGCATGTATGGTAAAGCACAATAGCTATTTTACTGATATAGTAACCAGGAAATAGATGTGAAGGCCACATAGTAAATAATAGATACAATATACATCTGAACTTAAGTCTTCTGACTCCAAGACCAGAGCTATTTATTTCACTCTACTGTGATTTCCATTATGTATGTTTTCTTCACTTGATTCCAGAAACTTGGACCTTCTAAAAGAAGTCAAAGGACCTGATGAAATCACCAACAACAGCCATTCTTATATTTTTGGAAATATCTCAGAACTAAATGTAGTGGTATAGTGGTCCAAGGCCAGTTCAAGTCCAAGTCCTCATTCCATTTTCTGATAATCTTCGTTTTTAAAGTAGCAAAGATTTTATTTACATTTTAATTCGTCTTCCAGAGAAAGGTACCTACACTGTCCATGTATACATTTAGCCTGTCATGCAGTTCATGGTAGAAAATATTGCCTTACTAACTGCATGAATTGAAACACCTGTGCCTCAGGCACAGGCAGGTTACAGACCTGTCACTTGTAGCCCAAAGTCCTGGGGGTCAGACAGTGATTTTGCAGGACTGAAGTCATTCTTATTTTTAGAGTCATTTGAAAACCTCTCTATTGAAGGCAGGGGCTCTCCCCGTTCAACACTGCATATCCAAACTGAGTGCAGTGTCTGGGACATAATATGTACTTAGTAAATATTTGTTGAACAAACGAATAAGTGGTTTTAATCATTCTCAGCAGGCCTCCAACATGCATAAAAGACTACATGCCCTTTAACTTCCAATTATGCAATTATCTATTCAGTCAGTCAAAAGATATTATTTTTTACATGCCAGACTATTGTAGGTGCTGGGGACACATAGGGGAAAAAATTCATTGGATTTGTATTCTAGTGGCAAGAAGTCTCCAAATTAATAACAGAAATAAACAAATACAGAAATAAACAAAATGAAACATTAAAAAAATTAAAATGGTAGGTGGTGATAAGAGTCAAGGAAAAAAATAAATCAAAAACTGGAGATAGGGAGTATTGGATTGGTTCTCATATCACAGGCAAAGTAGCCAAGAACCACTTTAATTGATGAAACTATTGTTATCTCCATTTCATGTTTTCAGCCACTAAACTGGGTATTTTGAAAGTCACAACTGTTTTTATTTTGCAGAATTGTAATCAAGTGCTGGTTTTTTACTAGACACTGTATACATACATCAATGTCATAGAATTTGTCATATAAGAAATTTAATTTTAAATGCTGCCCCCTAATAATAGTGAAGGTTTTATAGGGTGTACCTGATACACATTAGATGGATTCCTGATATTGGGATGGTGTTCCAATTCAAGCTTTTGAAGCTCATAGTCCCAAACAGACAAACCAGACCAACCTCCCTCCCTCTCTTCCTCTCTCCCTCCCTTCCTCCCCCCTTCCTTTTCCTTCCTTCCTTCTTTCCTTCCTTCCTTCCTTCCTTCCTTCCTTCCTTCCTTCCTTCCTTC
>NW_022589717.1:37878056-38143536 GCF_004348235.1 Phoca vitulina
TTCCTTCCTTCCTTCCTTCCTTCCTTCCTTCCTTCCTTCCTTCCTTCCTTCCTTCCTATTTCTTTTCCAGTGGGTTTTACCTAATGCTATGGGTCTTCAGAGCAAAGTTAAGTCTCCGGACACCCAGGGACAGATCTTGTGTCTAAGAAGGAGCTCTTCCAGTAAAGAGATACACCTGGCTGTCAGTTGAACTCTCCAGATTTAAATGACATTACTACCTAAGAACACATTTGACAAAACTAGTCATTTTCCTCTTCTTTAACCAATGTGTCTAGAAATGGATTTGGTATAATATTACGACATTTAAATGTATATTGTCAATTATTGTCTGTTAAGTGTTATGTGACTATTAGTGATGCAGTTTGATTTTAAAGAAAATCTCTTAAAAATTTGTTATTTCAAAGAAAAAAATTTATTCTTTCTGATTTTACTTCTCTCAGATTAAATGCTTTTTTAGAGTATTTGCAACATAATAAAATGAGCATTTTGAATGTTTTTAATCCCTAATAAACAACACTTTAAGTTTCCTTTGCTATTTCACTGTTATTCTTGGGCTGGCTCACTGATTTGTAAATATAACATTTCATTGTTATTTATTTTTCATTCCTTCCAAGATTTTCTAATACTATTTGTGCCTCCTCTAAAAAAAAAGAGAGAGAGAGAGAGAGAAAGCTCTAAAATACTGTTCAATTTTGCATTAGGGAAAACTTTTTCTTTTCTTAACTCATGGCTCCATAAACCTAGTTTATTTCATTGAAGTCCCATGATATGAGTTTTGGTATCTAGCAGATTTTCTTTATACCTCGTCATCATATCTTGTAAGATACTTTTGTAATACCTGACTTTTTACAAATTGTCTAATTTTCCCATTTTGCTCATATTTAAAAAATTATGTATTATAAAGCAAGGCTTTAGTAAGAGATATGAAAAATATCACCTGGTGTTAAATAATTCGGTTTACTAAAATCCATCTTAAAATATTACCTGCCAGGGCGCCTGGATGCCTCAGTCGGTTAAACGGCTCCTTCAGCTCCGGTCATGATCTCGGGCTCCTGGGATCAAGCCCCGCATTGGGCTCCCTGCTTAGCAGGGAGTCTGCTTCTCCTTCTCCCTCTGTGCTCTCTTTCCCTCTCTCTCTCTTTCAAATAAATAAAATCTTAAAAAAAATATTACCTGCCAAGGGGGGCAGAGAGGTGAAATAGATAAAGGGAATCAAGGGCACACTTACCTTGATGAGCACTAAGTAATATTTAGTATTGTTGAATCACTATATTGTACACCTGAAACTAATATAATACTGTATGTTAATTATACTTCAATTAAAAAAAAGAAAAAATGTATTGCCTGCCAAAATGTATATTTCATGAGGGCAGGGATCTTGACTTTGTTTAGGACATAAGAGATAGTCAATAAATATTGGTTGGGTAAATTGTATGCATTCTTTTCAAAAGTAAGATGTTCAAAAATTCAATCCCAGGAGCCTGCGATCATGACCGGACTGAATTGTGTCCTCACAAAATTCAAATGTTGAAGCCCTAGTCTTCTGTATGATTGTATTTGGAAATGGGGTTTTTAGGATATAATTAAGGCTAAGTAAGGTTCATAAGGGTAGATTCCCAATCCAATAAGATCAGCGGCCTTATAAGAATGGAAGAGAGATCCTTCATCCTTAGCTCAGGATGGCATATAAATCTCAGCTGCCTGGTGGAGAGCTTCATGTCCTTGGGGTTCCCGTACATACCAATTATTTTTTTTCTTTTGTTAATCTGTCTTATGTCTATTTAATTATTAGACCAGCCAAAAAAACCTAGAAGGAAGAAGGGAAAAGGTTTCCTCCTTTACAGTTCTTTTATGCTTAAAAAGAACTCCTCTAGGTTCTCAGTTCTAAAACTAATAGAGTTGATCCACAAAGACTGGAAATACTTGGGTGATTGATGGAGTTTAATTACACCAATGGAGCAAAAAGACAACCCAAAGCAATAGTAGCTGATGGCCGGTAGGGAAGAGCTAGTCAGGGCATGCAGCAGTCTGGGATCTGCTGATTTCAGTGTAGGAAAGAGCAGGAAGAAGGGGCACAGTGGTGGAGCAACGCCACTCTAGAAATTTCTGATGGCTTCTGAGGCTGTGCTCTGAGGAGGGCAATTTGCTGGCCATCCAAGAGGCCCTTGTTCCCACACAGCAGAAATTTCAATCAGCAGGGTTATTTCTAGATTTAAAAAAATGCACAAACAATGAATCATGGAATACTACATAAAAAATAATAATAATAAATAAATTAATTAATTAAAAAAAATGGCCCCGAAAGGCATAAATTGCATACACATTACTTGTACTTGCTGCCTAGTCAATGACAGATTTTCCTGAGACAATGAAAGTTGAGGTTTTGGGTGATTTTTGTGTGTTTTTTTTTTTTTTTTAAATAAAGTGGGGAAAGTGAGCAGTGTGTAATTAGGTGGATTGCTGTGTGGAACTATGATCTACCCTGATCACTCCTAGACTCACATTTCATGATATTTATCGACTTATCCTCATCATAACCTCTGCTACTCTGTAAAGTTATAAACAGACAACTAGTTTTGCAAATATTGCAGGCCATTCTATGGCAATTTATCCTACAAACTGAACTCTAGCATTTAATAAAATAGAACAATACTGGCAAAACAGGGCCCCCAAAATAAAATTCTTAAATTTTGCTCTTCCTCTTCTCTGTTCTTCCATATTTTTTATATTCCTATTTTAAAAATCAACTGAAATGGTTCTTACTCCTTGTAGTCTTCCTTAATTTCCCAAGTCAGCATTATTCCTCTCCTCCCAATATTCCTAGGACACTTAGTTTACATTTCTATTATGATATTTATTTCATTCTGTCTTAACTCTACTGTATTATAAAAAATATACTCTCACAAAAGTAACCATTGACTTTATCTATGATTATACGCAAGGACATCTTCCAACTTATCTAACAAGGATATTTTCTTGGGATAGCCTGGGTGGCTCAGTTGGTTAAGCGTCGGCCTTCGGCTCAGGTCATGATCCCAGGGTCCTGGGATCGAGTCCTGCATTGGGCTCCTTGCTCAGTGGGGAGCCTGCTTTTCCCTCTGCCTGCCACTCCCCTTGCTTGTGCTCTCTTTCTCTCTCTGACAAATAAATAAATAAAATCTTTAAAAAAAAAAAGGATATTTTCTCAGGACTTGATCCTATTTTTCACTTTGCTTAATATTTTTTATTGTAATTTTCTTTGCTCTCCATCTAATTTATCTGATTATAGTATCCAGCAAATGAGTATTTGTAATAAATGGTTCTGGGGACCATTATCCATGCATATATATCACATTTTCAAAATTCAAAATTAGGAATCTTGAGGTGTAAAATTGCCCCTGGCTAAAAGAGGAATATACGAAATAAAGCACCCAATGTCTACTGCAATTGGGTCTCCTAAAAGTGCAGCAACTATAAAATCAACATCAGATTCCACAGGAACTAAATTGTAAACAAATAATACTGGTCAGAAAACAGTTATCTGGTCTGTAAGAGCAAAAGGAAGAAAGAAAAATGAAGGCTTTGAAGGAAGTCAGCACTTCCAAATATTTTCATCTGTGTATAATGTTAGTGAAACTATAGAAGCTGCTTTTTGGTATTATAAGCAACAGTCTCCAGCCCTGAGAGGCACTTGACCCAAAAAGATGAAAAAAAGAAAGAAAGAAGATCTAGAACATTATTCTAATTGGCATAAATATTGCCTAAAGGGGATTTTGAAGTATGTTTTTATTCGATCTAGCACCATGAATATCATAGGTAATGATTTATATTTGGACACCAATGGTATCATCTGGAAATGTTGGCACTCCATAGTTGAATAGTCCGTATGTGATTACAACTCAAACAATTTGCAGAAGTATTATGGTGACAGCTTACACAACACTATGCACTTTGTTATTCTTTCATCAAACATTTACGGTTTCTGTTTGTCAGGGGGATTTTCCTCTGTCCTTCAAAGGTTCTTCTGGCTGGTCTAATAATTAAATTGACATAAAACAGATGGACGGAAAAAAAAAAACCAGATTGACAGGAGCAAATCAAGTTTAATTTTGTACATTTAAGAACCCCACATATATGAGACTTCAAAGACAGAAAGGTCAAGTGAGATGTATGTGCCATCCTGAGCTAAGCAATGGGATAGTAGCCTGGGGCTTCAAAGACGAGGAGGGCAATTCACAGGGCAATTAGAAAAAGAGCAGATGTTTGGTAAGTAGATGTTTGCCCTGCCATACAGATGGGTCATTCAGATAAAATTTCTCTCTGATAATAGCTCTTATTCTGAGAAAGACACCCAGTTTAGATTCTTCTAGGTAGTTAAGGGAGGAACAAAAGTTCCTCTTGAGGCTGCTGAGTCTCGATCATCTCCAGCTCCAAGTCATCCACATGCCAAAATAGCACATTCTGGGGAGACTTGTTCTGAACACTTTCATTTCCTTTATATCTAGGAACTAAGGGCACCAGTTTGCACAAGATGCAAACAAACAGATAAATACCCATGCTCCTAGAAGGAGTAACAGAAAGGACTGATTTGGATTCTAGGTGTAAAGGAAAGACTGAGAAAAGTTGTAGCCTGACTAGTTTCAGGAAGGATTAGTTTGCTAAATAGGTGGAGATGGGTGGGGAAAGAGATGTTTTCCAGACAGAGGGAATGAGTACAAAAGCCCAGAGGTGTGAATGGATAGGTATGGTCAGAGAGATCTAAGTAGAAAGATTTTGCTGAATCACAAAGTTCAATGGACAGAATTGCAATTAGAAGTTTGAAGATGTAGGCAGGAGGGCCTTGTTTTGAAACTGGACTTTATCCTGCCGGTTCGTGTCTCTCTTTAGTGTGTATAAGAATTACCTAGGGAGCTTGTTAAACTGCCCTACTCCTGATTCAGTAAGTCTAGGGTGAGATCCAGAAAAATCAATTCAGCAAAAATCCTCAGTGGCATTTTTGAAGGTAGTTTTTGCTCATCCCTTGAGGAAAGAGCTATAGTAATTGGAAGAAGTTCAGGCATTCTAACCAGGAGCACAACATCCCTCAGGATAACTTGGGGTGGATGCCCTCGATTTGGTCTGATCAGTAAAACCCTCAGTCTGGGATTCAGGAGACCTGGAATCCAAGTTCAGCTCCCTTACTAACTAGCTGTGTTTCTTCAGAGTTAATCTAATATATCTGACTCTCATTTGCATCTTTTGTTAAAGAGTAATATGGCGAAACTTCCTTGCAAATAGATAAAAAATAGCTAAAATACGCTTTAAAAATGTTTATGCTTTATGCAACTTTAACGAAAGTTTTATGGTTATGAACTATGCAAATGTCACAGACTGATTAGATCAAGGATATGACCCAAATTAGCAGAATTAATGGATACCAGCTAACACTTAAGTTATGTTTTTGAAAATATTATGTCTTTCCTTTTGCTCTTAAATATCAATGTAGACTTTAAGGAGTGCATAATTGCTTGTTCTAGTTAAAAATCAAGGCAAGCTTTTTTTTTCTCATTAATTTTATTATCTGTGTTACATTTATAACTGAAAAGACATTCATTTTAATTATTTATGATATTTTTTAAATACTCCAATAGTTTTAGTGAACAACTTTTAATGATTTATCAATAACGCATTGACCAGCTAAGAATATCTTCACGCCGTTATCAATACTGCTTACCTTTTCTGAACCTTTAGTTCATCTTATACATTGCCTAGTAGTTGGTAGAACAAAGTTTGATTTCCGGCCTTGTGAATACATATGAAAATCTCAAGGGACTGTTTCTTTCATGCCTGAATAAAAAGCTGAAAATTCAGACTTTCCATTTAATATTCCTCTTAATAAACTGATGTAGCAAAATTGACGACTGGGTTTTTTGGTTTGTTTGTTTGTTTAACTTAAAATAAGTGATTTAACCTCTCAGGGCCTCAGTTTCTTTTTTCACTTATTTTCAATTAAGTAAATGCCGAATTTTTTTAAACCTGCCAACTTAGTTATTTGAATATCACATTAATGGGATTGAAGTCACAGGTTCTTAAACCACGTGAAAGGTATTTTTGTCGTTTTTTTCTCTTTGCTTCAAGGCCACAGATTACAACTGGCTAATCATCTTGCAAATGCATCTATTGTATATCAGAAGAAATAAAAAAATTAAAAAAAAAAAAAAGAAACACTGGGAAATGAATGAATGTTTTGGAACAGCCCCTGAGAGTATCCTTCATAATAAGGCTAATTGCTTAGAACTTAAATAGAGGTTCTCAGACCGAAAGAAGAAAGACGTGGTCAGAACTTACCATTGATATCCTCCTAATAACTTCCCTACGATTACAAATTCAAATAGCTAAGAGATATTTATGTGCTATTTGCCAGGAACTGTTATAAGCATTTTGAATAAGTGACCTCATTTAATTATCTCAAGACCCCTACAAATATGAATATATCCCCAGTTTTTCAGTGGGAGGCACTGATGCACAGAGGTGTGAGCATCTTTCCTAAGGTAACACTAGTAGTTAGAAAGTAGAGCTGGCACTCATACTGAGGGAGTCCGACTCCAGAACCAGCCCTCGTCACATCTCATTGAACTATTTGAGTCTCTCTTAATTTGGACACGTGCAAACAGAGTTTGTCATCGATCACAAGCAATCACTTAGATTTGTGCTGACATGTGATGTTCTCAGTTTCAGTGATCTCTGCCAAGGTAATAATAGTAGACTGTGAATTATGTAAAATGAAAATATCATCTCTTTATTTTTTTGCACAAAAAGCAGAAGCTTCTTCAAATCTATATTCAGACATGTTGGAACAATTCATTCAGAAGTTCATTTTAAAAGTGGGCATTTAAATGGATTCATGTGCAATAAAGACCAGACCAGTGTTCTCACACAAGTTACTGGAGTTACCAGATGAAAAGTCAGGAAACCTGATTTCTTGGCCCAGTACTGCTTCTAACCACCGGTGTGTTCTGAAGAAAGTGAGGTATCTTTTTTTCCCTTGTTTCCCCTCACCCCATTATCACATCACAGGACTAGACTAGGAAGCCTCCAATATCCCTTTCAGCTCTGAAATTTTATGATTCTATAATTAGGAATAAAAGGTGTGGCCCATCCCTTGAGTTAAACATGGATAATAGATCATCCCGGGTCTCTGAAAAATATGCCTTTAATCTCATGTAACACCTCAGGCTCATGGTATCTCGGGAGAGCTATACCAATCACATTCAGCTGCTTCGCTTCTATAGTTTATGGCCGGAATTGGTTTGCTTTAGATAACACACTCTTGTGCTGGGCCACTGTTGCTAAGATACGGTTTTGTAAATAAAAGTTATTTTAAATATAATCCTGGTGCAGGGAGGAAAAAAAAACATGGAAAACAGTTGGCTGAGAATTTAAACTATCTTTTGAGAGGACTGAGACAATGCTTTCAATAAATATTTAAAAGATCCACTTTTAAGTGCATCTTAAAATTATTTTGGCTTTCCAAAATGAAATGGAGTGAAGAGAGGGTGAGGACCCAGGGGGAGCGTGAGCAAGTCTAAGGTCAACAGTGATGATGAGTTATTTTGCAGCTCAGTGATTTGGCCAGTTTGGAAAGACACTGATATTGTTGCTATGAGGCTCTGTGAAGATATTTTGTTCTTGACATTTACTTCTCAGTCTCTTCATCCAAAAGAAGGAGAGAATTTGATTGTCATCATTTTAAAAAGATCAAAAAAGGCCTTATCTTAGGAATTGCTGTTGAAGGCTGAAGAGATTCCAACTGGACAGCCCTGTCCCCAAAAGCAGCTCATGCTCAGGCTACCTGACAGAGATGATAGAGTAAGTTGTTCCTGATGTGCTGGGCAGAAACAGGCAGAAAACCCCGTGGCCCCCAGATAACACCTCCACCACAACCTGAAGTCCCACCGTTAGATGCCCACGTCTTAAAGCTGCAGTGATTTCCACCCTTCGGGAGCCCTTTGGAAATGTGGAGTGAGGCATAATCACTTTCTGGCTCGTGCCTTAGAGGGGGGTTTCTGTGCAGCTGGCTGTCAACAGGATAAAAGGGGGGTGAGAGACGAGGGGTCTAGAGGGCACCTTGGTTGCCAGGCCAGGAAGAGAAAGAGTGGGAAGCATACGATAGGGTTTCAAAGTCACATTGTGCCTACTTCAACCATTTCAGCGAGGGCCAGCCCAGCTGCTCGAGCTTATATTTGGCTTTGTGCACGAGGCCTGTCCCATTTGCCTATTTCATTTACTTTTTATGAATCTTGGCAAAATTCATATTAATCACATTCAAATCATCAGGCTTCAGGCCTAGGCTGAGCAGACTTGTCCTGTCTCCCAGCCTGTGTATATTCAAGAAGCGTAACTTGATCTTATGTTTATCAGTCAGAAGTCCTTTAGCATCTGATAAGCTTCTGAGAAGGGATTTAAAGCATCCCCCCGCTACGAAGCCTCGTTAGGTCTTTGTAACACTGACTGATTCGGAAGGATCCCACTGAGAAAATGCTCTCTCGCCCACTCACACGGGTCAGGCGCCCCAGCAGCATACCAGTCAGGAGCTGTGCCATGATCAGGGCCGTGCAAACAGCTCTTCTCTTCCACTCCTGGGGCCACGGCCTTCTATTCCCATTATTGTTATTACTAGTATTACATACCCAGCATCTTCATCAGACTCCACCAGACCAGAAGTCGGTCGTCACAACCTGGACATTCTATGTCTTAGCACTCTCGAACCCCCGACCAGCAATGTCAGGCTGAGTACTTGGCACAAGATTAGCTTTTAGTTGATATTTCTTAAATAAATAAAAACGATAAGAACAGGGCATCATTGCACCGTTATTTGAAATAATATCTGAAGGCAATGAACATTCTTAGTATTTTTCTCAGTTTCTTAGAGGGGAAAATAGAGCTGAAAATTTCAACCGTGATTTGGTTGTTTTTGTGTGTGTTGCTCTGAGTAATAAGGAGCATAGATCCTGCTCGGAGGAGTTGGAGCTCATAAATGGTAGGTGATGAGTATTATTTGAACCCACAGGGTTTTACTTACATTTGCTACCCTGGTTTTGCCTCAGTCTGCTTTCTCTTCTTTCCCTTTCATCTGACTCAAGATCACTTACCTTCTTGTCTTTCTGTATATCTCCCCTGTCCAGGTTATAAAAATAAATGAATAAAAGAGTAAAGAAATTACCCTGCTAATAAATAAAAGGTTAACTTAGAAATTGCTAATGTCTGATGCTTGGCTAGTATAAGGACCCATATCATATATTTCTCCAGTATGTGCCCCTGGGAAAATCCTGGAAGAAAGTGTTGGACTAGGAAATTCAGACCGTTTCACAGAAACGGAACCAAAAACAAAACAAGTAGCTTTCACTGCCAAAGAAAAATGAAAACTATAAAGCTTGCCAGAAAGGGACACTAAAAAAGTAGGCAAACATAATAATAACAAACTCAGGACTTCAAACTCACTGTCTTCAGATAATTCTGTGATTCTAAAGATTTGGAGATGTTATATATAGCCATTTCTTAGAATTTTCAATAAGCCACACTTTCTGGGTATTTGCGGTCAACCGTAGCCATGGTTGAGATGTTGCTCCACAATTTACTAGTCTTGTGCCCTCGGGCTTCTGCGTTCTCTAATGAACATGCAATAATGGGTGTTTTTTTTTATGTACAATAGAATTAAATGCTCATTGAGTCCTCCATGAGTCAGACACTATCTTATTCACTATGCACACGTTGCCTCATTGAATCCTCACGTAACCGTATGAGGTAGGGACCATCATTTGCACATGTTTTAAATGACATAGCTGAGATACATAAAAGTTAAGTCAGTCACCCAAGGTTACACAGATGGTAAGTGGGAGAATTGGGATTCAAGCCCAGGCTAAGGGCTTAAGAACCCACACTCTTAACTACTATTCTTTAAATCAATATGTTTGCAAAATCTTAGAAATGGAAGACACTTTAGAAAGAGTTTAATACAACCCATCTTTTACATTTGAGGAACACGGGCTTCCCAATCAGAGATTTGGTTGGGGTCGCCAAGTGAAGGATTCAGAAGGAGGAGCCAGGTCTCCTGTCTTTGCATCCATACCTCGAACCTCACTCTGCCCTGGGCTATCTGAGTACTTTCAAGAAAGCAAACCCAAGAATATTTATTTTGAGAAAAGTCTTTTATATGGTTTAGATAGTTTATATAAGCTGCTAAAATATATTCAACCTGTCCTGCAGGAATTTCATGTCATCTGCAACATCAGAAGAAAAGAGCTGATAAAGCAGAGGGAAATAGAGAAAAGTGGAAATGAACAGAATTAGATTTGGTTTTTGATTCGTTTCTATCTCTCCGAATATGAGAAGGTATGGCTGTTGGATTGTTCATCCTTGATCCATCACTTACAGGATTTCAACTATATAAGACAACAAAAGATTTTTGATGCACATGGTCTTTTGGGGGTTAGTTTCATCAACCACAATCTCTTTTTCTTTCTCCCAAGTGTGGTGGCCTGTGGCCCAAGAAAGTATTGTAATTTATGTCTATATCTATCTTTGTCTATCACTTTATAGTGTACGTTTTCATCCTACTAATGAAAAAGGTAGAAAAATAATAGAGATGAGAGTCTCTATTCCTCTATAAGGAAAAGGAAAGAAGATATAGGTATGAATGACATCAATCCAGCAAATCAGACAAATGCCCACGATATAATATGAGAGGGTCAAATTTCAGAGCAGCCTCCATTTTTCCTCCAGAGATCTGAACAGCTTTTGTCAGAATTGCCCTAATCTGGTGGTTGCTTAAGTATAGGTAAACGGTTCTATCTGACATAGCTAATTAGCATTCAAGATTTTGTTGGGTGCTTAAAATAGTCTTGTTTTGGTTTAACACATTATATAAATAGTTTCCAATCTGGTATTTATTATTTAGGGTATAGGCTAAGTGGCTTTAATAAGGACATGCCAAAATACTTAGAGCACTTTTACACTCACAGATACTATGAGTTAGGGCTTGGGTTAGGATAGAGCAAAGATGGCTTCCTTTGTTCCAACATGTCTGGGGCCCCAGCCATGAAGATGGGAAGTTCTGGGGGCGATCCAAATGACCAGGAGCAGGAATTGTCTGGAGGGTTCTTTACTGAGGTTTCTGTACCTTGGCTGGAAGGACTTGAAGGCTGGGCTTAGCTCTGGTTGTCATCCAGGACCCTATACGTGACCTCTCCTTGGGTCTTGGGCTTGACACAGCAACGCAGTTGTTCCAAAAGAAGTTCCAAAAGGCTTCCCGAGACTGAGATTCTGGGAAAACCAAATGGAAGTCACATGGTCTCTTCTGGCCAAGTCTTGGAAGTCACATAGTGTCACTTTTGCCATAATTCATTGGGGGCAGAAGTTACAAGTCCTTCAAAGGAAGGAGACATAGACTCCACTTCTTTATGTCAGGTTTTAGAAACTGTCACAAGGTGCTTAAATAAATGAACACTCCGAAGGTGAGCATTCCAGGGCTGGGGATGGCTCTTGTCTTCAACCTACAGTTTCCAAAATTTCTCCAGTTGTCACCATTTTCTAGGCAACAGAAAAGGAAGAGTACAAAGTAAGCATCCATAAAGAGATGACCTGGAAATGGCATTCCTCAGATTCTTTCATACCTCATCAGCCTGAACTTAGTCAAATGGTCTGACATTGGCAAGAGAGCCTGGGAAAATAGCGTGTAGCTTGCAGATGTGAAGGGATGTATGTGCCCAGCTGAAGGTTGAGGAATTCTATTGCTAGTATAAGAAGGAAAGAAAGAATACGGGGAGACAGAGGGCCTCAGTCTGCCCCTCTGTACTTCCCTCCTCCTCCAAATCCCACAAACTCTCTTCTTTCTATTAATACAATTCTTCTTCTTCCCCAAAAAAGACAACCCAAAATCCCTTCTGTTTTTCCATACAGCATGAAGTTAGGATTTCTGGGTGATATTCAGTCTTCTCCATCAGATCTGGGTATGGGTTCTTCTTGGCCTGGCAGATATCATACAAGAACCAAACAAAATGTGTCCATGCAGAGCCTCCCAGCTGGTTCTGGATAAATAACCTCTGGCTATTACATGATAGAGAAATAAACAATCTTTTCTTTTACTTCACTGTATTTTTGTTTCTGTCAAACTAATATAGTATCTATCACAAAATCACTTGAATTTCCTGTATTTATTTCAGTTTTATATTTAAAGATCACTTCTTAAAAAACAAAACTATGCATTGTAGCAATTTAGGATTCAGTGAAGTAGAGTCTATTTTGCTTATTTCCAGTTATCTCGCTCAATGCTCTCAACAGACGCTACAATACGGAGCACAAAGAGAAGAGCAGATGGCTGCAAAAAAGAATCAAAGCAAATTTGGCACTCATTGTTACTGTCATTGCCACTTCTTTTGCTTTTAAATGAAAAAAATCATTATAGTTCATTTTGGGAAATTTTCCTACAGACTCAGTGAAACCCAGGGATGTTCTGCAATCAGATTAGAAGGAAATCCTCTCCCCCTTGCCCACTCCTTGTCCAGACAACTGATATGAGGCCACCGGAATATTGCATGTGGAATGATTAGGTGAGGACTATGTATTCACCAATGGACTTCCTGAGCTCCTACTCAACCTTTAATTATTTAGGGATGATTCAGACAGGGTAACATGTAGCAAGTGTTGAAATAAGTTTCTAGGCCCAAGATGGAGCCACTCTTGCCCAGGGAGTCATGAGAGCAAATGGAAACTTAGATAACTTTCACATCCCTGTAAATGCTCCCCTCAACTTGAAATGCAGTATGTCCAGGGGCGCCTGGGTGGCTCAGTTGTTAAGCAACTGCCTTCGGCTCAGGTCATGGTGTCCCAGGGTCCTGGGATCGAGTCCCATATCGGGCTCTCTGCTCCGGGAGAAACCTGCTTCTCCCTCTCCCACTCCCCCTGGCTTGTGTTCCCTCTCTCACTGTGTCTCTCTCTGTCAAATAAATAAATAAATAAAATCTTTGAAATGCAGTATGTCCAGTCAGCCAATCCCCAAACACCAAGCCAAACTTGGGGCTCTATGCTTATTTCCTTGTTCTTTATTCATTTTCTACTTTCTACTTTTCCCTGTTCCTTTTTCTTGATCCTATAAAAAGTCCCTGCTTTCTGCCCTATTTTGCAGTTCTTGGGACCCTTGGGAATGGAGGCCGCCTGCTTCATAAAGTGTTAAATAAAGTTTGTTTGTATCACCTAAACTGTCTTCTTTAATATTTTTAACACAAGTTATGTTTATTTTTTTCTGGAAGGGTCTGTGTTCCTTGAGTCTGTTCAAAGTCCTCAGCTGTTTATTTTACAATTCTGAGATCAAAATGTTACAGTAACACCTCAATTAATCAGATGGTGTGGATAAGGGATAGTCCTGTTAACTGGAGTTTGAGAAAAGAAAACATATTATTTTCAATTGTGACTGAAAAATGAACCAGGATTCCTGTACAGAACCTAGTTTCAGTGACCCTTGCTTTAAACCTACCCGGGGTGCTGGCAGTGGGCAGGGGGCAGGGTCTACTTACAGAAAGCACCAAGATTCTTCACCATAAGCAACTTATTCGAAGAGGAAAAGACCATTAAGAGCATAGGCCAAAGTCTGAAGAGTGTTTCTGAATATAGCTGTGAGAGTGTCCTTTAGTTCAATCTCCATGAACTCACCACTGAGTGCTGGAGCAAAGGAGTTGTAATAAAAATAGGCCAAAAAGGGGAAAAAAATATCTGGGAAATGTCAAGCACATGTTTGAGTCTCAAATATGAGATGGGGCTGGCAGCACAGACATAAGCACCCTTCACCCTGGGCATCTGCGGTTGTTGCCCGGCCAGCAGTGGACGTTCGTGTCAGTGAGGGCTGCCATAAGATGTCTGGAGGCTTTGAGACTGAAAAGATTATGCTGCTTCTCCCACATGGACATTCAAAAAGAATAATAATTCCAAGCTCTTAAATAAATATAAGACCATTTAAATAGGTTATGATTCTGCTATAAACTAAACCAATGAATTTTTTTGAATAGCCAATAAATGTTTTACAGAAGTTTTTCTGATGCCTAGATTTTGTTAGTGCTCTAAGCATGTACTTAATCTGTCTGTTGGGTAATCCAGGCTGGCTTTAAAAGCAGTCTCTTTGGAGAGGAGAGGGCTGGCCATTAGTATTCTGGCACAGATACCATCTTACTGAACACAAAGACACCTATCACAAAAAGCGTTAGCAGAGACAGAAAACACAGCCAGGGCAAGTGGGATCAGGAGAGGAGAAGCATGGCGGGTGCTACACATAGTCATTGGTACTTGTTTACCTAGCATACGTGGACACCCGCCTAAGGTCTGCAAGAACTATTCAGGAGGAATTTGTGAGGAGTCTAGAGTTTTTGCCGAGAAGTTTAGAGAATAGAGGAAAATAGTTTATAATAACTATGATTCTATTTTTTACTTTTAGGTTGATGTGATCTGGCTGTTTTTCGTGATAAAAGATCAAGTATATTACAAATAATTGAATCTTGGTAATTCAATGTCTTGAGGTACCATTACCAGAAATCTCTGAGCATTGCCTGTATTATAAAATAGCATACATATATAAAAAATATGGAGGCAATTGGATTATTGTGCAAAGTGCCATAACAAGCCCTGAAAGTTATTTTCTGTTATAGTCAATGTTCTGTCATTTCACTTTTGTTATTGTTCAGGGCAGCCAACACTATTTCTGTTTTTTGTTAATCACAATTTTAAGACATGTGTCAAAATTTCAATTCAATTCAACAAACATGTACTGAACACTTACCATGCATCAGGCAGAATTCAAGGTGCTCAAATACAGAAGATGATGAACACATAGTCTCTGTCCTCAAAAGCTTCACATTGAAAAGGTACACCAAAAAAAAAAAAAAAAAAAAAAAGATTAGAAACAAGTATGATTAAAATAGAAACGCATCAGTAACGTATCAGCACATGAAAAGAATACCTAATTTAGTTGGTCGATGTGGGGTTTCAGGGACAAAACATTTCTAAAAGGAGGTCGTGATTGGTCTTTCCCAGGGGAAGAATAGAAGTTGACCAGGTGATTAAATAGGGGTTGGGAACCACCCATATATGCAGTCATCCAACATTTAACAAAGTCATAGAACATCTGTCTTAGTAAGAGACTGAGCATGCTTTGATGTAACTGAATTGAAAAGTGTGTATGGAAACTTGGGGAGGTAAGCCAGGAAGGGTAGGAACAACCTACTTAATCCTGAAAGTAGGAGGAATTGCTAAGAAATGAAGCAAATGAGGGGCGCCTGGGTGGCTCAGTCAGTTAAGCCTCTTCCTTCGCTTCAGCTCAGGTCATGATCCCAGGGTCCTGGGATCGAGCCCCCCCATCAGGCTCTCTGCCCCCCATCGCGCTCTCTGCTCGGCAGAGAGCCTACTTCTGCCTGCCTCTCTACTTGTGCTCTCTGTCTCCCTGTCAAATAAATAAATAAAATCTAAAAAAAAAAAAAAAGAAAAAAAGAAAAGAAATGAAATGAAGCAAATGAGGAGCATGATAGGATTTGCATGTTAGGAAATTCATGTACCAGCTGTTTGGAAAGTAGAATGGCAATGATAACTAAGGCACTATTTGAGAAGACTAATTGGGGAACTACAGGGTTTCAAGGAAGGCTTTCTCACCGAGGTAGAAAAAGAGAAAGTATTTCAGAAGTAATGTTGGGGAAAAGGAGCAAGAAAATTAAGATAATTCTCACTTGTTCTTGTAAGTGGCTGTTTCACGAACTGAAACAAGGAAAACTAAAAGAAAAAGCAGATTTGGGTTTGTAAGCAAGGTGGAGGCTGGTGGTAGCAGTTAGAGAAGGTAGATTTGCAATGCTTGTGAGAGATCCTGTGGAGATATCAAAGAGGCATTTGGAAATGGAGATTTAAAGAAAAGAAGTCTAGGACGGAGAGAGAGATATACAATTGAACCCTGAACAACATAGGGGTAAAGAGTGCTGACCCCCCCTCCATGGAGTTGAAAATCTGTGTATAACTTTTGATTCTCCAAAAACTTAACTAGTAATAGCCTTCTACAGGAAGCCTTGCTGATAACATAAACAGTAGATTAACACGTATTTTGTATGTTATATGTATTATATATTGTATTCTTATAATAAAGTAAGCTAGAAAAAAGAAAATTTTATTAAGAAAATCATAAAGAAGCGAAAATACATTTATATTACTGTACTGTAAAAAATCCATATATAAATGAACCCACACAGTTCAAACTTCTGTGTTCAAGGGTTAACCATAATTGATCTTGTTGCATCTTACACAGATCATCTTACACACTATATTTAATCATCTGTTCTATATGGAACATTTCTCTACTCCATGTTCCACTGAGTAGGAAACACCTCATTGTCATTTTATAATATGAGTAAGAACCAAGTAAATGGGATCACAATAAGAGTCAGTTTTAGAAGTCAAAAATGCAAAGGCAGTGGCTGAGAATGAATCCTCTACTAGCCATATTTAAACATAATACTTCATTAAAAGAGACACTTTGAATTATTCTATGCATTTCTTACATTGCCAAAAGGCAGTGTGGGATAAAGTTTAAAAGCATATTTTCTGGAGAGACTGTTTTTTGCTCCCAGTTCTGCCTCCCCTGAGCTGTGTGTAAGTTCTCTGTGTTTCAGTGATCTCATGTGAATTGAGGCTAACGTGGGAATAGCTTACAGCACAGGATTCTCCTGAGAATTTAATGAGATGTTTCAGGTTAAGCATTTAAAAGAGAGCCTGGCATATAGAAAGTGTTTAACACGCATTATCTATCATTATCTTAAATGAACAGTAGTTTTTGTTATTCTTCTGACATAAGTTTACCCAGAATGGGGAAGAGTGGTCTCAAATTTCCTTTTATATCTGTATCAACTGAACCCATCACTGGTACATGATGTACATAGACATTGTGCTCATTTCAGAAGGTGTCTGATACAAGGTCAATGGTGTACATTTTAATTCTAGGGAAATGGAGATCTTTTCCAGCACTAAGGAAAATAAAAGCACATTCAATATATAAAAAATATATTTAGTTTGGGAGAAATTTAGCTGTTTGGCATTGTTTCCAGTAATCAACCAACTCATAGTTTCAGTTTTTCCTAATAATGAAGATGCAATCCAAGTCTTAGTAAACCAACTGTGTGAAGGACAAAAGGGAGAGCTGGTAAAAGCTGGAAATGGAAACAAACGCAATTAATAAGTCTTAATTGCAAAAAACTGAGGGCAATATTTGTTCTTGGGCGTTCCTGTGATGCATTCGGAAGCAGAGCAAATGAGCTTGGAGAGTGAATTGCCAATGAAGACGAGAGGATGTGGGCAGAATCCTGCAGCATCAAAGAGGGAAGGGGAATTTCAGGAAAGGAGAGGTTTAAAAAATAAAGGACGCCAAGTCAAAAGTGTCAAATCGAAACCTGGCCCCTTCCCTGAAAAAGAACCTCTATCCGTGTATCTTGTGTTCAATGAAAGAAGTAGAACTGTGAGGAGGTAATTTAACAGCAGCATCACCCCTTGCTACGTAATGCTCAATTCAGCTTCTGGACTATAAAAATGACCTCATTCTTTCTCCTAACTTTCTAGATATTTATATGCCTTCCTCTGAATAGTCAATGGTTCTTTTTTAAAGCTTTGTTTATATCTTACAATTTTCTCAAAATAAGCACTGTGTCGAAAATTATGTATATTAAAATGCACCAAAGCAGCCTCTCACACCAGTTTCTTTTCTGCATACATTTCTAGTATGCATTTGATAGAGTCGTTCCTAGTTGAAGTTTTACTTAAAAAAATATGAAAGGTAAGCATGGCAAGGTACAATGTGGGAGATATGGAAGGGTGAGAACATGGGGACACTAAAGCATATTTCAATCTATCTAACATAGCTTCCTATAGGATGCACAACAACTAGATACATCTTTTGGAGAAAACAGCATAAAAACAAAGAAAAAACCGACCATGTAGTACAATTTGCTTCTAGGAAACCACCCACACTTATCGATTTGGAAATATATCCTTAGGGTATTTTTGCCAGAAATAATATATTATTCTCCATGTTCACATGTTCAGATATCTTTTTCTTTTTTCCCTCTACTTTAGAGGCAAATTGATACATAAGAGACATACCCCCGGCTTTGCCTATGTTCTAGTGCATTTTTCCATTGGTAAAATACAAACTTAGTATTCATTTTAACCTCACAGAAAATTGGTCTAAATGGATTCCAGGTGTGTTGGCTAAGGATGACTTTCACACGGTGACAGCCTTGGCTGCCAGGTTGTTATGCCCTCGGGGTGACTGACATGCTCTGAATCAGATTCCAAGCTCCTGGGGAAGAAAGATTAGGAAGAGCTAAGGTCACGCATTCATCTCTGGTCCATCGATCTCTGGCCAGGTTTGGGAAGACTAGGGTCACATAAAAACATGGCAGCTTTCAGCGAAGTATGGCAATGGACCGAGGGGAAACCACGCAAATTATCTACTACAGGCTCTAAGTAGGGTTTATTCACCAACAGGACTAAAAGCAATCAGGGAAAGAAATTGTTTGGAAAAGATATACTTGTGATGTGACTTAAAAAAATAAAAGAGTTGTCAAGTTGTTCTCCAGGGTGGACACAGCAGTGTTGCGGCCATGACAAAACAGGAAACCCAAAGGATCTCATCTCAGCTACAGACTGGAGAGTTGTTCTTTATCCAAGGTCAAAGAAAGGCAGGCTAGCTCAGATGACACCATTCCTGTCCCAAGGCCACCAAAACAGAAAATGACAGATGCAGATAACTATGTTCTTGCACCAAGTTTCGCTATGCTTTTCTAAGAATGATGTGTGCCCATGGGGCCCAAACAAGATTCCATGATAAGTCTTTTCTGTACCCAATTTTTCTCAGACGAGTAGCACCATAAATATATATATATATATATATATATATGACACTACCAAAATTTTACATGGTCCTGAATGTTTTATTCTTAATGGCAGATCTATAGTAATAATAGCACAAGTTTTGTTTTAATGAAGGTGATTGCTATACTTAGTTACAATAATCTTCTTTTGGCAATAAAAACTATACAAAGGAAGGAAGGGAATATTTACTTAACCATTACTTTTAAATATTCTCAGCAAGTGAAAGTCTATAATAATATAGGTGAGCTTATTCTAAAACTTACATTGAATAGTAGATGCCTAGCATAGCCAATTCAATCTTGAAAAAGAAGAATAAAATAGGAGGAATCTTGATGCCTTATTGTTAAGGCTTACTATAAAGCAACAGTAATCAAGACTAGTAGTATTGGTGAAGTGATAGACATCTAAATCAACGAGATAGAATACAGAATCCAAAAATGGACCCACACTAATATGTCCCACTTATTTTTGAAAAAGGTGCAAAACAATTCAGTGGAGGAAGAATAGTCTTTTTAAAAAACAGTGTTGGAACAATTATACATTCATAAGAAAAAAAAAGGATATTGACTGAAACCTCACACTTTATACAAAAACTAACTCAAAATAGACCACAGATGTAAATTTAAAACATAAAAGTACAAATTTTTTAGATAATAAAAGAAGAAAATCTTCAAATGCTAGGGAAAAAAATCTTAGACTTGTCATTAAAAGCACAATCCACAAAAGGAAAAATTGGACCTCATCAAAATTGAAAACTTTGTGCAAAATACCTTCTTAAGAGAATGAAGAGACAAGCTAAGACTAGGAAAAAATATTTGCAGATCACATATTTGACAAAGGACTAATATCCAAAACACATAAAGAACTCAAAAATCAACAGTAAAAAACCAACAATCCAATTAGAAAATGGGCAAAGACATGAAAAGACATTTCACAGTTAAGGATATCCAAGTGGCAAATAAGCATGTAGAAAGGTATTCATCTTCTTCAGCATTAGGGAAATGCAAATTAAAACCTACACTCATGTCAAGATGGCTAAAATAAAAAATAATGACAACACCAAATGTTGGTCAGGATGCAGAGAGACTAGATGGTTTGTTCAGTGCTGGTGTGAGGTATGGCCAATCTGGAAAACAGTGTGGCAGTTTCTTATAAAACTAAACATGTAACTAACATGCAACCTACCAGTTGCACTCTTGGGCATTTACTTCAAAGAAATAGAAATTTATGTTTATGTGGAAAACCTATACACAAATGTTCAGCAGCTTTATTTATACTAACCAAAAATAGGAAACAACTCATCCTAAAGTAGATGAATGGTTAAAGAAACTGTGATACATCGTGCTAGCAAATACTACTCTATAATAAAAAAGAATAAACTATTTAGTACACAAAACTCCCTGGATGAATCTCCAGGAAATTATACTGAGTAAAAAAACCTAATCCCAAATGGTTACATACTGTAGGCTGCCATTTATGTAATAATCTTAAAATAAAAAAAAATTATAGAAATGGAGAACAGATTGTGGCGGCCAGGGGGTACAGGTGGGATAGGGGAGAGTGGGAGCAAGTAAGTGGAAGTTATAAAAAGTACTGCGTGATGGAACTATTCTGTATCTTGGCTGTGGTGATGGTCACACCAATCTACACACGCAATGAAATGATATATAGGGCTAAACACACACACACACATACACAAACAAGTGCATGTAAAATTTTACTGCATGTAAAAATATGAATAAGGTCGATGGATTCTTGCAATGTCAATTTTCTGGTTATGATACTGTACAATAGTTATGACAAATACCATGATGGGGGATATTGAATAAAGGTTATGTGGGACATCTTTGTATTATTTTTCAGAGCTGCATGGGAATCTCAATTATACCAAAAAAATGTAAAAAAAAAAAAAAAGATAAAACCTGTTTCCTCAGAGGGGATATCTCTAGCAATATTCTAGAAGAAGAACACAAAAATAATTTGCAGATATGGGACTTGAGGCACATTTACATGAAACTCAATTATAAATTTAAAAACTGGGGGTCTGGTACCTAAAGTAAAAGATAATTGTATCTTTGGAGATGCTTAAGCTTTTCTTTCATTCAGTAATCTTTCTGACCAAGCACTGAATTCTATCTATTTCCACCATTCATCATTACCACTTGTTTTTTGCACAATAAATGGACAGATATTTTGGATACTGGTAGTCACTCGCAGAGTTTCAAAACCTCACACTGTGTAAGAGAGTTGGCAATAGAATTATTTCTTCACGGGTCACCTGGGTGCCTCAGTTGCTTAAGCGACCAACTCTTGATTTCGGCTCAAGTCATGATCTTAGGGTCATGGGATTGAGTCCTGGGTTCAACATGGAGTCTGCTTGTCCCTCTCCCTCTGTTCCTCCTCCTCCTCTCTATCTCAAATAAATAAATAAAATCTTAAAAATATAAGAATTATTTCTCCATGAATGGGCCTGTTTCTTCACGTACCCAGGTACTAACTGGGTATAGACTAGGTGGTTTGTGACTTTTGTTTATTCTTCTAAATCCTGAAACATTTTACTATAAATCTCCTAAATTGGTGCATCTCTCAAAACTTCTTCTTACTTATTAGAAAATTATTTTATTCTAGACTGGTGGGGGAGAAATCTTGTCTTAAAATCTCCAATTTCTTGGTTCAGAAGTGAATCAAGAGAAAGAAATGGCAATCTCAAGGTTCAAGGTAGAGATTCATTCATTTAATTATTCTGCATTAGAAACTGAAGAAACCATGGGAATGAGCACCCAAGGTATTGTGTCTGTGAAATGGGCATGGACGGCCAGTGACAGGAGTGAGGTAGCAAAAGATGAGGTTCTGGAGAGCATGAATTTACACCAGAGCAGAGGTCATTCTACTGGAAGGCTTTGGGCAGGGCTTTGACACTATTACATACGGATTTTGAAAAGATGACTCTGCCTGAAGCTTAGACAATGAATGAAAGAAATCCAGAGTACATGTGGAGGCTTTTGCAGTAGTCCTAAAGAAAGAAATGAGACAGAAATAAAGGAAGCTGGGCTTCTGTTTTTAAGTTTTTAAGAATTTAGAGACATTTCGAGGTAATGAAACTTAACAACTCTATTTGCAAATCTAACTCTTTGTGGTTAAGACTCAAATAGAAACAAAGCCTTCCTTTCACTTCCAAGATTTTTGCAGACTTTGTTCCTGCTTTTTATAAAATTGTACTTATGTGGGACATTTGGCTTAATTTTAAAGACATTTAAAATAGGCAGTCCTTTAGAAGATCATTCCTAAAAGTAGTATTTGTGAAATATTCTTGAAGCATGTACATTTTATTTATTACTCTAGGTAATCTTTTTCCTCTCACCAGACTAATAAAGAGATGTACCTGCACCACAAGATTAAAAGTATTTGGGAAACTGCCCTTATTTACCTGTACTTTTGCATTACAGCAGTGTTCGACAGTGAGGAACACTGTGAGAACCTATCTCATGAAGCTCATTGCTAAACTTATTGTAAGGATGCTGTTGCAATTGTTGTTTCTTATAATATGCAATATCCTTTTTAAGAGGACCTTAGGGAGAAATTTCTCACTGGTCTCAGTATAATAAATGAGTTTCTCCTAAAAACAGATTGCTTTTATCTAAGGCATACTTAATCACAATCCAAATATTTTTACTGCTAGAGACTTTCATACCTCGTCTATCAAAAGTACAGAAACTGATGGAATCATTATGCAATTATACTACTTTCTACTAAGGAAGCAAACTTGAGTCTGTTTGGGCAGGGATTTCCAGGGTCTTGAGTACCCAGAGAGTGGGATAGAAAGAGGAGCATGGACCCCATGTGGGCATGTTCTTTGGCCTATGGACTCCTTGCACTATGGGTAGCGCATGGCTGAAAGAGTTCTCGTTAGTGGAGGCAAAACCTGTCAACAACCAGCCAATAGCTGCTGAATGGAATGAGTGCTTATACGTCTTACTGGATAAATCATCTGACTGGCATTCCAGAGCATGTACTACAAGATCAGATCAATACCAACATTTCTGAAATATCTCTTCAGTCACTGAGAAAATAGATTTCATGGCTAATATCCACAACTAGGAAAAGCACTGCAAGATACCATTACTAATTCAATCCCCCTAGTGGAAAAGAAACAATTCCTGAAAATGTACAAGAGTTAAGAGTTTCAGGGGCACCTGGATGGTTCATTCGGTGAAGCCTCTGTCTTCAGCTCAGGTCATGATCCTGGGGTCCTGGGATGGAGTCCTGTGTTGGGCTTCCCGCTCAGTGGGGAGGTTACTTCTCCCTCTCCCTCTGCCCTCCCCACCCCCCACCCGCCCGCTCATGCTCTCTTTCTCGATCTCTATCTCAAATAAATAAATAAAATCTTAAAAAAAAGAGTTAAGAGCTTCAGAATAGACGTTCAAAGTATTTCACTTCTTTGTTTATAAATATATTTGGATCCATTGATCTTGGTATTAGAAAAATAATCTTGGTGTATGGCTGGAGTATTTGTATATGCCCTGTAAGAGGTAATTTGTGTTAGAGGTATGAAATAACATTTATAAATCTCAGTAAGGTCAGATGGAGGTTAGTTAAAAGAGTGGGTGGATATATTTAATCCACCGAATGTGAATGCTTAGCCTTAGATTCAAAAGCAAAGATCAATGAGAGGAGAGAAATACTCTCTTCTGAATGGAAAATAATGAATATAATTGAAATACACTAGAAGTGTGTTCAATGAGGTTTTTTTTTTTAACTCTAACGAATTTTAGTTGAGTGTTTCACCCTATCAAATGTTCAGACAAAGCAGGAAAGACTAAAGCCATGGATAAGCATTTCTGAGTAGCCCCAGGAAAGAAAACTAGGGTCAAGTAAACTAACCTCCTTAAAATTTTGAGATTAGAGACTCCATTGAGATTTCTGATAAAAGCTAAGGACCCCTCTCTCGAAAAAAAAAAAAAAATGCCTACACTAAAATATTTACCTATAATGTGCTGAGGGCTTCAGCATCCCTAGAGGTACTTCCATGGACTCTACCATTTCAAGAAGGCCAGAATGGAATCTCTGCCTTCCATTATTTTTCATTCCCAGTATCACCATCCTCATCCAGGCAATTTTATAACACTCCTGCTCTATGTTATCCTCTCCCAACCTCTCCTGTTGAGTTAACACTTCCTGTTAAATGTCACTAACCAGTTAAAAATTTGAAATAATTTTCCCTCTACTACTGAACAAAGTACAAACCCCTCAACCCACTATTTATATCTCCCTATGATTTGATCACAGTTTATCTTTTCTCCTTATAAATTCTACTGTCCTTCCTGCTTTATTTCTTGCATATACCTAATAGAACTTTTCCACCTCTATCTAAGTTGTTTTGCTTTTAATGCCTTCTTTCCTGTCTCTGCCTATCAAGCTTAAGGTTCAGTTCAAACATCAAGTACACTTTAATGTGGTCCTTAGGTCTTTCCATACTCTCTACATCCCCATGACATTGAGTTTGTCTCTCATATGGTATTTGGTATATATTTATTTATACTGCAATCATTTATATACATAATTTATCTCTTTTTAAGACAGTCAATGCTTTGGGTTTGGGATATGTCTTGTATACCTTTTTAACCCACATTTATCTACTTAATAAATTTTTATTGATACCAATCATGTGCTTGGTACCTAGTATAAAATCATTAGCAAAGCATACATGGTCCTTGCTATCATGGAACATATAGATAGACAGACAAAACACAGACAATAAATTGGCAATGAAATAAATAATTATAAAATGTAAAATTCGAGGAAAGAAATAAACAGGGAATTTAGTCAAAAAGTAACAGAAAGGAAACCCACTGACAATGATCAGGAAAGGTCTTCCCAAGTAGGAGACATTGAACTGAGAACTTCAGATTGAGAAGGAAGCTGCTATAGGAAAAGCTTAGGGAAGAATACTCCAGATCAAAGGAAAATCATGAGCAAAAACCCTAAGATGAGAAAAGGAAAACCTTTAGAATGTTCTAGAAACTGAATTAGAGTCTATGTGACTGAAGCATAGTGAGTGAGAGGAGGAGTTGTACCAGATGTGATTGTAGAGAAAAGCAGGGGCCAGATTATTTAGGGCTTTATAGTCCATGATAAGAATTTTAAATTTTATGCTACATGTAGGGAGCAGAGGGGAAGCATAATTCAATCTGTATGTAAAAGCTCTTGTAGGCTCTTGTGTGGAGAATGAACTGAAGGTGCAGGAACAACAAAGAATCAGGAAAACTGTTAGAAGGCTAACTCTCTAATGAAGTAGTAGAGAGAGATGGTGGCAGCAGTGGAGAAAGTGCATAGTGTTGACTTGATCTATGAAGGTAAAAAATAGACCTTAGCAATGGATTTAAAATGGAGATGAGAGAAAGAGAAGAACTAAGGATAATTTCTAAGCAACTGGATGATTAACAATTAATTTGTCTTCTTGAGGAGAAATGGATTTAAGCAATTAATTTTAGTTTCTCACTTCATCAAGAATCACTACATCATGAGGCCCCTGGGTGGCTCAGATGGTTAAGTGTCTGCCTTCAGCTCAGGTCATGATCCTAGGGTCCTGGGATTGAGCCCCACATCGGGCTCCCTGCTCAGTGGGAAGCCTGCTTTTCCCTCTCCCTCTGTCTGCTGCTTTCCCTGCTTCTACACACTCTCTCTCTGTCAAAAATAAATAAAATCTTTTAATAAAAAAAAAGAATCACTACATCGAAAACTAATGTATTGTATGGTGACTAACATAACATAATAAAATAAAATTGAAAAAAAAGAATCACTAGAAGATTCTAGGAAGATGATGGCTTGAAGATCACTCTGCTGACCTCCTCCCAACTTTGGTCTAAATACTAACATGAAACCTGAAAGAAACATCTGGGGCCCGACTACAGGTCAGGGAATGAGAGCCAAGTCCAGGCCATCATAGTTCCTGCTGGTATAACCTGTCCCTTCTGGGTTGGGCAAGAACCTTGAGATTGAAAGTTCTTGGAGAAGACCAAAATGCCCAGGAAAAGCTATAAACTGTCTCCAAAACAAGGGGAAGATTGTTTCTGAGAAGACCTGTAGGTCTACCTGACCTCAACAGGGAGAAGCTGAGTGTTGGTCAGCGTCCTCTTTGCCTTCGAGTCTGAATGGAGAGAAGTGGATGTTAGATCCAGAAACAGCAATGTCGGCTATAGTAATGAATCTTGCAATATACATATCCCGTTTTGAATTCATAGTGTGCCATATGATAAATAATGGCTTTTTTTAAATACAAAAGAATATCTAGATGAAGGGGGGGAATCAGAGGGGGAGACGAACCATGAGAGACTATGGACTCTGAGAAATAAACTGAGGGTTCTAGAGGGGAGGGGGTTGAGGGGATGGGTTAGCCTGGTGATGGGTATTAAAGAGGGCACGTATTGAATGGAGCACTGGGTGTTATATGCAAACAATGAATCATGGAACACTACATCAAAAACTAATGATGTAATGTATGGTGATTAACATAACATAAAAAAAAGAATATCTAGAATTACAAGTATAAAATCACCTCAGCTAAGACCTAGCATATCTAGAATTAAAAGTATTAAGCCACTTTAGAAAGACCTCAACAACTACACTGTCAGTATCCTCATGTTACATATAGAGAAACTAAGGCACACAGAGAGTAAATCACTTGCCCAAAGTCATATAGCGGCCAAGTGGTGGAGGTGATTTTTAATTCAGGCAAACAAAATCTGGCTACAAATCGTTTACAGTGATAAAAATGCCCCAGGTTTGGTGGCCATAGAAAGCAAATCATTTTATCTTATTGAGCCTGCTGTTCATCATCTATAAAGTGTGGTGTGTGGGTCAGATGACTCTTACGGTCTTTTCCAACTCCAAGGTTCCATGAGAAGCACATATCAATGTCTTTAAATAAATGAACATTATGGATTTGATATCAGAATCATGATCCATTTGGACTTAGATTTAATAAAATTAAAAATTTCTTAAATTAGGCTTTTTGCCCTCTCAATGGAAACAAAACTTAGTCACAATATATAGCATTGAAAAGCATTATATCAGCACTGACAGTCTTTAAACGAACCAATACAGAGACTTTTTTTTTCTGTAATTTGAGATTAATGTAGTTTTTTCAATAAATAATATCAGGCAAAGTAAAAAATGAGCCAATGTGAAGGTTTAGGTATCTAAATTTACAAATAATGGCCTGAATTAATGGAAAAATACATTTGCTGTTTAGTGAATTGCTTGTAATGATGATATTGGAAATGAGTCTACCTTGAATTTTTGATAGTGCTTGACAGGCTAAATAAAAAATAAGCTTATAACAGCAGGAGCAAAAGACAATGGATTATGATATTAATAGGTCATGAGATGACGAGCAATGAGTGTGCATTTTTTATTAGTAAACTTCCTCAAGAGTTAGTGTTTTTAAAATCTTTTTATTTGGAAATAATTATAGATTCATTGGAAGTTGCTTTTCATCAAGTTCTCTCCAATGGTTACATCTTATATAATTATTATACATATCAAAATTAGAAATTTGACATCGGTACAGTGTCCTATGTCATGAGTTTGTTTTAAACCTTAGGAAAAAATCCTTCATTTCTTCATATTTCATGTGCCTTTCCAACTTACACTTGTGGCTGAAATTGTGGTTGACATTTTAACAGGATAAATCCTGTTCTTGAATAAGGGGCTTACTGCGTGCTCTTCCTTCCATATTTAGCTCTGCTTAAGATATTCTCAACATTAGCTAAAGTATATCCTCATTTGTCCAAAAGCCAAATTTTATCCTATCTTTATAGATAAAGTTGCTGCAAAGAAAAGAAGTATTTGAAAAGTCTGTTAAAACATTTTTTTTAATGGTAGAATTAGTCCCGGCGAATGTTTCTGCCTGAAGTCAGAACTGATGTTTCGAATTCTATGTACTCTGAATTTACAATTTTCTTTTCCTCTAGCTGCTCTGTGATCTTATCTGCTTTACAGTTGTTTGGAGTAATTTTCTCTGTACACCCTGATCTTCTGACAAGTATATTATCAGCTCAATTTATCATTATTGTTGGTCTTTGAGTCTGGTGGAAAAGGCAGTGCCTGAGTTCCCTCTGACACACAGAGAGGGTTACTGACTCTCAGCTCCCTCCACTGTGGGATGTGGAAGGACTACACTGCAGGAAGGGCAGATTGGAGCTCTAAACCCGACAGGAGCATCAGCTAGATTATGCTTACTTAGATCTTGCTGCACCTCTATTTTCCCATCTCTATAATGTATGTTATAAATTCAAGGACTGCTGAGACACTTTGTTTTTCTTTTTCTTTTTCAGATTTATTTATTTATTTTAGAGAGAAAATGCAGGGGGGCAGGGACCAGGTGGTTGCAGAAAGAAACTCAAGCAGACTACCAGCTCTGCAAGGAAATGATCACTGGCGGGGGAGCTGATCGTTGGGCTCGATCCCACAGCCCTGAGATCATGATCTGAGCTGAAACCAAGACTTGGAGGCTTAACTGACTGTGCCACCCAGGTGCCTCTAATAACCACTTTCTATGTTTAATTCAAGAATTCTGTGATTTCTCCAATTCAGCTAGGTCATGCAAATTCTACTCTGTAGCCAGCAGTCCCTAGTATAGAATGTTATCAGCAGGAACATAGTTTTAATTCTTTGAAAGGATACAGATGATATGCTTGAGACATTATTGATAGCTTGGTTGATGGGTCAATGAATCTTTTCCACCGAGACAGTCTGGCTTGGCCACGGCCTTGACCATTGCACACTCCAGACTAGGAAGCCTTTGCCAGGCTGTGAGCTCTGCCAGGACATGAGCAGCAACAAATTGAAATTCCCCTGCTCAGTTGCCAAAAATCTAGAATAACGGATGATGTGTGGTGCAATAAGAACAGGAGATTTGGAGCCAGTCCTTGGTTTGAATCCCAACCCACCTCTTGCTAGCTCTATTTATAGTTATATAGGGATCAGGACTGAAGGAGGACCAGGGTGGGTGAAAGCTGGACAGAATTCTAAGAATAAGCACAGAGATAGTTTTATCCCCTCCTTCATTTCAAACTGCCTTCTGGCAAAGATGCTCCTGGACCCAGAGTTGTGATTTCCGGCCAAGCAGAAGTCAAAGGACTGAGAGTAAATCCTGCCCTTAAAAAGGGATGTCAAGAGAGGTAGGATAACCTCACAACAGGTAAGTACAAGCCATGAGCACAAATGAAGATGAAAATTATAGACCTTTAGATTTGGAAAAAGAGTACTAAAGACCTAGTCCTCAATATCCTACTAGCTCCTGACCAGTGGTTGTTGACTCTCTGCTTCAATATCCCCAACTGTGGGTAATTCACCACCTCCCAGAGTAAACAGTTTAATTTTCTGCCTTCCTAATTACCTTCTTAATTCAGTCCTTCCTAATTAAGAACTGTCCTTAATTTTCTTATATTTTTCTTATTCAACGTACTGAACAGGAAGTAAAAAGGAATACGGAAGAAAAAAACAACAGCAGCTGTTTCTGAACCTTGGCCTGAATGTCTGACAGTAATTTCATTGGTTATATTCACAGGAATAATTTAACCTCAGAATCCATGAATTGCTATGGATAAGCGATTTTTGGTGAGCATTGCCTTTAGGCTTATTTTGAATTTTATCACTTTAGAGAGAACCAGTTTATATTTCTCAAAATTTTACATTATTGTGACCAAGTTTTGGAAAAATTCCAGAATGGTTTCTTTTTTTGTATCTATTTCAACTACATGGTTTGATGTTTTCCCCAAGCTCTTGCTTGAAGTGCAAAACTGTTCCCATAGCTCTGGTAATGCTCCTTAAATTTCTCATTAAAAACAAAGTACAAAAGCATACTGTATAAAAAAAAAAACTAACTTTAACAAAAATGGCCAATCTTAGATGGAACCAGAGTTACAATGGCTGTTTCATATTTGAAGCCTCCCAAATGGTTAAAAGGAATCCTTTTCTTCTTTTCTCAAAATGGAGGGTTCCTTTGTATCCTTCTATGTTTCCTTAAATAGATAGGGATTATATATGAGGACAACCAGAACCATTAAAAATGAAGGGACTTTCAGAAGAATAATTTGTGTTTTCTGCAACCACAGTGCCATTATATTTTAATATCTAATACATAATTAGCAGAAACTTGCTTTACTACTCAGCTCTTCAGACTTTGCACTCCAGAAAAAACAAACAATGAAGTCGAAGAGTCTAACTCTTAAGGAATCATCCATCTAGGAAATAAAGATATTTTAAGAGGAATATTTATACATACTAACTTAAACAGTGAAGATTATCATAAAGTGATAAAAAAAAGAGATTCCACTAGTTAAATATGACTTTTTAATAAAAGTTACTAATTCTGAAGCATGAGAACAGAGCAGTGTTGAGAGGGAAGGCTCCAGAATCAGGCAGTCATGAATTTGGATTCTAGCTTCACCGTTACTACCAATGTGATCCTGAGCAAGTTATTTCTTAGTTAAACCTAAGCCTATAATTATATGCTTAAAGATAAGGCTAACACCAATATTTCACCACATTAAATCCTCGTGATGAATAGTGAGATAACACACAAAGATCACCTCCTGCAGCACCTAACTCATAGCTGTGCTTAGTAAATATAAGCACTATTACATTATTGCTTAACACTGGATTCTAGAAATATTTATTGCACTTGCTGTATTCCAGATCCCGTGCAAAGTACTGAGGATATAAGAATTTGAAGTTCTTTCCTTTATTGGTTCTCAAAATCTAGTAGAGTGGAGAGAAAGAAAAACAAATGGCAGTATAATGTGAACAGTGCAGTGACTCAGAAATGTGGGAACATAGTCTAGAAGGGTCAAGGCAGACATCTCAGATAAGACATTGTGCTTATAGATGGCTTTATCACTGAAAGTCTTTTCGTTGACACAGACTTCTAGAAATGGTTCTTGATCCTTTATCAGTTATGCCAGACTCTCCATGGGTAAGGTTTCTAGGAATAAATTATGTGCTTCTAAAATCTGCCATAATTTCTTTAGGCTCTTAAGGAGGCTGTCCAGGCACTATTCTAGTGATTATCATTAAACAAGAGCATTTGGGGCCTTTCCAGAAGTGTCAGGAAGTTCTCTTGGGATCCTTCACTGATGGGAGAGAATAGGTAATCTTATATCATATAATGGTTTCATTGTGGCTTCTGGAATCAGGCTCCTGGGATTGACTTCTGACCCTTTTATGAGCCCTGGCTTGCTGTGTGCAAAATACTCCATTTCCCTAAGCCTCAGTGTTTTCCCCTATAGAAGGGGGGAGCATAATACTGCTTATTTTATGAAATTTTGTGAGAATTAAAGGAGATAATATATATAATGCACTTGGCAGATGTTAAGTGATAAATGGAACACCTCTATTTGTAATTTAGTTCTATTTCCCTGGATAGTGAAGGGTGAGGGAGTCTGTGAGTGTCAAATTAGATAAGGACTGGTTTCCATTTACATTGTTGTGATAGCTCTATTTTCTCTGTGCTTGTTCATAATGTTCTCATTTAACGTGTAAATACGTTTTAATCCTGACATAGTGTGCTCCTGGTTTTATGACCAAATCTGTTGCTATGCTTGCCCATGGTTTTATTTTTTATATTTTAATAAGAATCCATTGGTTTATCCTTTTTATCAGATTCTTCTGAGAATCAGCCAGAGCTAAATAGCAACGCTTTGCTGAATACCCAAGACAATAAAGAAAGAAAGGAGCAGGGCCTTGGCAGGAAGATATGTTACCCATAGAAATATGAATAATAGACTCTGGACACAGGAAGTGGTGGGAGTGACATTCATACTAAAATAAACATGCTGATTAATTAAAATTTCACTCACCATGCTTTGCTTGCAGGCACTTCATTGTTAGTTTCACCAGCAGCCAAGCTGTATTGTCATTCTCTGATTTCTAGAGATTATTGTCTGAAATGTTTTATTGTAACTGAAAAAAAGCAGCTCCAGACTCACGAGCCACACCCTACCACATGACAATAAAAAAACCAAAAAAACAAAAAACACACATTTGGTGGGTTCCAACAATCAGACATGTTTATACCATTTCAGCAGTAAACCAAACTCAGATGATTTACCTGTTTCAATTCCTAACCCCATATTCTCATGATGCTCAAATTTCATGGTATTTATGTGAGGTTTTCTGCTTAAGCAAGCTTTTTAAAGCTTTTTCAAAATTGTGAACTATAACACACATACAGAAAATTGCATAAGGCTTAATTGGAGAGCATAATGAGTAATTATAAAGAGAACGCCCAGAATGAGAAATAAAACCTGCTGCCCTTTGAATTCTCTACCTCACTGTGTCTCCTCCAGATGCCATTCCTTTCCTGTCTGCTTGAGGTGACCATGGCCCTGATTTTATAGTAACGCTTTCTCTATGGTTTCCCCAAATACATATGCATCCCTAAAAATGTAGTTTATTTGGGGGTTTTGGGAACTTCATATGAATGTATCAGACAAAATGTATTATTTTTGTCTAGTTTCATTTATTTAATATTGTCTGTGGGAAATTTGGAATTGAACCAGAGTTTACTTAGTTTTGTTGCTGTAAAATATTCCAGTATATGAATATACCATGATTATCCATTCTACTCTCTTTGGACATTTGGCTTCTTTATACTTCAGGATAATTAAGAGCAATGATGTTATAGACATTCTTTTACATATATAGTATTCTGGTCCACATGGGCAAGAGACTTTATGAGTTCTATTCTAAGGGGTGAAATTGTAACATGATAAAGTATGCATTTTTTTCAATTTTACTAGATAATTCCAAATTGTTTTCCAAAGTGGTTGTACCCATTTACACCCGACCAGCAGTGTAATGCAACTCACAATATTCACATTTTGGTCAAATTCATGGGTGTGTAATGGTATTTTATTGTGGTTTTAATTCACCTTTTCCTGATTACTAATGACATTGAACCCCTCTTATATGTTTAACAACAATCTGAATTTCCTTTTTTGTGAAGTTCAAATATTTTGCCCATTTCTTTACTGAGTTTTTTTTCCCCTTTTTTCTTAATAGTATTTTTTTATTAAGTCTGGATACCAGTACTTTGGAGGTCCCCCCCCCAAGTTTTATTGAGATATAATTGAGAAATAAAATTGTAAGATATTTAAAGTGTACATTGTGATGATTCGATATGTGTATACATCGTGAAATTAACATGTCCATCAACTCATATATTTACCCTTTTTAAAAAAAAGATTTTATTCATTTGTTTGGGAGACAGAGAAAGAGCATGAGCAGAGGGAGGAGCAGAGGGAGAGGGAGAGGCAGACTCCCCACTGAGGATGGAGCCTCACTCGGGGCTCCATCCCAGGACCCTGGGATCATGACCTGAGCCGAAGGCAGATGCTTAACCGACTGAGCCACCCAGGTGCCCCTACCTTTTGGGGTGGGGGGCAAAACATGTAAGTTCTACTTTCTTAGCAAATTTGAATTATATGATACGGTATTATCAGTTATAGTCACCATGTTATACATTAGATGTTCAGACTTAATTCATCTTATCTGAAAGTATGTGCCCTTTTACTAACTTCTTGAATTTCCTCCACCTCCCAGAAAAGTGGCAACCACTTTTCTACTCCGTTTTTATGAATTCTACTTTCTTTTTTAGATTCCCCATGTGAGTGATACCATGAAGAATTTGTCTTTCTCTGGCTTATTTCACTTAGCATATAATGCCCTCCAGGTTTATCCATGTAGTTGCATGCAAGGCTGAATAATATTCCTATATGTGTGTGTATGTGTGTATGTGTGTGTACCGCATTTAAAAAATTCATTTATCTGTTGATGAATGCTTAAGTTTCCATATTTGGCTATTGTGAATAATGCTGCAATGAACATGGGAGTGCAGGTACAAGCTACTTATTTCATTTCCTTTGGATGTATACCCAGAGTGGAATTGCTGGATCAGATGGTAGTTCTATTTTTAATTTTTTGAGGAATCTCCATACTATTTTCCACAGTGGCTGCACCAATTTTCTTTCTCACCAACAAGGGTTCCGTTTTCTCCATATCTTCACTAACGCTTGTTATCTCTTATCTTTTCGACAACAACCATTCTAACAGATGTGAGGTGATATTTCATTGGGGTTTTGACTTACATTTCCCTGATGATTAGTGACACTGAGCACATTTCATGTACCTGTTGGCCATCTGAATGCCTTCTTTGGAAAAATGTGTATTTAAGTCCTTTGCCCAGTTTTAAATTGGGTTATTTGTTTTTTGTTACTATTTTTATGGTATTGAGTTGTAGGAGTTCCTTATGTATTTTGAACATTAACCCCTTATCAGATATATAGTGTGCAGATTTTCCTCCCATTCCATAGGTTGCCTTTTCATTTTGTTGTATGCAGAAGCTGTGCAGAAGCTTTTCAGTTTGATGCAGTCCCACTTATCTTTGCTTTTTTTAAATTTAAATTCAATTAGCCAACGTATAGCACATCATTAGTTTCAGATGTAGTGTTCAATAATTTGTCAGTTGTGTATAACACCCAGTG
Organism: Phoca vitulina; assembly: GCF_004348235.1. Taxonomy (NCBI): domain Eukaryota; kingdom Metazoa; phylum Chordata; class Mammalia; order Carnivora; family Phocidae; genus Phoca; species Phoca vitulina. Next base: position 37,912,508 of record NW_022589717.1, read on the forward strand.
CTCCTCACATCATCTTATCTTTGCTTTTATTACCTTTGCTTTTGGTGTCAAATCCAAAAAATCATTGCCAAGACCAATGTCAAGGATCATACCCATTATATTTTCTTTTAATTGTTTTACAATTTCAGGTCTTATATTCAAGCCTTTCACCTATTTTCAGTTGATTTTTTGTGTATGGCATAGATAGGGGTTCAGTTCCATTCTTTTCCAGTTTTCCCAATTGGATACCAGTACTTTGGTATAACTTACAAACATTTTTTTCCATTCTGTGACTTGTATTTTCACTCTGTTATAATTATGTCTTTTAATGGACAAGAGTTCTTATTTTAATGTAGTCAAATTTACTAATTTCTTTCTTGAATATGCTTTTTTTGGTCTCATTTAAGAAGGAAATCTTTCCCTAACCCTAAGGTTATGAAGGTAGTCCATTATAGTATCTTCTAAAAGCTTTAGAAGAAAAATTTTTTCTTTCACATATAAGTCTATAATCTACCTGGAGCTGTGGCTCTTTGTATGGTCTGAGGTAGGGTGCAATTTCTTTTTGGGGGGAGGGTTCCATTTTTCATACAAGTAACTATATTGAGAGATAGGGACTCACTCATTGCTCTTTAGAATAACTTCTGTCAATAACAACAACAATAGCAACAACAATAATGAAAATTATAAAGAATGGGTATATACTCATTTAATTAAAATGTGGATATCTGTTCCCAGACTCTTTTGTACAATTGTTTATGTATTTATCTATTTCTGTACCAATATTATCTTAATTGATATAACTTTGTACATGCTTAAAATATTTACAGTAATTATAATATAAAAACATATTGAGGGTATTACAGGATAGTAAAAACTAGGTATCTCTTAGTCAAGTTTCATAATTATTAATGGTAAATTATTAATGGTTTGCATGGTCAGAATCCATGTAACATGTTTAAATGTAGTGAAGTCAAGAAGTCATTTTTAAGAGATGATGAATGATTCTGATAATCTGAGTCTAGTTTGAGAAGATATGTATAATAAAGAATCAAATGAGGAAGCAGTGGATCTTAACCAAGGGTGCAACATCAGAATAAGTTATGGAAGCCTTCAAAATTTACTTACGGTTGCTTAGTCCCCAGAAAGTCTAAGATATAGGCTAAGCATGTATACTTTGATGGAAAAATATTTGATTCCAATCATCATTCATGTTGATAATTATTCCAAAGAGTCAAAAGGTGATTTCAAGTGCCAGATCCACCACTTACTAGCCTATGGTCCTGGGATCAAGCCCCACGTTGGGGCTCCCAGCTCAGCAGGGAGTCTGCTTCTCCCTCTCCCTCTGCCCCTCTCCCTGCTTGTGCTCTGTCTCTCTCTCTCTCAAATGAATAAATAAAAAAAAAAAGAGTTGTTGAAAGTATCTAAAAGAAGCAAATTATATAGAATTCTTTTACGACCTGCAAAACATTGTTTAAATAGAAGTATTTTCAGCTAGAGACCTATCAGGTTAGGGAAGGGCTAGGCAACAAGGGGTAGTAAATTTACTTAATACAAGGTATGAAGGCAAAATTTAAGAGATTTAGTGGCACGCTTTAAGTGACACCGAAAATGGTCTTTTGTGCTCCTTCAGGGATACTATCTTCTTGTGTCATTTGTCAGGTAACATAAATAGCAATGGGAGGAGAAGGCAATGATATTTCTTTAGCCTTAGTATCAAGTCAACCATACTACTGGGTCTCCCTAGTGCAACTCACTTGTAGGTTATGCCCACTTGATCTCCACTTAGTTTACTTGGTTATTATTTAATAGCCAAAGTGACTTGAACAGCAAACTGCAATGGAATAGCCTTGTCAAACAAAAGTTAGTCAGTGTAGTTAAAAATAATAACTAGCTGCATACCCAAAGAGGTCCCCAAGAGAGCCTCTTCATCCTAATAAAATGGCTCTTGTTCCTAAAGCTGATTGTTTAAATAAACACAAATTTCTGCTTAAAGCAAATGAAAGTACACTTGGGTGTCACATGTACCTATTGCTTTCAAATTTCTAACTTACACCGTAGATATCCACAATAAGACCACATCGTCTTAAGCAACCTAAATATATTTACCAAACTTCTGCCTGCGCTATCCTAGGTGCTGCTCATGTGCCAACAAACATCCTCTAACAATTGGACTTAGAACCAACAAGTTAAGAGGACAATAGGGGAAGGGAGGGAAAACTGAATGGGAAGAAATCAGAGAGGGAGCCAAACCATGAGAGACTCTTAACTCCGGGAAACAAACTGAGGGTTGCAGAAAGGGAGGTGGGAGGATGGGGTAACTGGGTGATGGGCATTAAGGAGGGCACGTGATGTGATGAGCACTGGGTGTTATGTGCAACTAATGAATCATTGAACATTATATCAAAAACTAATGATGTACTATTCATTGGATAATTGAATTTAAATTAAAAAAAGAATAATTCTTGAATATATTAATTATTATTCCAGCAACATGAACATTAGCTGAGATTTTAACAACACTTATCTTTGATTAATGTTAGCTCTTCCCTCAGCTAAAATATTTGTTCTTACTAAATGTTTAAAAATAACTTGTTTTGAATGTATAAATTATGTATAACATAGGCAAAGAAAAAAAAGCAAAAAAATTCTAATAATTGTTGTATGCTACATGATTTGGCCAGATTAAGATTCTTTGTAATTCTTCCTGTCATGTGGTAGCGGGCCTTAACACAGCTAACGCTCTTGCTCACTTTCAAGGCTTCATTTAGATGTCTTCAAGAAGCTTCCTTCAGTCTGACTGAGTTAAGTACCTCCCAGAAAAGCGTAAATACATGTTTAGGGTTACCTTCACCCCTGCTGTATGTTAAAATGATACATTTCTGTACATATCTTCCATGAATTTAACATCTGTCAGGAGTAAAGGCAGTCTTGTTTTCTTACCAGCATCTTCCAGAGAATTGGGCACTATTTAGATTACTCAAATAATTAGTTGAATGGAACTGAACTGATTCTACTGTATGCTGAGAGCCACAGTTTCTAGTGTATTAGCTTACTTGATTATCACCTTGTTTTTCTTATTTGAGTGACTTCTTTGAAGACACTCTAGTAATGTTGAGGCACTTAGAGTATTATCATGGCTATTTAATTATAAATTATAATTTCATTCAAGCTGTGATTTTTACATTTTTAATACATTATTTATTTATATTCAGGTACAATCTTTCCCTTAAGAAAGTACTTATGGGGTGCCTGGGGGGCTCAGATGGTTAAGTGTCTGATTCTTGGTTTTGGTTCCAGTCATGATCTCAGGATCGTAGGATCGAGCCCTGGGTTGGGCTCCGCACTTAGTGTGGAGTCTGCTTGTCCCTCTCCCTCTGCTCCTCCAACTGCTTTCACTCTTGCACTCGCTCTTGCTCTCTCTCAAAAGTAAAAAAAAAGTACTTAAATAGAAAAATAATATGTTCTTAAAAAAAAAGTCTAGTTGTATGGATGTGCTCAAGCTGAAAGCCATGTATACAATTTTTAAAACTTCCATTTGCCTGCTAGTGGGTAGTATTCAGTGTTTAAGTAGACACATTTTGGAGTCACCCAGATGTGGGATTAAATTCAGCTTTTGCAAATGACTAATTGTGATTTTGGGGGATGCTATGTAGTCTTTGTGAGCTGCAGCTTCCTTATCTAAAATAAGAGCACTCTCTAACTTATGGCTTGTTGTGGGGTTCTAAGTGCTCACTTGGTAACTAACTATTAGCCTCTCTGAAATAATTCGTACTGCTAGTCATTGATGACAAAGGATTTCTTTCCCCATGGCCCCTTTCCTTCATTCAGAATGTGCTTTTGTTATTGTTGTCATTTTGTATTAGTACTTTTAATTGAATGTTTTCCAATTTCAAACCTTTTATTGGAAAGACAGATCACTGCCTTCCTTTTAATACTTACTAACTACTGATTTTCACTATTTCCTCAAACCTCAACACAATCTTCTGGCCTCTGTGATCCTATGCTCAGTATAGGCCATGTTACACCTAAATTCCACTTTGCATGCAGTCTGTTAGTTGGGGGCAATTTGCTTTCCTCTCCCCAACTTCATTCATACCCAAATATATTTCTAAATATCTTATTATGTTCCCAGTTTCAAAATGTCTTTTATATGACCTTTAAAAATATTGTCCATTTGGAAACTCAGGTGCATTCCCCTTGTTGGCTCCTCCATACCCCTGACTCCCCCAGTCTTCCTCAGTCTTCTGTTCCAGCCCAACTTGTTTCCCTTTGGTCATGCATTTTAGCATCTGCATCTTTCCCCAGTCTGTCCTTATGTATGGCACAGGCTTCTCTCTTACTTTGCTATACCATGTCTCTCCTGATTTTTCAAGATACCTCCTCTGAGAAGATCTGTTACAGGTAGAACATTTTACCTGCAAACAGTCCCTAACCAGGTATCTCCTTTCTATTAACTTATTCCTAGATTTACTTAAATGGAATCACATAATTTTGGAGCTTAAGTCTATCTCAGATATAAGATAGAAATTATTTAGCCTAAATATAGATATATCATATATAGTAGATATATCTATATAAGATACAGATATTTAGTCTAATTTCCTCATTTTGCAAATAAGAGAGCTGAGGCCCAGGGAGATCATTACAAGCATTGCATTTAAGTCTCTTAAGATTACCTAGAAGGAATGCATGAACAGTAGTGTTTCAAAAGGAAATAAGCAATAAAACAAAACTAATGGAATGAGGGAAAATGCTTGATATGGGTGCTTGCTCATTTCACTAATTTTTTTTAAAAGCTATAAAATACTAAAGCTCAAGATAAAAAAGAAAATTAAAAAGTAGGGGCCAAAACTACTAGCACAACTTGATTTAAAAAAAAAAAAAAAAGAAAAACAAGTCACACTTTTTTTTTTTTTGGCCATTTGGGAAAATCACAATATTTTGCTTGATTACTTTTCCTCACTTTTCAACCAGTAATATGGATTGCATGAAAAATAAACAAAATAATTAAACTTTATGATTTCATTCCAATGCTTGCTGGCATAGAGGTATAAAAAAACAATCCATGGATTTTGCAATCAAATAAATCTGCGTTTCAATTCCTATGGGTATCAGTTTACTCATTTGTAATATCATGAGTTAATGTAGAAATAAAAGCATCTGGTAACAGACTTGAGTCAGACACATATTTTAATGCAACATTCCCAAGAGGCAATTTAATCAACAAATCTTTCTCTTCTATCTCCCTTAGGAGTATAAGACATAAATGCAAAGCCTGACATCAATACAGGTCTATAGATCAGTGACTTTGTCTCTGGGGGATATTTTGCGCATATCCAGTGAATCCATATGAGCAGGTTTCCCTGGAAGAAGTTCGAGCACTGCACAGATATAATAAGAATGACACAGTTTGAAATATTGTGAGAATTACCAAAATGCAACACAGAGACATGAAGTGAGCAAATGCTGTTGGAAAAATGGCACCAACAGACTTGCTCAACACAAGGTTGCCACAAAACTTTGATTTGTAAAAACCACCATGTCTGTGAAGCACAATAAAGTGCAATAAAACAAGGTATGCTTCTTTATGACCTTCTGGAAAAGGCAACATTTTGTGGAATAGAAAAGGGGTGAGAATATCCAGCTAACAGTAAAGAAATAAAACTAATACCTATAATCAGATTACATTTTCAAGCAGAATTCTCTAATTCGGAAGGGAATTAGAGATACATATAATCCTAATGGCCATTTTCTCTCGACTTTTCTTCACTTCATTTCTTTCCACAGCCAAAATCAGAAAGAAGGTGAATGGTAATACCATGCCCTAATAATTTAACTTGGAAAGAGAGAAAAACAAAGTATTTCTAAAACTCTATCATAGGGTCAGCTCACTGTTAGTTTAGTAGCAATGGACAGACCTTGGCTTGATTCTTGCTCCACCTGTTACTCAGTGTGGGGTTCAAATTTTATAACTTGAACTTTGGTTTCCTCTTACGTGAAGTGGTCCTATTAGTCACGCATTCTCACAGGTACTTAAATATTTGACATAATACTTGGCACATGCTGAGTGTTTAAAACTTCTAGCTTTTATCATTTTACTCTAAATTTATAGAAACTACATCGTCATGATGCTCTTGTACTAAAACAGTTGATTGATTTTTGTTCTTGGGTTTAAGAAAACCCAGTGGTTCCATAGTTGGTATTTAGTGTGCACATTTATTTCTTCTTGAATCACTCTGGATCTGTTGTTGACCCTAGGCTTTCTTATTAGTTCATCGACATCTATGGATAAAAAAGAATTTTATATTCAGTTCATTATTTATGTAAGGATAAGGAATCAGCGCCTCACAGCTGAGTGAGAATCTTAGAAATGGCCATCTCAACAAATATGCTGACAAAGAAGCACCTATGTATTAAGGCTGTTCTCAAGCAGCAATTTGTTTCCATAGCACCTAAGTGGAGAAAGATAAAATTTCCCATTAGTCCCCCGAAGCAGAAAAACGTTTAAAATTCCAGGTTTGGGTAAGGAAAGATGATGATATTTTCCAGTGTACGTTAAAAGTTGGTTTTAGAATTATTTTCTTTGTTCAGTTAACAGAAAGTCATTATTAGGTAGAATTTGAATTCATATGAACCTTCACCATGTGAAAAGTTTGATATTTGTTTGAATTACAGGACTAAACGTGCAAGTTCCTGAAATCGAAAATGTCATTTTTCTTAGTTTAGAAGGGAAAATAAGATAGATAATGAAAAGAGCAAACATCTCTTTGGTAAATATGAACTTAGGAGGAGGAGTCCCCCAAAAGTTTCAAGATGCAAAGTCTTTATGATCATAAATGAGAAGGGAGGAAATTTAGTTATTATTTATTCATTTGTTTGTTTAAGAAATATTTTTTGAAAAACTTTTAAGTACCTGGCACTGTGGTAAATGCACTGGGGATAGAGTTGTATAAAATAGCCCCTGCCTCCAAGAAGCTTCAAGAAGCAGAGGAGGAAGACCACAGGGTAGAAAATGTTTCATTAACAAGCAGAAATAGGATGCTGTGGGAACATCATTGGGAGGGAAACCATGAGTCAAAAGAAAAAAGAAACAAACTGAAGAGAGACATAAAAGAGACTACTCAGAAAAAGCAAAACCAATTTTAATACAGAAAATGTCCATCTTTCTAAAATCAAACACATTTAATACTTTCATAATACACCAAAGTTATATCTTGTTCTTTAAAATATCTTTGCTCCAAATGATTCTGAGGCTCAATCACGATTACAGAATACATAAAATTAAGTATATTAACATGACACAACCACTTAGTACTCTATAAAGTACATTATTTATAAGACTCCACAAGGCACACAGTTGATACAAGTTAATATGGGCTATATGAATTGTTCTCAGTTTTCAGGTATTTAGCCCTGCTAGCCAGGGTGAACATTCTTTTAACAGTATACTTTGGTGTCCCTCTTTGAAGAATGGACATTGAAAAAGTTAAAAATGAGTTACTATGTAGGCACTGATGTATGGAAAATACACTTTGTGTTTTTATATATTGTAAGCTGGAAATGCCTTTTGAGTCACATATAGATTTATGCTAGAAAGCTCGACAAACACTGAACAGTCTGTGAAGAATGGAAAAGCGCTGGACCAACAATTCAGATGAATATAATTCAACTATTTGCTGCAATACTGATTTGCTTGTTAAATTAATTGCTCTGAAATCCTTTGGTTGTCAGGTACCAAAATAGTTTTGAAGTTAGAGAACTGCTTTCCCACTTAATTCTTGTGGGTGGCCCAATTCCCCATGATATTCACAGCTGAGAAATATGTTTTATGCATTTTCATCTCAAGTGATAATCAGGAGCAAATTAAATCCTGTCTTAAGTCTTAAAAGAAAAATGCAAACCACTCCTCAGTGACTTCAGACTGTAGGTCTGCAAGACATAGGCTTATCTCCACATCTTGAATGCTGCTTTTGCATGCTGTCCCCTCTGTAACAGACTAAAATATGTCTATCATTACATCAGGATTGCCCAACATAATGACCATCTAATCTAATCAACCCAGGATGGCCTAACCTAATGAGTTTCAGATGTAGTGCTTCTAAAGTCAGTCAATAGTAATACTCTAAAGAAACTTAATTCCAACAAATTGAATATAAAATTCTTCATATTATATGCAGAAGTTTACAAAAAGCACTTCAAGGATATCTGGTCAAAACTATTGCCCAGAAGATTCCAAAGCCCGTACATTTTGTCCCAGTGTAATTAGACAGCTACAATAAAAGCAGTAAAAAGCAAGACAAGCAAATCTTGGTCTTTCTTAAATGAGTACAACCTCATTCCCTTGGGGGAACAGGTAACAAAAGGATGTTGGAGATTGTGCTTGTTTTTAGACAGATGTCATCTGGGACCATATGCTTACAGGAGTTTCAGATTTTTTCATTATCATCATTGTTGATTTTCTTAAATGCGACTGGGCTTGCTTGTTTCAAAGACGTCTTGGAAACATCCGTGTGCATGGTGGACATGGCTATTGTCTCATAGTCATCATCCCGAGACCGGAAATCACAAAAGCTAAAGAAGAACTGCAAGTCTCTCTGGAAATTTTTGTTCAGAAATCCATAAAATATGGGGTTGACACAAGTGGATATCATTGCTGTAAGGTGGCACAGCAGGAATAATAGATTATGGTTACACGTTGCAATGATCTGATGATTCCAATCAAACACAGTGTTAAAGATGGTAAGGGGCAGCCAGCAGACCGCAAACGCCACCACAATGGACAAAAGCATGATGTTGATTCTTTTGGTTTCACTGGACCTGTACTTATTGTCTCTCACCTTGTCCATCATGTTGTTTCTCCTTTTTAAGCGTATGTATATCTACAGAGAGAGAGAGAGAAAAAAAAAAAGTTCAACTAGAACCACTAATTTAATGTGGAATTCTGTGGAAAGAAGGTTAAAATGGAAATGGTAGGGGGAAACATTTTCTTACCTTGAAGTAGCAAATAAATATAAAACAGAGTGGGCCAAAATACTGCAGCATCAAGAGGAGAGTTGTATAAGACAGCCTGTGGGAGTCCGATGGAAATTTATCAAAGCACACGTATTTGTCCTTGAACGCGTCAAGTGTTACATTCTGGAATGGCTCATCGGTCAATACTTGGTAGATGAGGAAAGGTAGAGAAGAAACCACAGCAAGGACCCAGATGACCGCAATACCTATGTAAGCGTGTCTGTTACTTGGTCGCCACCCTCGTGGGTTGATTATCAGCTGATGGCGCTCCACAGCAATGAGAACCAGAGAGAAAATGGACACGGTGATTGAAACGCATTGCACAAAAGGATTCAGTTTGCACATCGCCTCGCCAAAAACCCAGTGGTCCATTAATGTGTAGACAAATGTGAAGGGGAGACACATGATGGCAACAAGCAAGTCTGAGAAGGAAAGGTTCACAATCAGGATATTGGTAACATTTCTCATCTCCTTTTGTTTCAAGATGATTATAATCAAGGCCAGGTTTCCAGAGACCCCGAGAATTATTACAGCTCCATAAGCAAGAGCTAATGTAAATATCATGGCCAAGGGCAGATGACAATCATCGCTTTCAAAAGCCAAAAACTGGGAATTCTCTGAAAAATTACAGAAGATTGAATGATTTTCAACCTGGGAAAATAATGTTGAATTCATTTTGATTGGTTTGGTGATTATAGATTACTCTAGTCAAATGGAAAATATGTTTCTTCAAAGCAGATCAAATGTTCAGCTTATTCTTAATTAATTCTCCATATTGCAATCCATTTATCAAAATTACTCTGAATTCTTCATTCCCTTGAACTGAACAATCTGTAAAGAGAAAATGACCAATGGCATTACTAATTTTATTGAGGGCAGTCAAAATGAATTCTGACTCATAGTACTGTTTTAAGTGAAGACCTTGAAATAAATAAACAAAGTGTAATCTGTATAAACATCTTTTTAAAGTAGCAGAACCACTGCAAACATTTTGAAAAAAAAAAAACTCTTCTAATATTTTTAACTGGACTTGCAAATTTGTCTGTAAATTTAGCCTGTAAATTAGTAAGGTGTGCCTAAATCTCATGCCCAAAGTCTTATATATGTCTTATATAAACCACTGTCAACAGATTCCTAAACATTGTAAAAATATGAATGTGTAACAAAAAATTTAATGCACAGATTAACACATAAGATATGAAACAAAGAAAAACAACAACAATTTCCCTAATTCTTCCTCCTACTATAGAAATGAACTAATTCATTAAGTTGTACTAATAGCTCCACCATATACTGACCTGCTCTTTAAGGCAGACATTATTTAGCACAAGGATATTCAAAAGGGGATGATCAATAGAGTGAAACATCAAAAACCTTTGTCATATGAAGGACGGTGGAAGGGACAGATGACGTTTAATCCAGAAAAGGCTAGGAATGGTATAGATGTCTTCCCATATTTGAATGGGTAGCATGTGCCATAGGGAACCGGGCTTAGAATATTATATCTAACTATACAAGTTAGAAATAAGACCAAGGGAAATATAGTACAGTGTATATTACAAACAAAACAAAACAAATTTCACATCATTATGAGGAACAAAAGTTTAATCAAATGAAATCAACTGCTTGCAAAACTATGGGGTGCTCCATACACAAGAGTTTGCAGCTACTACATGAAAGCGTTTTGGGGAGCTCTTGCATTGTGTAGGAGACTTAAGTGGCTATAACTGAAGTCCCTTCTAACTTTAAGGATTTTATTAATATGTACAAGCTTTCAAAGGATTTCTAAGGTTTTATACATGTAAATATCCTTCCTCCCCACTAGACTGTATACTGATAAAATGCAGGGACCTACATTTTTGAGGTAACTTTGATCTTTCACAGCATTTTGTGATATAAAGACTCTTTTCTTACCAAAAAGAGAAATTACAGACAGTGGTTTTTTTAGAGATTAAAAGCTCCTTTGAAAAAAATCTGATTTCCTCCAGATTGCTAAATAAATATATGAGATTCAGGGTTTCTTATGTTAATTAACAGGCCATTGTGCCTGTGTTAAGGAAGGGTATTGCATTTATTTCTTTTTTATGGGAGAATAAAGAAAATCATGCAGATTGACTTCCATTTCAAAGGAGATAAGAAATTTAATGAACATTTGCCTTTTAAGTGGTACCTCTAATGAACCTTTCCTTGAGTGTTTTTGCTTTCTAGAATATCAGGTTTTTTTTATTATAAAACCACACCTTGGCTTGATAAAACTGAAGAATAAAAATAAAGGTTTCTAATATTCAGTGAGAATGGAGGAATTAAGACTAGGAATGATTTCAAGTGTGAACGTTTTTAGAAGTATAGCTCTCCCTTCCTCTGTGCAACAATCAATACACAATGGCTCGTGGACTCATGCAGCCATCACCCTTTATCTCTCAAGAATGCCAAAGGCAGGGGGCGCCTGGGTGGCTCAGTTGGTTAAGTGTCTGCCTTCGGCTCAGGTCATGATCCCGGGGTCCTGGGATCGAGTCCCGCATTGGGCTCCTTGCTCAGTGGGGAGTCTGCTTCCCCCTCTACCTACCGCTCCCCTTGCTTGTGCTCTTTCTCTCTCTGACAAATAAATAAATAAAATCAAAAAAAAAAAAAAAAAGAATGCCAAAGGCAGAGAGAATAATCTCTGTCTCTTAGTGTCTGAGAACAAACCTTGAAGAAGTAATAATCTAACATTTCTTTGCAAATTCCTCACTGAAGAATTCAAGAAAATGTTTGCATCATACTTCATATGCACGTTGCTGTCAAGACATTCAACACGACTTACTAGTTAATTGTGAGTTTCTCTTCATTATTTAAAGTAAAACTAGCATGGTAGGAAAGTGCATGCTCTTTATCCTATGACTTCTCATGGCTCCCTGTCACTACGCACCACCAGATGAGTAAGTATCCTGGAATAAGACACTATGAGTACATTCCTCAGCCTGACACTTGAATACCTCTACATTTTGCTTCCCTTTGCCTTTCACTCTTTGCTCCAATAGCCCCATTGTGAATGCTCTGTTCCAGGTGGGCCAGTCTCTCCCCAGCCCACCAAGTACCCTCCAGCCTGTTTTAGTTTCTGCATTCATCTGTCTCTGCCATTGCTCTTGTTGGGTGTTCTGTCACATCACCAATTCAAATGCTACCCGTCTTTCAAAACACCATTTAGTGCACTTGAATCCTTAACTGGCTCCTTCCAATTATGATATAATCTTTTTAAGGTAGGTAGTGTATATACCTCATAGCGCCTTGCAAATACTAGATTTAGAACAAAAATGCGTTGACTGACACAGTAGGTGCACGGTTGGAATAGTAGGTTCTAACGCCAGTAACTGAATTCTGTCATAGTCCTTTTACATAAGGACTTTTACAAAAGGACTTCTTTTACCTAGTCCTTTTACATGCAAGATGGATGCCAATTACAATACTCATTTTATTAGGTCAGGAACATTAGGGGGAAATGTTCCATTTTTGTGTTTAAAAACCGAATTGTTTCTGAAAGAAAATTCATTCAGCCAATAAATATTTATTGAACACTCAGTTTGTGTCAGGCATGGTTTTAGGGGAGACAATGGTGACTTTCTCATTGAGTTTCCAGTCTTGTGAACAAAGAAAACCAAGAAAAAATAAATTGGTAAAAAGGATAGTATGCCAGATAATAGGTATTATACAGAAAAATAAAGCAAAGAAGGGGAGCTGGGGTGGTTGGGAGTTGCACTTTATTACTAGGTGGTGAGGAAGGCCTCTCCTTGCCTGAAAACATGGCATATGATCTAAGACCTGAAAGTGGTGAGTGAGGAAGCCATGTAGATATGTCAGGGACTGCATCCCATGTGGAAAGAATGAACGTAAAATCCTTCAGGCTGGAGTGTACCTGGTGTACCAAACAGCAATGAGAAGTGCAATAAATAAGAGACAGACTAGTAGAAAATTACTTAGAAAGGGTAAGCAGAAGAGGAATAGATTATGTAAGACCTTATTTCATGGGACAGTTTGACTTTTTCTCTGAGGAAGATGAGGAATCACTAGAGAGTCTTTGGTAAAGACATGAAGTTAGATGGCTTGTTTTAAATTATTACTTGAGCGGCTGTTTTCAACAGACTTAAGATAAGAAAGAGAAGAAATAGAGAGATTCATTAAGAGGCTAATACAATAATCCAGATTAGAGATAACGGAGGCATAGACCGAGGTGTCTACAGTGGAAAGGAAGAAAAATAGAAATTTTAAATCCATTGACTTATTTTGACAAAATTCAATCCATAATACAGTGTGTGGGCTACAAAGGCAGTTTCTTGCAGCGGGTTTTAGGTGAATACTGAAATTCAACTCTGATACCTTTGAAATTATATTTGATGGACATGCTCTGGTAAGGAATAGTGGTCTTTCCACTAAGTAGGCATTAACTTAGCTATACAGAAAATGTAAACTAATTTTTTTAAGTGTTTGCAAAGCCTCCTTTTCTAAGTGCATGTTCGGTAGTCATTCCAGTTTGGTAAAACAGTTCTGCATTGGATAACGTGTATTTTCAGCCTATCTTCGTATAACTTCAAAAAAGAATAGTTGTCAGAAAATAATACTGAGAAAGAATTTACATACATTATCTTTGCAAAAGAAAATAATTTGCTATTTACTATCCCAATAGTTAAAATAAGATATGCAACTACAGACATGGCAAAATTTAAGGTTGTTAAATCTCAATGTAGCTGTCATGAGCAATTAAGAGACAAAATAGAGAAACTACATACACCACCAGTTGGAAACTTGGCCCCCTTCCAAAGGGAAATTTCCTTCTCCTTTCCAATGAGAATGCTGGCCTTCCACTGCTTGCCGTTCTTAGTGCTGTTACTACCTGAAAATACAAGTTTCTGGTCATAGTCTACAGCAGATAAATTTTTTCATATCCTCAGAACTGGCCGTTCACCTTACTTGTTTTGGAAAAGAAATGCCAGCCTCGTTACATACAGCCTCCCAAAGTTACTGCTAGTTTATCTATGTGAGTTACATAATCCTCTGTTCCTTCCTCTTCTGGTTCAACAGACAGCTGCCTCAAAACGGTCAGGGAAGACTCAGAATGCAGTAGTCACCCACCGAAAAGCACTCCCGCTGTAGTCATAGGTGGGCAACTGGGCTGGATAGCTTTCTACTCTGTTCACCAGGGAAGCCCATTCTAGAGTCTTGCGACTGCCAGATACTGCTTCTCCGTTTCTGTCCAGGTAGAGACAGGCAAGCTCTGCACTCCCCCCCCCCCCGCCTGTGTGCCACCTAGCGGGTTATGCTTTTGCACAGGATCCAGGTAAGCATGGCAAATCTGAGCACTCTGGGAGAAAAAAAAAAAAAAAAAGTAAAAAGAAATGTCAAAACACACTCCCTCTTTGCCTTCCCCTAGGCTTTTCTGTGCTCCAGCAGTTACCAAAGAATGAAATGGCATGGTTAAACCAAAATTCCTATTGGCTCGCTTACGTGCCCACCTTTTTCATATTGTGTAACTAGGTGAATTGCCCCCAATTTTCCTCATCCCTAACCTTCCCACACACACCCGTTTGCCACCCATCTATCAAGGAACATCTCTACCCGTGACGATGAGACTGGCAAACAAAACATCCAAACCCAAACCAACCCAAAATAAAAAAGAAGCAGAGCCCAAACTCAGTTCTCTGTGGACTAACATCAGTTCTTAAAACATTCGCCTCTCTCCAGTCTACCTGGAGACCAACGGAACACTCTTAAGCCACCTGTACCTCCAGTCCATGCCCAATCTCCTAATCCTGCCAGGTTCCATCATCGCTGTTCTAAAAGGAGCTAAAGAGTTCGATGATCGAAACTCGGAAATAAAAGGATAGGGCTCAGGGTGTCTACCAGGGCGCAGCGACAGACTGGAAGGGTCAGCACCGAGGGAGAGGGGCTCCATTCCAGCCCAGACGCGGGGAACCCACAAGTGTCCGGGGGACCGTGCCTGCGCTCGGGTCCGCGGCCCCCCGGGCAAGCCCGCGCCTCCGCCGGCTCGCCGCGGGACACGTGCGGCGCGAGGGGGACCCAGGTGGACCACCCGCCAAACCCACCATTCCCCAGACCATCCCAGAGACCGGTTCCTCCGCGCAAACTCCAGTGCGGCCGCCCGGGCAGCCAGCTCCAGAAAAACGCAAAAGATAAGCCAGGTCAGGGGGAAGACGGCCTTACGAGAACCTGAAAGGGGAGAACTCATATCCCGGTGCAGAAACCCTGGGGGAGCAGGATGTGCGGATGCCGCCAACTCCCGGTTACTGACGTCGGCCCACACCTATAGGCAGGAGTCCCGGAGTTGTCCGATCATCTGCCGCCCTTGCGACCTGCCTGCACCGGGAGCCCAACTAAAAGGCTGATTGTGCCCCACCTCAGTTTCCCAGAGTCAATTTCGGGCACTCGCACGTTTTTTCTTCCTCAGTGAGAGATTTCTGAAAAAGTCCCTTAAAAGGTGTAAACTTGAAACTTACCCCTCTGTTGGATTCGTCTTTTTCGCCCGTTTATTAAAGCGGGAAGAATGGTAATGGAAGGGAGCAGAGAGGGGAAGAAAGATCCGTTGGTATCTCTCCTGCTCAAATCCTAAAGATTGATGAAGATAGGAAGAGACGCCCCCTTAAAGCCGAACTCCACCTCATCCCCGGATCACGTGACGGCGCCCCGCGAGTAGCGCCTGATTCTCCCCCCGCAGACACCTCAGCTTGGATATACACCTCGGGGGTGCGTTGCCTAGGAATTCTGGAAAGAAAAGCAATTAAACATATCCACACATTGTTAGACACACATACGTACGGTGCAGAGCAAAGTAAGCACTCATCCCCACACTCCTTGACTCCCGGGAAGGCGAGACAATTTTACGAGGCTTTTACAAAGTCAGAGTCACTGTGTTTTCCTTTGTTTGCAGGTCAGTGCCATCTTGTGGCCGAAGTTATAACCGGCTGAAAAGCTGGAGCGTCAGCCGAACTCAAGAATGAAAGGGATTGTTACTTAGGAGAAAAGGAAATGTGAAATACACCGCAGCAATGCCACTAATAGGTTTCTCGCTTTCTTTTGTGACGTTTGTATATTTCTCACACCAGTGCCGAAAAGGTTTTTCCCCATTTTAAAAGCGAACAAAGAGAAGACCTTAAAAAATAAAAAGTAGCAAATCTCGGATGAGATAGGCTGGCCCTGTAGTCCTTTCTTTCCACTGAGAAAATGCAGTCAGGTTTATTCCCGGTGCCTAGCGGCTTTCTTTAGGGTAGCACGACGAACTGAACATTTCCCTGGCGGTCAAAAAGAGTCAATGCCATTTCCTCGGTGCTTAGTCTACTGCTGTACTAAACGTTATGAAGAAAAGAATGGAATGTACACAAGAGTACATTGTGGCAAAACCATCATGGTGCCTGGTGATTCTGGATAATTACTGGTACACTGATCTTAGATGTTTTACATAGTTATGTTCCACTTTGAAAAACCAAAGTTGTGTATTTCACAAACACATGCACACAAAAATTATTTACTGGGGAGGATGAATACAACTTCTTCCAAATCAAGCTGCCAGAAAATAAAGTGTTCCTAATAAAGATATAGGACACTGCCTAAGATGTGCATAAAAGTTTTATTACACAACAACTATGATTGCATTCTGTCTTCAAACTAAAAACAAAACAAAATTCCAAGAAAAATGGAATGACCTGAACTTTACACTCTTAAAAAAATGTTTTCTTTTTCTGGCTATTAGGCAAAATAAACACTACTTAAAGTTCAGTATAAGTCATAGCTGGTTTATTTATATAGTGATGTAAACATCTCTGTTTTTTTTTTCAAGGAAATATTTCTAAAATATTTGTCATTAGACATATTTTTATACAGTTGAAAAGGGATTGTGATCAAGAATTAAAATATCGTGGTCATGTAATAAATGAACTATAATAATAGATGTGAGCATACATTTTACAAAATCCTACTACTGGTTAAACAGAGTAAAATGGCATATATATATTTTCTTTTTTAATTCTTTTTTTTTTTAAACCAAGGATGAAAATATAAAGCCTAGATTAGGAATTTCAGTTTTTTAAAGAGCAATAACTCTTTAGGTTTCTTGTTGTCTTCTGTCTACTCCATTCCCTAAAGTCACGTTCTGAGAAGCAAGTTTACCCCAAGGTTCTGATATCAGATTGGCTATTTTCAGTCTGATGCAAGAATTACAAATGAAATCATCTAATTTTCGTTGAAGAATACATTTTTATGTAAACATTTTTGCTATGTCAGCAAATACTTTGGAGTTGAAAATATAATCTGGATTCGTTAGACACTTTCCTTTCTGTATTTCCCCAGAATGCTAATAAAGTCATGTCTATAATAATGCTTAAACTACTGTGGCCCGTGTATTTTATCATTTTATTAACTGAATTGTTATAAAGTGTCCCCCATAAGGCAAATTTATAAAGCTGCGTTCTTGAAATACTAATATCAAATACCAATCTTTGAAAGATCATTGGTCTCAAAGACTTTTCTTTATGTCAAATTTTGTGGTACAAAAAGAAGTTTTAAAATGCTCAACAAGAGCAACAAATTGTATAATTCTCAAGGAATATCATTTATTAAGTACTCTTCCGAAGTGTAAAATATAAATAAAATTTTAAAAAGTGTAAAATAAAAAAATTCAGCATAGTATAATTACCAAATACAACATAAGATCCTCTTATAATGTAATCTTATGGAAGGGATGACATAAAGTAATCTGAGTTCCTCAGAAGACACGTGTTAACTCTAAATTCCTCAAAAAATGTATTAAAGAGAATATGTGTGTGAAATAAAGATAACTTCTTTTTCTACTCTTAAATGAACAGCCAGTTGCGTACTTTCTTATTTGGGATTCAAACTAGATAAAACCTCATCTTTGCTAGGGAGAGAGAACTTTTTCCATCTCATGTATTTCCTTCTGAAATTTCATTGCTGTCTGACCTATGAACCATGACTAGAAGAATTAAATTAATGACCTGTTCTCATGTTCTCTTGGGCAAGTCTTTTGTTCTGTCTTTAAACAGAAGAATAGGCTCTACTCATTAAATCTCTGTAGACCTTAGTTTTATCATCTAAAAAATGGTCTGGCCCTTTAAATTGCATGATTCAATGACTGCATAGATAAAAGTGTATCACTATACTTGCTGAGGGAATTCATCCATTGTAACTACTTTATTGGTCTCCTGATGAATTTCTGCTGCAAGGGTTAAAGATTCTAAAATGCTATTAGGCCTTGATAGAGGAAAGTTGTTATAAATTATGACTCAGAAAAATCTTGATAGGCATTAACACTACATGTGAAAACTAGAAAGTGGATGACATTGTAGGAGAAAATTCCATTGGGGTAAAACTTAATATGAACCACGTTGGTGAATCAGTTCATGTTCTACGCATTAATTAGGTGCCAGTTTTTCCTTCTTTCTGTAACTTACCTATTGCTTGTATTTGAATGGATGATGTCACAGAATATAGATTGCAACATTATTTTATGTACCACTGGGGAAGAAAGAAAATGCTTCCGGGCGCCTGGATGGCTCAGTTGGTTAAGCGACTGCTTTCGGCTCAGGTCATGATCCTGGAGTCGTGGGATCGAGTCCCGCATCGGCTCCCTGCTCAGCAGGGAGTCTGCTTCTCCCTCTGACCCTCCTCCCTCTCATGCTCTCTGTCTCTCATTCTCTCTCTCTCAAATAAATAAATAAAATCTTAAAAAAAAAAAAAGAAAATGCTTCTAGTAAAGCAATGACACACAATCAATTGCAAATGAATCTCAAAGAGTACTAAAATATTTTTTAAAATCCTCAACTTTTTTTTTTAAAGAATCTACTTCTTTTTTTAAATTTTTATTTATTTGACAGAGAGAGAGTGAGAGAGGGAACACAAGCAGGGGGGAGTGGGAGAGGGAGAAGCACTCTTCCCGAGGAGCAGGGAACCCGATGCGGGGCTCGATGTGGAGCTCGATGTGGAGCTCGATGGGGGGCTCGATGCGGGGCTCGATGCGGGGCTCCCTGCGGGGCTCCCTGCGGGGCTCGATCCCAGGACCGTGGGATCATGACCTGAGCAGAAGGCAGACGCTTAACGACTGAGCCACCCAGGCACCCCTTAAAATCCTCATCTTAGAACAAATGAAGTATAGGAGGCAAAGAGTTTTGACTAAATTGATTAGTACAATCAAATGGTCAATATAATCACTTAATTCAATTGCCTTGAGAATTAACTCGCAGAAAGAAGTAACAATTAATTTAGTTAAAATGTTAGTATACAAGTATGTAGGCAAACAATTCAATTACCTTCTTTGTGTAGAGAAGCTAAGAAATATTTATGGATTTGTTCTGTTCTTGATTTGAACCGGGAATGCACTTCAAGAAAGTTCTCATTTTGTTACATAAACTACAAATTCAGAGCATTTGTTTTAAAACTGTCAGAATAAGACTCTAGAGGATTAGGGTCTTAAAATTATTTAGTAAATATCCAAACATTCTCCTGCAGATCCCACCTTGTCCAACACGCTTTAGACATTCAACAAAAGTGCAATGTTATTTTACACAAGTGTCACATTGTGCATTTATTACATGGTATAATGAACAGAGCTTTGCCATTGTTACTATTATTGCTTTTGATTATAATTATTACTATTCCCTTCATATCTCCTTCCAAAGATAATGAGTACGAATAGCTGGTGAAAAGGGCAAATGTGAATGCTGACTCTGAACCTGCCATCATCTATGACAAATACCTCTGACAGTTCATTTTGTTCCACTTTCACGTCACACCACTCCCATCCCCAAATCTCAGCCTTCATATTAGACCCTTTCACAACACAAAACAACACAACACTGCAGGCAGCCAACATCAGTAGATCAGACTTTGCTCCATGATGTAAAGCTATTTCACATCCCTGAGATAGGGCAATTTTTCCCAAAGGGAAAAAAAAAAAAAAGACTCCTTATGTCCACATAAACAACATCACAAACTGGTCAAAAGTGGTATGAAGCGTTCCCAGGTATCACTTTGCTTAGGTAAGTATCCCTTCTTCACTCCTTGCTGAAAGTCTAGCTATTGCTTTTCTTTCTCCAGATACATATAAATCTAGAAAGAGGATAAATAGCCAAGGATGGGCTGGGGTGTAATCGGACTCTTCTGAACCCAGGAAATTGCTTGGCTACCACTCTTTACTAGCATAGCATAAAGGTAAAAGTAACTGAACTGAGCAGATTATTCAAAACTTCAGCTGAGGGGTGCCTGGATGGTTCAATCCATTAAGTGTCTGCCTTCAGCTCAGGTCATGATCCCAGGGTCCTGGGATTGAGCCCTCCATCAGGCTCCCTGCTTGGCAGGGATCCTGCTTCTCCCTCTCCCTCTGCCCGCCGCTCCCCCTGTTTGTGTGTTCTCTCTCTCTCTCTTTCTCTGACAAATAAATAAATAAAATCTTTTTTAAAAACCCAAAAAACCTTAGCTGAGCCTAAAATATTACCCAGAAAATTCTTGGGCTTGAGTGACTTCCAATTTCTCTCCTTTCTATTAGAAAGTACTTTAAATTGTCACCTTTCTCCCCGTCTCCTACCTCATACCTTCAGTTTCAATAGACTCCTTCTTCCTTCTGAATTAAGTAAAAATCATAGGGCATTTACTCCCTCACTTATACATCCCTCATTTCAGCAGTGACTCCTCTGCCCCAGCTGTTTCAGCCCCCAGGCTTTGAGTCAGACTAGCCCAGAGTTTTCCCAGCTGACACCCCAAACACCATGTGACAGAGACAGGCCACCACCACTGTGCTCTCCCACTCAATCCATGAGCATAAAATCCATGACCAAGTTGTTTTATCCCACTGAATTTGGGAGGTTTGTTACACAATAATATAACTTCTTCAACAATTCAGTTTTCTTGGCGCAACACTAGAATGAAAACAAAAATAAAATCTCTCACTCTTGCATTGTAACTCCCTCACCCATGTCATAGCTTCTTCTCTTTCCTGGTAACTTCACCAAAAACGAACATTTACTGTCTCCTTATTTGCTCCTCAGATATGGCCCACCTGAAACCACCTCTGCCCATAACACAAATGATCAAAGCCAGCGGAAACAATTCAGACATTGTATTTATTCTTTATGTTGCGTTTGACTCTCTTGACCATCCTGTGCTCTTGGAATTTTCTTTTCCTTTGACTTCATGAACTCCACACTCAGGCTTTTCTTGTTCCTTACTGGATATTCCTCAGTTTTCTCTCCCAGGATCTGCTGTCTCCCTCTACTTCTTAGGTGTTTCCCTCCCTAGGATCCTGCTATATAAACGGGCCCGAGATAGCACCGGTATATTGGCCTAAAATGACTCCCATATTGTTTTCTCCTTCGCACAGCAGGCTAGGACTAGTAGCCCAAAGCCAGACAACACCAATCTCAAATTCTCACACATCTAATTGCTTTAAATGTAATCTAAACAAATATACTTTTTAGCCAGTTAGAGCCCATCTACTTTTCGTACCCTGAGAAACTGCACCCATCATCTGTTAACCATGGATAAAACAAATCCTGTAGCCACAAAAGACACCAAATTCTTGCCGCGCTTTGGAGCTCTCTGCAGTCAAATGCTCTACCACTGAGCCATACCCCCAACGCTTTGGAGCTCTCTGAACCAAGGCCCCCACATGCTACTGAGTGCTATCACCTAGGCAAGTGAGCCCACACTCTATTTTCCCCTTCTCCCCAAGAGCCCCCTGTCCTATCTCCCTTCTGGATGGTAGCCCCATGCTGTTGTCTTTGGAAGATCTTTTTGCCTGGAGAACCTTCCCCTGTCATGCAACCCTGTCCAAGACCACTCCCAAAAAGCTGTGTGTTACTGCCTTTTGGGGTCCTATCTTTTCCTTGATTGACCTGAAATCCCCAAATTTACCAGAGATCTCATTCTTAATCTTCTCCTTTTTTTTTTAACCTTAATGCATAATCATAATCATACCCTCTGTCACCAATTGCGTGCCTGTATGCTCACAACCCTACATCTCCATCTAAAGGACAGATCTCGTTCAGGCTTCCTCGGCAAATGTGCTTCCCAGCTGGTGGACAGCAATCTCAGTCTTGTCATCATCTCTATCCCTCAAACCAGAATCTAAGAACTGTCCCATGTTTTTGTCTCTCACACTCTCAGATTCAATTGCTCACCCATTCCCATTGATTTTACCTCCTAAACATCTCTCAAATGTGTTCTTTCACACCGTCAAGCTCTACTTATTTCTCTGCTAAATGGTCTTTCTATCTCAGTGGCTTTCACAATGGTCCAGTTATATCCCTCCCCAGCTTAAATATTCTAGTTGTTCTCCAGACCCTTCAAGTGCAATGTCTTTTTAACCAATATTTTCAGTATCATCCTCTACCACTTCCCACACACTCAGGCATACCAAACTATTTGTGCTTCTCTGACTGTTACATCTTCACTCACCTTCATGCTATTTCCCCACTTCTTACTTACCCATCCCAGCCATCTCAGGATTTAACTCTCACCGATTCCTCAAACCTCAATTCCAGTAGCTTCTCAACTACGAAGCCCTCTTTTATTTCTCTCCATCTTCCCAAATGCCCCCATAGGCTGAATGTGCCTTATTCATATTCCTGCAGCACTCTAAGTTTTTTTCCAACATGGAATTTAGTACACTGGATGTGGTTAATTATTTATTTGCACAGAACCACTCTGTGATCTCTGGAAGGCAGTGACTACTTTTTTCACCTCTTTAAACTCACAGCCTAGAATTCTATCTGGTATATCACAAGATATTGAAAAAAGTTCTGTTGAAGGATTGAAGAACAAAGAATAAGGTAGGATAACATAAATTATGAACATCACAAATCAAGGCCATTTGTTCATATGGAACATTTAAAATTGTCTTGGGCATTTTAGTTATGGTGGATTACTGCTCTTTTATACATGCGCATAATACATGTATATGTATATTTTACATATATGTAAATTCTACATATATATTACACATATATATGCTTACTATATACTTCTCTTGATGATTCTTATTTTTTAAATTTTCTTTATGTGTTAATTCTGCTTTCCCTCTTAAGTATAAACTTGAAAAATGAATCCTACTGCTTTTAAAAATGCATATTATGTCCAGCACAAAAAAATGTCTTATATGTTTTTCTACCTGCTGAATAATATACTTTTAAAAGCTGAATTACCTGTGAGCACGCTAAAAGTAAGAATATGATAACAGATACCTTTTCGAAGAGCATATCATTTAACCACATCAACTTTTTATTCTGGGCTTATGCTTTGAACAGTTCTCTAAACATTCTTTTTAAAGACTATTCAAAACAAACCAACATATCAAAAACAAACTAATTCTCTTTCATTTCCACTTAAATATAGTAAAGCTATATTTATACTTATAAGTAGATTTAAAATACTAACCATGAAAACTTAGCTAAGAAATGAAAATTTATTTTTAAAAAGCAATATTGGGGGGATACCTATCAATACCACCACTTTTTGTTTTGATTTACAAAAGGGAAGATTATATGGCCCTATATAAGGATTTACATGATAGAAATATTATGTCTCCAAAGGAATCTATGTTCTCTTCTTTTATATATTTTGTGCTGAGATTTTTAAAATAATATAATTAGATAAAGAATCATTTGTTGATATGTAAGACATCCACAATTTTTGAAAGAATGAAACAAGTATCATCATGTAGTTAATATAGTTGCAAGGAAGAGAATGTGCCAGTAATAATGGAAAGCTATCAACGGTATTTCTTTTTTTCTAATATGGAGAGAAACAATTTCTATGACCATCAAATTTTTCTCAAGATCCAAAAAGTTTCTCTTTCTACACATATATCTATAATGCATGCTTGTTAATGGCACAAAGTCATAGGTAGTCAGAGCTTAAAGGGGGTTCTATATCTACTAGTCTTAAAACATTTCATTTTACAAAGAAAGTGAATACTACAAAGGTCAAGTGTTTTGTCTAAAGCCACGCCATTAATTTGGAATAAAACCTGAATGAAATCCAGATGTTCTGACAAGTGTCCATTATACAAATACATTTGTGATTATGTGCTTGTATAACTATATATGTGTACCACACATACATGTGTATGTATATTTAACATGGAAAATTTATTTAAAAAAAGAGAACTGTACGTTCTGTCTGGAAATCAGTCACTGCTTTATATTTAACGATTTAATCGTTAGGCAATCAAAAAGAAAGATAAAATATTGCTTAAGTAGCAAAGTGCTTGTCAGAAGAAGGCAATTATATGTTTATCCTGCCCCCTTAGGACCTCAAAATTGTCATGGAATTCTCTGGGAAAATGGCTCTATGCACCCAAAACTTTGGGTTAACTTTTTTTTTAATTGCTTTTGTTCCTTAAAAAACTGCATGTATTTCACAATTATGTTAGTTCCTTGTTTTAAGTCCTAAGTATTGATTATATGACAAACTATTACAATTCCAAAGAAATCAATGCAACAATGCACATCATAAAAATATTTTGATAATACGTGGAAATGGCCCTTTCCACGTCTTTTAAGAATTAAGGATTTAAATTTACCATGATAGAAGCAGTGGATAAAGAAATGTTTACTCTTAATGAATATAACAAAATCCTCACAGAAAAAAAAATGCATCAAATGAAATAATACTATTTTTTCTACTTTATTTACCACCACTATTCCTATAACTAATATCTCAAGATCCCGTATCATTTGAGATTATGTCAATGCACTTTAGTAACTGTCCTTCACAAATGGTAGCTGCTATTAAAATGCAGCAATAACTTTGACAAAAAACAACAGACATGTTCCTCAGAGAAATGTTACCCCAGGCATTGTTTGGAGAGTGTTTTGTTATTCAATAATTTGTCTTAGGAGTCCCAAGTGATTTTAACTTTCACCTTTATAGAAATGCTTTCTTTCATAACTGATGAAGAACCATGAGAACTGGAAAATAGCCAGTTTAATTTTGTAGCACACATAAAATCCAGCTTAATTTCCCAAATGAGCATTTTATAAATAGTGAGTAGGAAAAAATACATAGAGCAGAGATGGACATTACTATTTGTGTTCCCAGAGGTAGTACTCCACCTGCTTGAATTTACTCCATAAAATAGGAAAATTACTTATTATGTTCTCCAAAGAGTGATGATGATTAGTCTTGAATCCCTCCTGGGAAATTTGAAGATAAAAGCACACTGATCTTCATATCTTCCTCTTTATGTAGCATATTGTTGGAATTTTCAAGTTGACCAAATCTTCAAAAGAAGGATTTTTTTTTAATAATTTGTTTACTCCATGTATATTGAATGTGTATTTAAAGAAGGCTTTTTGAGGCTTGCATGTTTGTGTGTGCAGTGGGAAGGGAATGATGGGTTAATTAAAATCTTCATCTCAATGACATGTTGACCTTTTATTTTTAATACTCTAATAATAACAGTTACTTAAAGCTAAGGGTCGATATCATCAAAAAAAAAAAACAAATTTGTGGAAGAGAAATAAAATCCATCTTGTATTTTTAACATACAAAAGCTTGTAGCATAGATTAGTATTTAGAAGATAGTCACAATGGGGTTCATTTGGAAGTTGTTTTAACGACTAAGCGTATTTGAAGTAGGTATGTGCAAGGGATGGAAGAAGAGAAATTTATGTGGCATATGTGTAGAGGATTGGCCATGCTGATGTTGGTGTTAAGAAAGTCTAAGAACCAAACTTTGTTTTCTCACCGGTCACCCCTTCCTGACATACTATCCCTAAGCTCACCGACTGCAGGATCCAATGGGCCTGCTCAGACTGCCTATTCTGTCAAGCATTTGGGTGAGAATGTACTAGTATTCCAGAAACAAACAGAGAAGAATGAAATAGGAACTGGATTTACTTGAGGTATTTAAGAACTCTTGGATGACTTTCTAGCCGATACAATGACAGTCTATACAGATTCCCTGAGTATCGAATATTAAAATTCAGCAGAGAAGAGACACAAGAATTTTTGTCCACCTCTGGGGTAACAGTAGGGTTTGCAGCCCCCTGAAACTAGATGTACAAGTTGCATTGCTACCAAGGGATACAGTCCTCCCCATTTTAGAGTGCCAGGCCCATGGGATTACACTCGTCACCAAACACTTGATGCTCTAATTGTCAATGATCATTTTCAGTTTTGAAATATGCAACAAACACAATCTTTTGCCTGCAAGGCCATGGTCAAGAACATGTGGACCTTTCTCCAGTCTCTCCAGTGTCTCTCTGTCTCTCTCTCTCTCCCCACTCCCTGCCTCCTACACACACACACAGATATACACAGATACACACAGAGCACAGAGAAGCCTAAGATACCTGCCAACTAATGACTAACAAAAATAAGGCAAACCTGCAATACAGATTTGGGAACACTGGGGATGGAAATCACGTTGAGGAGAAACAGAGGGCCAAATTTTGAGGTGTTTTTTGGTTGTTGTCTTTTTTTTTTTTAAACCTATGACAACTCTTTTTACCCCCCAGTCTCCTTTATGTTACCCAACAGTCCTGGGAAACGTGGATTCCATTTCAACCTCACTCCTCAGCTCCACGCTGCTTGCCCACGCCCACAACTACTTCTCCTTAGCAATGGGAATAAATCCTTTTTCCTATTCTTCGGGGTGCATCAAATCTCTGACCCCTTTGTGTCCCCCGTCCCTTCAGATTAACCTCCCTGCCTAGACTTCTCCCTTCCTCATTCCAAAAAGGTGCAAAAAGAGCAGCGTTGTTTTGTTTTTTGGTGGGTTTTTTGTTTTTTGTTTTTTTTTTTCCCGAACAAAGAGAAAACCTGGGCCTTGAAGCTTTTTCTCATGGAGCCTAAGCTCTTAGAGGTACCCCTGCACTCACTCCCACATCAGCTCAAGACTCCTCCGAGTTCACTTCACCAGGCTGGGGCCAGAACCGGCAAAAATCTTCCTGCTCCGCAAGTTAACTTGGCCTCCGCCGGGAACCAGAGGCCAGAGTGACGGGGTGCCATCTCGAGGGCCTGCAGCTTCTCTCTGGGCCCCCAAACAGCAAGGTAGGGGCTGGGATGCCCCGAACCCGGGCTTGGGGAGAGGCTGTCGCGGAGCAGGCGCCCTAGAGCAGGGTCTCCGGGGTCCCGGGAGTAGTCACGTGTTTCCGAGGCGCCTCTAAAACCCCCGCTGCTCCCCGCTCCTTCCTCCCTACCCCCCACCTCTTCCCCACCGCCACCTCCAGGTCCTCCCCCTGCAGTCGCCGACACCCGGGCGCAGAAGCGACCGCGTTCCCGGGAGCCGAGGCACCAGCACCGGCCCGGGCGCCCCGAGGTACCGGGTTCAGCCTCTCCTCGCCGCTCCCTTCCGCGCGGGGTGGGCCAGCAGGGAGGGGCGGAGGCCGTTCCTGGCTCGGGCAGAGAGTCCGCGCGGGGCCGGGGAACCGCACCCCTGTCCCTGGTCCCGGGTGTAGTAGGGGCTCCCGAGAGGGCGAGTGGGGAAGCCAAAGGCAGAGCCGCTGGAAAAGTGGGGGTTTGGGGTGGAGGAACAGGCAATTGTCAGGCGTGAAGAGAGAGCGGGGAAGGGACCAAGCGGAATTCTTTCGTGCGGGGCAAGTACTCACCCGGGGTGGGGCAGGCGCTGGCCGAATCCAGGAGGAGTGTCCGCAATCCGCACTGGAGCTGGATCGGGAGCAAGCGGGAGGGGGGTCTGCGGGGACCTAGCGCTCCCCTTGGGGGCGAGCCGCGGGAGCAGCCCGGCTGGCATCCGAGGCGGGGGAACCGCAGCCCACGGGGTGCTCAGCCAGTTCACAGCCGTAGCCGGGCTCTGGCGCGGTCCCCGGGCGCGGTCCACCGGGCGCCACTCGGTCAGTCCACCTGGCGCGCGGTGCCGCAGCTGGCCGCAGACCCGGAGGCAGCTGCGCGCCTGGATTGGCGCTCTTGTTTGCAAGGTGGCCTCATAGGACAAATGCGAGCAGTACCATACATCCATACACCTTGAATTCCAGAAACAAGGAATTTTTATCCCCAAGTTGACAGAGCTTTAGTTTCTCTTTTAAAGGCACTGAACCATCGTGTTGGATCAAAGTCGAAAGACTTTGCCAGAGACCATGGAATAGCCTGAGGCTCTCAGCAGAATTTTGAGCCGGAATGCGATTTTACATTTCAGATTTCTCAAGGGAAAAGAAACTCTGCTGTTAGAATTAAGAGAGGGTGGCGCGTGCCTGCGTGTTTGTCAGCTGAGCAAAGCTGTATTTATCTTTCCAACTCAAATTTTGCCAGATTCTAGCTTTAAAAATAAATCGTGGGAATATTTGAGAACATGGAATCTCGCCATTGTTCCAGGATCATAGCAAAATAGGCAATACTTGATATTTATCATTGCTAGAGGGGAAAAAAAATCATGTATTTTATCCTTTTGTGTGTGATTGGCATCCTCTGTGAAAAGATGTGTATTTTCATAAGACAGGAAATTATCCTAACAAAGGAACCTTATTTAAATATATTAGCTGTCTTTTAGTATCCTTTGAGTTCCCTGAAGTTCCTCCTGTTATTCTTTTTAAGAACTATCTACTTAACATACCTAAGGTCTATTCAGAAGATTTCCTTTGTCTTGGTGTCAGCTATAGATCAATTTTTATAAGAAAATTACAATATCAGAAAATTACAGAAAGTCTACAAAGACATTGCTTTTTAAAAGTCACCACAGTTTGACAAAGAACATTTATTGTTTTCACTTTTTACTCTGAGGATTAAAGTTTGATGTTGCAGCCTGGGAATTCTGATGGTGGGAGCTAAAACTAGATACCAAAGAGGAAAATGTCGTAAGTAAACACAACAAAGGTTACACACAGTCAGTACCAAATTTCTCCTAAAATCATATTTCATTTTTAAAACATTGTCTCTGGTTATATTTCACAACTTCTCTGGCTCTCTGAGATGAAGAAAAGTACACATATTCCATTACTTTCATTATGTATAAAGTATTTATGTTTCATAAAATTGTACAGTATTCATTATAACACTTGTTGAAAAGCAGATAATTATTAAACAGATCTACATTTCATTATAGGTTTGTTTATTGTGCTTTTCAGAGAAGTAAAGGGGTAAATTTAAGAAAAGAAATGCTTTGTGCTTTTTTTTCTTTCATTTTAAAGTAGTTTCTTTACCTTTGATTTTCAATTAAAAAAAAAAGACAAATCTTATTGGACAAACATTTCCTACTGTTTGAAATATCCCTTGGCTACTGTCATAGAGGAAGAAATTTTTCTTTGTCCAAAGTTCTTCTAGTCGGACTAAGAATTAAATTTCCATAAGACAGATTAACAGAAGAAAATCAGATTAATTTCCTACCTACAGGGAATCTACACAGACATGGAAATTCCACAGACAGGCAAAATGAGGTTTATTATGTCATCCTGAGCTAAGGAGAGTGGTAAGGGAGGAAAGCCACTAGCAGGAAGGTGAGAGGAGATGTTTGGAAAATGAAGGTTGCCCTGTTGTGCAGGTAAGTTTCTTAGGCAAAAAGGAATTTCTATAAATAGCTCTTTTCCTGGTACAGGTCCTCTATCTAAATTTGTTTTAGGCAGTTGGTGGGGAGGTCAAAGTTTCTACCTGAGTCTTTTGGGTCTTGATTATCTTCAGTTCAAAATAATCTACCTGCCATTGCATGGCCCATCTTGGGTATCCTGCCTTTGGCCGCCACACTACAAGATGGTGCGTTAAAGAAACAGCTTAGCATTCCCTTCCTTGCCCCTTGCCGCATTTGCAATATCTCCAGTTGTAAGAAGTCACTGGAGCAAAGATGCACAAAATGCTCATTTAGTGCAGAGCACGATATTAGGTGTTAGGTGTATGTTTGTGTGTAGATGGGATGGATTGGCCTGGGGCTAGAGAGAGAGCAGCGCGAGGTTGACTACAGTCTGACCAAAATAAAAGGAATAAATGAATGTTAAATGAGTGAATGAATGTTAGAAGAGGGAAAAAACATAAGAAAAAATGATAATTTATCAATCTATCAATAGGTACAAATAAGCATCCATGATATTCAGCAACAGTGTAAGTGTTCATGCTGTTGTGAAAAAAATCCATCACTGACTGGCTGTCAGGAAAATGTCATTCATTCATCCATTCATTCATTCATCATCCATTTAGGGCCTTTTCTCTCTCAGGCACTGCAGTCTGTAATTACTCACTGTGTAACCTTGAATTAACTCCTCGGAATATTACTCACATAATATCTTGTATTTGTTATCTTAATGCCAGAGCCTAGCAATGCACCTCACACATTAATTGTTCAATAAATGCTAGTTGAATGAGCAAAGGAAGGACCAACTAATCTTTCTTAGTTATTCATTAATAAAAGAAGCCTCCCCCTTTAAAATGATATATAAGTAGTGTTTTTTATGGAGGGAAAGAAGTGTTGCCCTCAGTTTTTCCTGTGTCCAATGAATACTCAGGATGGCATTTCCTTCATCTTCTTACTAACAAGGCAGTGGTTTTTATAATTTAATGAATTCAGTATTTTCTGTGCATGTATTATCATAGAAAATTTTTAGTGACACACTGCAATCTGATGTACTTCTTTTACATTTAAATAAAAACAAATGTAAATATTTTTTGCTATTTTAGTTTCATGTTGCTTTATCACTGAAGGCATCTCATTTAAAATTTTAAAACGCTAAACAATCCCCATTGTCTATGGATGTATCTCCTCATTACATTTTAGGGCCATTTGAAAACCTGTCTAATTTCAGTGGTTCCAATATATATGTGTACGTAAACAGACATATATATACATGTAGTCATGCACTATCCTGAACTTTCTTACATTCCCCAGATGATTCATTTCTGTTTTTTTTAAAGTGGGAAAAATTAAACTAACTTTTAAAATGATGAGTAACAAGTGTTTACTTAGCATCCACTATGTACAACATAACTCTATTAAGCACCATTTCCATCATGAAAAGAATTAAGACATTTTCCTTTATGTCCATTAGTGTCTAATTGAGAAGACTGCCCACTACATTGGAGTCAGTCTGAATTTTAGATTCAGCCACATTGTTTCTACTACCACAAATTGTACTGCATTTCCTCTTCCTTCAAAAAATTTTGGACAGTAATATTTTACTTTAAAGGAGTGTCATCTTTTAGTTACACATCCCAGGAAAACACAAAGCCCATTGTAGAATCAACTACCCAGTTTCTCTTTTGTCCTTCCTTACCTTGGTCGTAGAAAAGGTAGTCAATAGCCACTGACCTACAGCAAAAAATGATTGTCTCAAGAAAGTGAGTCAGAAGAATAAGCAGGATCACAGCAACAAATAACCTGTACACATTATAAATATAAATAGGATTTAAACAAGGTAGATGGAACCAGGGGAGTTATCAGAACCCAGGAAATTAGGCAGAAAGGCCAGTCAAAGCTACTTTGATTAGAAGCTCACTGATCTATACAGAGTAGTTACTGGGAGGCCATGAACTAACTGGTAATATGATGAATAAGATGATTCGGTAGGTCATGTGAGTAACTTTTGCACCAGTTACCCCTTTTAACTTGGGGCAATATCAATGTAAATTGTTGGCTAGTGTCTAAGAATGAATGAGTAAGACCCTGAGCTCTTGAATTAATTTATCTTTAAAGGGATGGTATCAGCTTCTGGAAAGTAATTTAATCAACATAGAATCAGTTGTAGAAGTTGTGAAAAACTTAAACTTTCAGATTTTCTCATAGAACGATGATGCCTGTATCATCCTATTTGAAACCTGCTGTATATAAACCTGGAGTTAAAATTACTGATAATGAACGTATGTACACAATAGGATTTTCTATTTGGAAGTATTTTGGATCAGGACCTAAAAGTCCCTTATAAATTAAAGATAATAGTATTCACTATTAATTAGATATGTATGTATTCTTATAGTTTTAAATATAGTTATCCAGCTATAGATCTAGAAATATGTACATAAACTGATATGTAGTATATATTCTTTTTAAAGTTGCATTATATAAGGATCTCTATAACAACATCTGTATTCATCAGAATTAATTAACTATTGCTATCCTGAGTGTTCTATAGGAAACTCTTGTTAAAAAATAATAGTGCTTACTTTTTTTATAATTCTGCCAAATCTCTAAAATGTAGCAGTAAATAAGAAATACCATTGTGCTATTAATAATATTACACTGTTAATTTTGTTTGAAATGGAAAAAAAGCTTATTATGGGGTATGATATTAGTATTACTTCTACATTTAAGATGTAAGTTTCCCTCAGACGATATAAATTTATTCAATCTTTTTAAAGCTGAAAGTTATTTTCAATTTTTAAATTAAAAAATAAACAAGTAAATTTTGTTTTTAAAAACACTAGCAGACTGCTGGTCAGTGGCTATCCTAATTCATGATAATCGGGCACATCTCAAAAGACTAAGAACTGATCATGGAATGACTTTGCCATCTAGTATTGTGCACACATAGTCAACAGTAAGCTTGATAAACAGTAAGTGCCTAGTATATAGACCTAAGTCCTGGGATAGTGTTTCTACACTTGAGAAGCTTACATTTGAACACGCATGAACTAGATAATATTTAGGATACTAGACATTTGTGTGAATTTTTCATTTTTCCATAAATATTTATTTAACACCTACAATGGTGAAGTTACTAGGCCATGTATTGTGGTAGATACCACGATGAATAAAGGACAGTTTTCTGCTTTTCCATTGCTTATAAATAGATAAGGTAAGCTGCTATGTATTTTAATAGCATTGCAAAGCAAATTGTGACATACAGCGTCAGACAGCTATAAACAGAGCAATATGGGAGTTCCAAAGAGGAGATCACATCCAATTGAGTAGGCCAAGGAATACCTCAGGATAGGTGACTTTTAAGTTTGACCTTGATTGAAGTTGGAAACGAATGAATGTTTAAGATAAGATTATGTGACCACACCATGAATAAGCACCTTGACTAGACAATTAATAATAATGAGCTATTTTAAATTAGATATCTTGAAGTTCTCATATACATTTGCCTTTTCCTTCCCTTTCATTATATCTACATAAGTCTAAAAAACAAGGTCTGCTATTTTAACACAAATTGACATACCATAGAAATGATGATAGACTTAAACTTACTGTACTTGTTATTGGCTGATATTTGCTCTGCACTTGGACCAATTAAAGACCTCATGAAACTTTGTTTAGGAGATTAATAAGGTATGGGAACAAATTTTAAAATTTAGTTTCCCTCTCAGTGGATTAATTTATTGTAGTCACGCAATTTTTTTTTAAAGTTGGTAACTAACGTCTTTTTATTCCAAGCAGAGCTATAAAATGGATTTAGAACTCCAGGAGTTTTATAACAAGACCCTTGCCACCGAGAACAATACTGCTGCCACTCGGAATTCTGATTTCCCGGTCTGGGATGACTATAAGAGCAGTGTGGATGACTTGCAGTATTTTCTGATTGGACTTTATACATTTGTAAGTCTTCTTGGTTTTATGGGCAACCTACTTATTTTAATGGCTCTCACGAGAAAACGTAATCAGAAGACTATGGTCAACTTCCTCATAGGAAATTTGGCCTTCTCTGATATTTTGGTTGTGCTGTTTTGCTCCCCTTTCACACTGACCTCTGTCCTGCTGGATCAGTGGATGTTTGGCAAAGTCATGTGTCATATTATGCCTTTTCTTCAATGTGTGTCCGTTCTGGTTTCAACTTTAATTCTAATATCAATTGCCATCGTCAGGTATCATATGATAAAACATCCTATATCTAATAATTTAACAGCAAACCATGGCTACTTCCTGATTGCTACCGTCTGGACACTAGGTTTTGCGATTTGCTCTCCCCTTCCAGTGTTCCACAGTCTGGTGGAACTTCAGGAAACATTTGGCTCAGCATTGCTGAGCAGCAGGTATTTATGTGTTGAGTCATGGCCATCTGATTCGTACAGAATTGCTTTTACTATCTCTTTATTGCTAGTTCAGTATATTCTGCCCTTGGTGTGTCTCACTGTAAGTCATACCAGTGTCTGCAGGAGTATAAGCTGTGGGTTGTCCAACAAAGAAAACAAACTAGAAGAAAATGAGATGATCAACTTAACTCTTCATCCATTCAAAAAGAGTGGGCCTCAGGTGAAACTGTCCAGCAGCCATAAGTGGGGCTATTCATTCATCAGAAAACACAGAAGAAGATACAGCAAGAAGACAGCATGTGTGTTACCTGCTCCAGCAAGATCGCCTCAAGAGAACCATTCAAGAATGCTTCCAGAAAACTTGGGTTCCGTAAAAAGTCAGCTCTCGTCATCCAGTAAGTTCATACCAAGGGTCCCCACCTGCTTTGAGATGAAACCTGAAGAAAACTCAGATGTTCACGAAATGCGAGTAAACCGTTCTATCACGAGAATCAAAAAGAGATCCCGAAGTGTTTTCTATAGACTGACCATATTGATATTAGTGTTTGCCGTTAGCTGGATGCCCCTACACCTTTTCCATGTGGTAACTGATTTTAATGATAACCTTATTTCAAACAGGCATTTCAAGTTGGTGTATTGCATTTGTCATTTGTTAGGCATGCTGTCCTGTTGCCTTAATCCTATTCTGTATGGTTTTCTTAATAATGGGATCAAAGCTGATTTAATTTCCCTTATACAGTGTCTTCATATGTCATAATTCTCAATGTTTACCAAGGACAGAACAAATGTTGGGATCGTCTAAAACATCTTAACAACTCTGTATGTACAAAAACAAATTTTAGTAACGTGAAATTTATGTATCAGAGTTCTGGATTTGAATGTCAGTTCATAATATGTGGAAGATAACTTAAATGTGTTATATATAATATGATGAATTCATTTAGTTGTATAAAGTCAGTGTAAATGCAATCTATAATTTCACTTTAAGAAGTAGTTACATTAACTTTCATTTCATCTTGTCTTGTAAACAAATGAATTGTAATTTTTGTTTAAAATAAAAGTTGTATCTAATCAACTCAGTATTTTTTGTTCAAAATTACAACAAACAAAAATATTTTTCCTGAGGATCATTTAATTTCAAATATGAGGAA
The DNA here is from genome assembly GCF_004348235.1 of Phoca vitulina. NCBI lineage: Eukaryota > Metazoa > Chordata > Mammalia > Carnivora > Phocidae > Phoca > Phoca vitulina. Next base: position 37,947,553 of record NW_022589717.1, read on the forward strand.
TATATATTATCTATTTATCTTCATTTCTACTTCACAGGCTTCTTAATATTTAGTTTGTGAAAATACAGAAAACATTCAGTATGCTCAGCAAATCATAACAAATGATAGATGTACACCCACGTCATGATTATAATTGTAAGCATTGGGTACAGCTTTGGGAGGAAAACACTGATTTCCTATTATTGATAATTGGTCAAATTGTTCATTTGCCCCATTGTCCAGTAACACACAATTAATTTACCAAATAAAAGTAGATTTTAAATCTTTTCTAGTCTTATACCACATTAACACTATCAAAGAAAGATTGTTTTCATATATATCTTTTATAATCTAAAATGTGAAGTATAAATGGTATCTGTATTTCCAAATATTAATTAATTTAAAAATATTTCAAGTGTCCCCAGGGGGAACAAAAGGTTAATTTTTTTGGTCAAGATATAGAAGGATTGATAGACTTTGTGCTAGTTCAGTACTGAGGTCTCATATGCTATCTTACCAAACTTTTCAATTGAAACTTTTTGTTTATTTCAGACAGTTTTTTGAAAAACCGAGTCCCTGAAAATCACTGAATGTTTTCACAAGCGGCTCATATGTGCAAAATAACATTACCATCTTCAGTTCCTATAACTGATTTAACCCTCCCCTGTATTGATTTCTGTCCACAAAGAAAAGCAACAAAACAAAACAAGAAACATTTTAGGTTTGCAAATAGGTAATTCTGGTAGTTATCTAATCTATTGAAAATCCAGAATCTCAATGGGGGCTTTCTTTCACACACCCTCCTCTTCCTTCCCTAGATGTTATCTACACACGGAGGGAGCTGAAAATAGTACTGGTCCACATGGTGCCCTACGCTGGCTCCCACTGAACTCCAGCTGAGGAGTAATTCTCTTGCCTGGTCTCCATGTTATGTCCACCTGTATAATGTATGGCTTGTTCTCAGCAAGGTCAGGACCTGAGAGTCCAGCCCCAGTTCACCCCTGCGGACATTTCATTGACTGTGTGGTTGCACGGAGACTCAGCCATGCCCTCCATTTTGTTCTGAGTCTAGACTCTCTGCTTTATTGGTCATGTACCTGCCAAGTCTGGCAACTTCCCAATAGTTGGGCAACTTTAAATTCATGACCAAGAACTCTGCAGGAGCTTATGAAATTCTTCTCACATATATCGCTAAGAACTGAGGCAGGCAACATGGGTGTACTGGGGCCTTCTCTGCCCAAACACTATAAGCTGCTATTTCTCTGCTGTTGTGTTCACCCTATGTTGCTACAAAAGCACTCTGCTTTTCAGTCTCTTTCTAGATTTTCAAATATGAAACTGCGTACAGTCCCCTCTACTTTTAGCTTCTTTGATCTGTCTGGTGCTATATGATTGTCCACTCCAGGTTTTTATATGACGACAGGTAGAAAAAGTCAAAGAACTTTGGTCCATTCTTGGTTTTCTCTTTCTTTTTCTCTCCTTTTTATTCTAAGGGCCTGTACTTCTTTCTGCCTACCAAGAATGTCCCCTAGATCTTCATTTTTCTCTTCACTGTGGCTTACAGTAAAACTCTGTTCAGAACGTCAAGGTTTGCTTTTGGAAGAGAAAGCTTTTGTGATTTAAAACCTTTGCCCCTCACAGTGCTTAGCTTCAAGACTGTTGTCTTACTCTAGACCAAAACCAAAGAAGTTTAAGTCAAAGAATGACCTCTTATTTTTAAAAGCAATAGGTATTTTCACTTTCACTGGGGCAGTCGATTTCAAGATTTAATTTTAGTGGCTGGGATGGGGGGATCTCCCTGATGAGTGCAAATATAAACATAAAGAGAGGTATTTTATCCTGGTGGAGTAACTTACATTAATAAATGTAGAATACCTGTCAAACTTCACAGATTTTATGCTTGTTCAGAGATGAGTTTAGTTAAACTGGATAAACTAATTTGGAGCTTTTAAACTATTGAACTCAAAGGAAGAAATTTCTCTACCCTGACCAGAAGTGACTGAATGTTCTTAATAATTGAAATTTGAGAAGTCTAAACAGATTGGTGGATAGAAGTCATGGGGGGGGCAGGGAAGATAATCGTTTTGGAAGGTTATTATGAATGATCATTTCTTCTATGGAGACTTGGTTAGGAAGTGAAACAATTTATGTTCAATCAACTCTCCATTGCTCAAGAGCTGATTATCTTAACTCTCCTATTCTCTTCTGGTATCTGACTTGATTACTTGTTCCATAGCATCTTCACAAAGCATGGCTAGGGGAAATAAAGAGATGAAATTATAAGCAGTCAACCTCATTACTTTTAACAATTATTTTAAAATATTTATTTCAGAAGAGGTGTTAAATTGAGTTTTGGTGCTTATTTAAATTATTCCTGCTGGCTATGTTGCCCGTTACTGTGGGTAATAAAACACTAAATGAAAAAAACAACAACTGGGAAATGCACAAAGAGCAACTAAAATGATTAAATAATGAAGCAATGTATAGGAGGATTACTTCATTCAGATAGTATTGAGGACCTGCTGTGGGCCAGGAACTCTTGTAGGTGCTTTGGGAATAGCAGTGAGAAAGAGCCCTGCTATTTTATGTTTGCCTTCTGGGAGAAGGAGAGTCAGTGGCAGGAGGTGGACAAACCATAAGCAATAAGAACAATAAAAAGGGAATTAGATAGTAATGACATAGTATACAGACAGATGTATTCAATTCCTAAGGCTGCTTTAACAAAATGCCACAAGCTGGGTGGCTTAAAACAACAGAAAATTATTGTCTGACAGTTCTGAAGGCTGAAAATCCGAAATCAATGTGTCCACAGGGCAACGCTCCAGTGAAAACTCACAGAGGAATCCTTCCTTGCCTCTTCTTAGCCTCAGGGTCAGCCAGTGATCATTGGTGGTTTTGGCAGGTGCATAACTAATCTCTGCCTTCATCATCACATGACATTCTCCCTGTGTCTTTATGTTCAAATTTCCCTCTTCCTATAAGGACACCAGTCATGTTGGAGTAGCCCCCACCCTTGCCCCCATTCCAGTAAGACCTCATCCTAATTTAACTAATTACACAACCCTACTTCCAAATAAGGTCACATTCTGAGGTGGTGGGGTTAGGATTTCAGCATGTCTTTTGTGGGAGATAGGGGGTGCAGTTCAACTCATAACAATATAGTAGCGAAGATGAGTAATGATAAGAGCCTTAGAACAATAAAGAGGAGAGTCAGGAAGGGTGTGCATTTGGCAGGAGAAGCAGGAGAGTTGGAGGTAATTTGTAATGGGATGCATCCATAATCCTCATTGAGAAGATAACTTTTGTGCAAAGATTTAAAAAAGGTAAGGGTTAGCTGTGTGGCAGTAAGGAAAAAGAGCACTCCAGGCAGAAAATAAAGCCAGTGTAAAGGCCTTGAAATCGGAGCACACTTCATGTGTTAAAGGAACAGGAAGGAAATTACTATAGCAGGAGTATAGTCAAGAGAGAGAGAGTAGATAAGGAGCTAATTCAAGGGCAGCTCTTATAGGTTCTTACAGGCATTCGTAAGGGCGTTGATTTTTACTCTTCAGAAAATTGAGAGCTATTGTGGATTTTGACCAGAGATAGGATAAAATATGACTTACATTTAAAAGGATCACCCTAGCTATGAGAAGAGACTATGTTCCTCTGTCTTTTTTTTATGTCACAAACATGAGTGCTTAATATCCATCTATCTATCTAGATACACATATTAAGGCATTAATCATACCTATATGTGTGTGTGTAGAGAGAGAGACATTAAACATTCCTCTTTCTTAAAATCACATATATGTGTATGTGTGTGTATGTATGTTTTAATTCCATAATTTCTTATACATTTCTTATTTACTCTTCTTTATTTACATTTATTGGTTTATTATAAAGGATATTATATAGTATATAGATAAACAGCCAGATGATGTGCATAGGAAAAGGTCTGGAAGAGTCCCAAGCACAGGAGCTTCTGTCCCTGTGGAGTTGGGGTGTTCCACTCTCCCAACATGTGGATGCATTCACCAATGCAGAAACTCCTAAGACCCATAATTTGGAGATTTTTATGGAGGTTTCCTCATGCATGCATGACCAATTATTAACTCAATTCCCAGCCCCTCCGACCTCTCCAGAGGATGGGAGGTGAGGTTGAAAGTTCCAAGCTGCTTCTTTTTTTGAGAGAGAGAGAGAGGAGTGCGTGTGAGGGGGAGGGGAGCGGCAGAGGGAGAGGGAAAGGGAGAATCCCAAGCAGGCTGGGCGCTGAGGGTGGAGCCTGTGGAGCCCAAAGATCTCACAACTGGGAGATCATGACCTGAGCAGAAATCAAGAGTCTGCCGCTTAACTGACTGAGCCACCCAGGGACCCCTGAAAGTGCCAAGCTTCTGTAATCATGGCTTGTTGTTTCTGGTGACTAGCCCCCATCCTGAAGCTATCCAGGAGCCTACCAAGAGTTGCCTCATTAGAAAATAAGACATTTCTATCATCCAGGAAATTCCAAGGGACTTAGGAGCTCTGTGTAAGAGCCTCTTAACAACCCCATCACTCAGCAAACTACAAGGGTTTTAGTAGCTTTGTGTCAGGAACAGGGGCAGAGACCAAATATATATTTCATCTTATTTCACAGTGATAAAAGAATGCCAACATATTATGACTGTACTCTTCTTACACATCATACATTAAAATCTACTTATTCATAGTATTCCATCCTAAATACATTTCAACAAATTCTTATCTACAATTACTGACCTGATACGATCTAAATTTACATAAAGCTATGTATAAGCTTTATTTATAATACTTAGTAGATATATTCATGCATTTTGCTGCAGAAATATTAATATATTTGATTATAGAATGCTACCCCAGACCATACTGAAGGTAGCAAATAATAGAAGGTATGATATCCTGATATTAATATTTCTCTAAACACACCTGACTTCAGAGTTTTGGATAAAGGCTTGAGGTTATATAATCTATATACCTACTACTTACTTATTCCCCATCAACCACATTTTAGTAAATAATTTCTTTGAATAATCTCTTTATCCCGTGTGTGTGTGTGAATGTATTTGAAAAGTGTCACAATAGGTGTGTCACACAATTCTAAATTTTCTAAGTCTCTTCTACTTTTAAACTTCACATTCTTTTCTTGGATGCTAGCATGGGTCATCAACTATCATTTAAACTCCCTAATACTAGAGATAAGATCTTAGAATGGCAATTGCTTCTGTCAAGCAAAGTCAAAATTAGCCTTGGGTGCTTGGACACCACTTAGGAGGGTTTGTAAAGGCTCCTCTGGTCTCTGGAGGGAGGAGTGTGATGACTGGTGATCAGCGTCTTCCCTGGAGGAAGAGAAGCCAGAAGAGAGAGCAGCATTATTGTTGATCATGCTCTAGTTGATTCTCTAAGCCAGGCACAATCTCTAGTATGTCTTTTTTTTTAAATTTTTTATTGTTATGTTAATCACCATACATTACATCATTCGTTTTTGATGTAGTGTTCCATGATTCATTGTTTGTGCATAACACCCAGTGCTCCATGCAGAACATGCCCTCCTTAATACCCATCACCAGGCTAACCCATCCTCCCACCCCCCTCCCCTCTAGAACCCTCAGTTTGTTTTTCAGAGTCCATCGTCTCTCATGGTTCATCCCCCGCTCCGATTTCCCCCCCTTCATTCTTCCCCTCCTGCTATCTTCTTTTTTTTTTTTTTTAACATATATTGTATTATTTGTTTCAGAGGTACAGATCTGTGATTCAACAGTCTTGCACAATTCACAGAGCTCACCATAGCACATACCCTCTCCAGTGTCTATCACCCAGCCACCCCATCCGTCCCACCCCTGAACCACTCCAGCAACCCTCAGTTTGTTTCCTGAGATTAAGAATTCATCATATCAGTGAGGTCATATGATACATGTCTAGTATGTCTTAAAACATATTGAATTGAAACAGCACTGAAAAGCACGATGCTAGTATTTAGCATGATTAAAAAATAGAGTAGTCATTTATCATCACCTTCATCATCATCAACAACAATAGATGCTTATTATTTGCCAGACACTGAAGGCACTTTACACAAATGGTCTCATTTGCAACTTCACCTTCAAGGACAGGGCTATCTGGTACTATCCTTATTGTGGTCTATAGACCTTCATAGAACTCAAGGAAGTATTTTGGGCCATTGAAATCATTAAATCATCAAATAGGTGCTGTTCAGGTGTCTATTAAAATAATATTTATTATGTAATCAATCTCCTTTCTTTCAACAGAACAGTTTTGAGAGATCCCACATGCATACTGAGTCAAAGTTCATGGTAGGCGGTGTAAGCCGGAAGAGCTTGCCGGTAACACAGTAAGTCAGTTGAAAGAGCACTCAGCTGAACACTCTAAACTACAGCGGTACTTTTCACCATTAACAAAGTTTGTAACTCTTTTTATTCTGATACTTAAGTTGTTTCATATGGACTATTGTTTCATAGAAGCATAAGGAATACTGTGTTAAACTACAAGTTAATGAGAAAGAGGAACATGATAAGTTTTGCAAATTTGTCTCAAGATGCTATTCAACAGCTTTAAAAGTTGCATTATCTAATTAAAAATTTTATATAGCAAATTAAGATGTCTCTACAACTAATAAAAACATCGTTAAATAGAAAATAGTTGGGCTTATTTGGTTTATTGGGAATAAAGATCATCTAAATCCATGATAAAGTGTTGGAGTGAAGTGCTCTAAATAGAATCATCTTAGAATCATAATGCAAAAATATTTATTAAGAAGTTGAATTTATGAAGTGCAAATTGAAATAATTTGAAACATCAGGTTATGAAAGCAGGGGTTTTTTTGGTGTATGATTGACCTCACAAATACTTAGTTGCATCTAAATCTATAGGTTAATATTTACCTACCATTAAAAGTATAATTTTCATTTGTGAATTTGTAAAGTTATTCTAACTTATTTTAAACTAAGTTAAAATATGTGTTAGATATAAAAAAAAATCTAAATCTCTCTAGAGATATAGTGGATATTGTTAAAGCTCATTAAAAATAATACTCTCCTTTCCCATAAAATAAAATAAAATAATAAAATAAAAGGTTATATTGAGCAGTAGCTTTGGCAGTATCTATAAATACTTTTATTGTGTATATGTACATAGTGCTGAGCTAAGAGTTTTGGTGGCAATTCAGGAGATAGGAAAGAAAGGGGCAAAGTAACTCACTATAATCTTGTGCTTTTTGATTATTTGCTTTTTTCTCCATTCAAGTCCACTGACTCAGGCTTCCCACACTCAATAATAACTGATTTGAAGTCCTCTTCCTCCAATTGATCGGTCTCACCTCTCTTTTCTCCTAGAGTTAACCGAGCATCTTTTGTTTCATTGTTTTCTGTTACACTTTTCCTACATCTTTTCCTCGGATTCTATTGTGCACACTGATTAAAGCTGTGACAGATTGCCCCCTGCCCTCATTTTGATGATTTTCCTTAAAGAATAGGATTCTTACCAGAAAGAGTTTCCTTTTATGACTTATTAGAACAGGATAATGAAAAGATTTGGTTTAAGTGGAATCTAACTCTGTTTTCATAGATTTTGGTCAGAAACAGTAACACTTTTGGGATGACCATACTGACGATCTCAGGGTTTAGACAGCTGACGCTTGAATTTATACTCTCCCTTCCATTCTTAAATGCTTAAAGGAATATATGTCTACTCTTTCTGTCTATACTTCACCAAAACCTAAGTGTCTTTGCTTCCTGTCCTTCAACAAGACAGATCACTTCAGACATGCATAAATAGCTAGAATTTTCTCATTCTATTTGCAAATATTTTAAAAGCTGCCGTAATTTTATGTGTAATCAAAAGTAACAGAGATGGGGGAAGGATGACAGACAGACACAGATAATCCAAAGATAATGTCCACCTGACTTTGCTATCCCTATTTCACTTTGGAAAACTTCTTGTTTTAAAAAACATACTCACTTAGACTCTTGATAAAGTAGGAATGTTTACAAACTTGAGTACGCTATGCCAGGTAACAGTCAGGAGTGGTAGACAGAAGCCCTCCTACTACTTAAGTGGATGATGAAGGGTTTGCAGTGGTTAATACCAGACACTGATATTTCCACCATGTCATTTTCAGGTAGCCACAGAAAATTTTAACTACCTGAGAAAAAGTCAACTCATCTGCAGTATACTCATTTTACTCCTATTCCAACAACCAGATTAAGACTTTTTTTTTTATTAAAGACTTTATTTGAGAGAGAGAGAGAGAGCACAAGCAGGGGGAGAGGCAGAAGGAGAAGCAGACTTTCCACCTTCGCAGGACCCTGGGATCATGACCTGAGCCGAAGGCAGGCGCCTAACCAACTGTGCCACCCAGATAGCCCTGGACAATTTTTGTTATTTCATTTTATTATGAAACAATATTATTGTTTAATTTTTAATGCTTGTAAATATTGTTACTTTTTAAAAATCCTTTGTGTATTTTCTTTGATTCATGCTTTAGATAAAAACATATCATTTTCTCTTTTCTGGTTATCACAAATAATTTTCACAATCATTTCCTGCTCAGGGTAAGCCCCCCTTTCTGGTGTGATGACAAGGGCAGGAAGAGCAAGCTAAATAACAGACTCCCCACCCTAGATATCTGGCTAGAGTAAGATGAGAATAAGCCCTTGCCTTTTTCCAAACCACAGTTCCCTCCAAGCATCAGTGTAAACTATATCATGAACAGGTGTATTTGCCGGAACTGCCTTGAACCAACCAGAAAGCCCACGAGAAGAAGGAATTCTCCAGGACCTGGAAAAACATACTTGGATTTACTTTTAACAATGCTGCCTATTTCAGTTACTCACATTTGGACTTCTAAAACCACAGCTTATAATCAATGCCATTAAATACAGGGAGTAGTAGAATGTCTAATGCCAGTTGATTTTCTTATAAGTGGGAGTAAACCATATATCCAAAGAACCAGATGTTTATTTTCATTAATATATAGAAACCACTGGATTATTATGCTGCTCTGTCTAATTTTTCACTGTCCTTGTAATTTTTTTGATGTGAACTTAAGATCAAATTTATATTTTAAAATGTTATTTGAACTTATTTATATATCATAGTGTCAATTTTGATTCACATCATCTTATTCTTCAATGCTAGGAATACTCTTTCTTTTCGTAATACTTTGTCTCAGATAATTTTGACTTTCATTCAAGTATTTTGATTATTTAGCCAGAAGCACATAATTACATAGAAAATCAACTTTAATGTTAACAAAATTTTAAAAAAGAAATTTCTTCTTATAGTAATCTTCAGATATAAAGACAAATATATTGTTTAACCATATGAAATTACCAGCAGTTATTTTGATCTATAAAAAATGGATACCATAAGCTTCAACTTATAAATAAAAATCCAGAAGCCATCCAACATCAGCAAGGTATAGAAGTTTAAGACCAAATCTCCAAGAAAGAGACTTATTTTCTTCAACTACTTTCTTTTTTTTTTTTTAAAGATTTTATTTATTTATTTGAGAGAGAGAGAATGAGAGAGAGAGCATGAGAGGGGGGAGGGTCAGAGGGAGAAGCAGACACCCTGCCGAGCAGGGAGCCCGATGCGGGACTCGATCCAGGGACTCCAGGATCATGACCTGAGCCGAAGGCAGTCGCTTAACCAACTGAGCCACCCAGGCGCCCTCAACTACTTTCTTTTTCTGATGTTTTAATTAGGTTTATTAGGTATAAAAAAAAATCTAAGTTATATTAAGCTATATGGGTTGAGTGTAAAGATACATATGACATGAGGGAGCTAGGGAATCTCTTTTTTCTTTTAAATTTATTTATTTGAGAAAGAGAGAGAGCAGTGGCAGGGACAGAGGGAGAGGGAAGGAGAGAATCTCCAGCAGACTCCCTGCTGAGCTTGGAACCCATCACGGGGCTTGATGTCAAGACCCTGAGATCATGACCTGAACCGAAATCAAGAGGCAGACACTTAACCAACTGAGTGACCCGGGCACTCCTGGAGCTAAGGAATCTTGAGAATATTCATTTAGAGTATAAGTTCCATGAGGGTAGAGATTTGTCTAAATTATATCAGTACTAATTATTCATCAGTATATCCTCAGAGTCTATCACAGTGCCTGACATAGAACAGGTGATAAATAAATAAGTGTTGTAAGATGAAATCTATGAACAGACATATTGAAAGTTCTCACAAAGAATTAAATATATTTTAGGATTTGAGAGGTTCCATGAAGCACTGGGGTGGGGGAAGAATCATCACAAGACACTATGAATCTTCAATCTAGCCACCGAGGTAATTCAACTATTTTCCATGTGTCTGATTCTTTCTGTATAACTATAAGCTCTTTATGACTTCAGTCTGCATATATCATTCCCTTCTGTTCCCTTCCTGCTTTCTCCAAAATTCAACTTGCTATGACTCTCCCCTTTTCTCAACCCCAATTTCACCTGATAACCTCAAATGTGATAGCTAGCATCTCTTAATTGCACTCTGTTGACATTACTTAGTAATGTTGCTAATTGCTTTATTTTTTTCATAATTGGGGCCAGGCTTCCTACCTGCCTGCCTACATAGTATTTTTAGACACTGTGGGGACCAACTTTAACTACCCACAATTTGGGACATCCTTTATTACCCTTGGACTGGAGATGGGAAATCCAAAGTTGTTAAGTCCAGAGATAACGAGAGAAAAAATTGGCCAGTGGGAAAGTCTCTGTGGCAAGGGTAATGAGATACTGTAGGTTAATGATCACCATGCTCAGTCTTTTATTGTCAGCTGTGCTGTGCTTCCTCATTATCACCTCTTCATTTCCTGAGGAAAATCTACAAAACACTAGTCTTGCTGAAGAGCTCACAGAGGGGATAAATGAAGTGAAATGATATTCCATGTCAGGGGAGTCCCAGCTGTAGAAAGAAAGTAGAAGCTACCTGAGCAAAGAACATTGGTGAGAAAACAAATAATAAGGGGAAGCAATCTTCAGCATGTATTAACTTGGGAGCAGATATGAGTGGGGGGAAAGAAAACATTTTCTCCCAAAATATTAGATGAAGTTGGCTCTTATAAAGGTTATGCGTACGACCATATGCTTCTTGTGTTTCTCTCGGATGGTTGCCACAATTTTAGTCACTCTTTTGTCCTAGTTTGCTTCAGCTTTCCCCATTCCACCTCAGTCCTGATGTTGTTCTTATTGGACAAAATAAAAATAAAATCTCCTGCCAACCTCTGAATCCTTTTTGCAAAGGCAGAAAAGAATTTAGCGGTTTTATGACTGAATAAGCATTAAACTAGACTCAAGGTGCATCACAGGCAATTTGCTACAAAGATTGTGAAGATGGAAGGAAATCTCACCCTTTTATAAAAATAGGCAGGCAGATGCAATCCATTACCTACACAACCTCAAGATAAATGATAACTTGCCTATAGGTGAGAGGACTCAACAGAACCATTTTGCTCTGCATAGTTCATCTTAAATTCACTTGGTATTGGAGTGACATCTGGGTTGGCTAATTGTCTTTAACCAACAGAAAACAGAATGTCATGTATCTCTACAACAAGCAGGCACTGATTAGTCGGAGCCATGCACCTAAGGTAAACTCTCGCAGAGACAGGAGATAGGGCGCTATCTTCCTTGATGGTTTCATTTCAAAGAGTGGGCTCCGAGGACTTTACAAAAAAACTTTCCTGGGTTGTAAAATTAGCAGGAGGGTTTTTTTTTTTCCCTCAGTTTTTAAAAAAGCATTACAAATTAAAGCAACAGAAAAAGAATTTGCAATGACATTTTTAAAGGAAAAGATCTAAGAAAATAGGAGATCTCTTTCTCCTTTGGCATCAGAGAAAATTCTTTTTTTTTTTTTTTTAGAATTGTTGTAACCCTTACAATGTATGACAGCTGTTCTCAGAAGAGGGCAGTCTCCCCTTCCCCCCCACCCCGGGTTATTTAAAAATACCTGGAGGCATTTTTGGTTGTCATAACTAGGGTAGGCCTCTAGTGCATAGAGGCCAGGGATGCTGCTCAACATCCTTTAGAACACAGGACAATCCCCACAACAAGGAATTATCCAGCCCAATGTATCAGTAGTGCTGAGGTTGGGAAAGCCTGCTCTCCTACAAGGAGAGTAACCACGTAATTTATCCTCTATCTGAAACGTTTTGTAGAATGAGAAGATGACATCATTAATAATAAGGCTGGGACGGCAGATACATGTATACATGACGAATACATGTATTTGATGTATAGTCACTTTGTCTATAAACCAGTTGCCAATGATTAGACTGTCAAGAATTATGCTCAGAACACTTTTTATCATTGACAGAGTCTCTCAGAATATGCCAGTAAGTATTTAACAAATGACTTGCTGTAAGGGAGTGGGAGTGCTCTGATTTGTAGTGTCCGTGATTTGGGTAGTGTGAACACCACCAACTGGGTCAATTTCAGACTATCAACATGACCTCACTAAATGTGGACTTGGGAGGAGATGCACGGTAGCACACCACTACATGGTATTTTCACCATACAGATACAAAAGATGTAAATAACCTCAAGAACAAATAGTAAAATTGTTAGAAAGTGATAAATTTTGAACATCTAGGACCTTTGTTTTTAATATGATATATTTAATGATGTTTATATATTTCTTAATAATGGCTGTTTTTTTAACAACTGACTTGCAAATTCCCCGGTAAATTTGACAATAAGCTTTCATGAGATGGTGCAGGCCGACTCCAACCAACCTCTATGGCTTATTTTATGACATAACTGGAAATAAGAATTCACTTCTTAGGTGAAAAATAAATGTAAAGGGTGAGAGCTTGTTTTTGCTTCTTCTCACACCAAGCCCAAATCCTTCCCATTCTCCCCATCCCCCACCCCTCCTCGAAAGAGGAGAATTCACTAATTTAATTGTTCAAAGCCCAGGTGAAAGGAAAAACTTTTCCTCTGTCAGTGAAAGGAAGAACTTTTCTTCAAAAGCAGAAATTTAGGCCCCACAGATCTCTGTTGCATCCTACCCCAGGGTCCAAACTGGTAAGTCTAGAGATGAGAAGAGAAAAAGCAGACACATGAGAAAGTCCCAGTGGCAGGATCCAAATTTCACATTATTTGGAAATCTTTACAGTCTGTATAAAGTTGTGACACTTCCTAATTTCATTGTACGACAAACCCAGCGTTACCGTGGTATATTAATATTCCCGAACGTGATTGCTAACATTTCATTAGACTTGTCACACTTATGTTAGTTCCACTTTTATTTTATTATTTTTTCAATAAACATGATGTTTGGCAAAAGAACTGAAAAATATTTAAAAGATAAAAATGATGTTTGTATGGTAATATAAACTATATTATTAATGTACTGATTAATTAGTTAGTTACAATACTTTCCATAATTTTCTATAATGTGCTCCTTTTGGTTGTATAAAACCATACATCCATTTAGAACAAGCATCCTTAAAGAGGTTGATTTTTTACAGACTTTCATATTTTTTTCTGGTCCTATACTATTCAGATTTTGTCCCAAAAACATTTTTTAAAAATTTTATTTATTTATTCGAGAGACAGAGCATGAGAGAGAGCACCAGTGGGAGGAGGGGCAGAGGGAGAGGGAGAAGCAGACTCCCCTCTGAGCAGGGGGCCTCACTGGGGGGGCGGGCTCCATCCCAGGACCCTGGGATCATGACCTGAGCTGAAGGCAGATGCTTAACTGATTGAGCCACCCAGGCGCCACCTGAAAACATTTTTAAAAAATGCCTAGTTTTTAAAAACAGATTCAAATGAGTTAAAATATACTTTTCTTACAATAAAAATTTGTTTGCATCTGGTTATTACCTTACCTAATGTTGTATATGTGTCTTATCTAGTTTATTCTATCTCAAACATTCTAGGGGATTTTCCATCTTACAGGACTAAACTCTTCATTAATAGACTTATTTGTTGCTGAAGTCTAACATTCATATGCAAATCATGGTGTTCAGTTTAGTTAATTTTCACAAAAAGAGCACATCCATGTAATCACCACTCAGATCAAGCTAGAGTAATTTTCTGGTGCGCAGAAGCTTACCTTGTTCTAGTCACCACACCTGTCTTTTCTTCTAAAGTCAATACTATTCTGGCTCCTAATATTATAAATTAATTTTAGCAGTTTTTTATCTTTATATAAATGGAATCATATACTATTACTCTCTTGTGTCTACCTCCATCATCTCACATTATATATGTGAGATTCATTTACTTCACTGAGTATATTAGTTTATTTATTTTCAACACTATTGTATTCCACTGGGTGAATATAGAGCAATTTATTTATTCATTCTAGAATTGATGGACATGTGGGTTGTTTCTGGTTTGAGTTATTCCAAATAGTGCTGCTATGAACATGTTTGCATTTGGTTTTTGATGAATATGTTGTACACATTTTGGTTGAGTATATACCTAGGAGTAGAATTGCTGGATCATAGACTGTACACATGATCAGCTTTAGCTGATATTGTTGAAGAGTTTTCCAAGGTGATTATACAAGTGTATATTCCTATCAGCCCAGAGGTGTAGGAGAGTTCTATTTGCTCCAGATCCTTGCCTGCATGGGATATTGTCAAGCTTTTCATTTTCATGTTTTTATTTTTAAATTTTAGCCATTCCTGGGGCACCCGGGTGGCTCAGTCGGTTAAGCACCCAACTCTTGGTTTTGGCTCAGTTCATGGTCTCAGGGTGGTGAGATTGAGCTTGAATCGAGCTCCACATTTAGCACAGAGTCTGCTTGAGATTGTCCCTCTCTCTCCCTCTGCCCTCCCCACTCATGTTCACTTTCTCGCTCTCAAAAAATAAATAAATCTTTAAAAAAAAACCCATAATCTAAAAAAAATAATAAAAAAGTAAAAAAATAAATTTTAGTCCTTCCTAAGGGTATCTAGTGATATCACATTATGGTTTTAATTTGCCTTTCTCTGATGATTAATAGAGTAGCACATTTTAAATATATTTTTTAGTTATTTGGATATTCTTCTTTGTGAAAGCTTGTCCAAGTTTTTTTCCATTTTTATAGTGGATGTCCTGTCTTTATTTATTGATTGGTTGTTCTTTATATATTCCTTATATTAATATATACCTTCTTTGTTCTCTCACTTTGGTTTGACTTTTCACTCTTTTATTTAATAGAAGTTCCTAATTTACTTAATTTGAATCAATCTCCTTTATGTTAAGTTGCTTTTATGAGAAAAATATGAGAAATTTTTTCCTTAACGTCACAAAGATCTTATATGCTTTCCCCATAGCTCTGATAAGAATTGATGTTTACCCAGCCACCCCATCCCTCCCACCCCCCCCACCACTCCAGCAAACCTCAGTTTGTTTCCTGAGATTAAGAATTCCTCATATCAGTGAGGTCATATGATACATGTCTTTCTCTGATTTACTTATTTCACTCAGCATAATACCCTCCAGTTCCATCCAGATCTGTACCTCTGAAACAAATAATACATTATATGTTAAAAAAAAAAAGAAGAGGAAGATAGCAGGAGGGGAAGAATGAAGGGGGGGAATCGGAGGGCGAGACGAACCATGAGAGACTATGGACTCTGAGAAACAAACGGAGGGTTCTAGAGGGGAGGGGGTGGGGGGATGGGTTAGCCTGGTGATGGGTATTAAAGAGGGCACGTTCTGCATGGAGCATTGGGTGTTATATGCAAACAATGAATCATGGAACACTACATCAAAAACTAATGATGTAATGTATGGTGATTAACATAACATAATAAAAAAAAAAGAATTGATGTTTAGAAGGTAATTTCTTCAGATTTGTTCTTTGCCTTGATTAGCCTTTCCCCTTTGCATTTTTTAAGGATTTTATTTATTTATTTTTGACAGAGAGAGAGAAAGAGAGAGAGAGAGAGAAAGACTATGAGTGGGGGAAGGGGCAGAGGGAGAAGCAGGCTTCCTGCCGAGCAGGGAGCCCAATGTAGGACTTGATCCCGGGACCCTGGGATCATGACCTAAGCCAAAGGCAGGCGCTTAACCGACTGAGCCACCCAGGAACCCCTCCCCTTTGCATTCCTATAACAAATTTTAGAATTTCTACACTAGAATTCAATAATATATTTTATTATGCCATTTTGAATAATGAATAGGATTGCAATCAATCTATAAATCAGTTTTAGTTAGAATTGACACCATTATAGTATTAAATTTTCAAATTCATAAATATTTACTTGAATAATCTTTGTATTTTCTCAGCTATGTGCTGTAGTTTTCAGAATAGCAGTTTTGCACATCTTTTAGATTTATTTCTAAGTATTTGGTGCTTTTCAATGTGATTCTAAATGTTAATTATAAAATCATAAACATTTCATTTTTGAAGTGTTCATTGCTAATATATAAAGATTTTCTTTTTATATTGACTTTCTTAGCAGTAAACATTCAATTTTGTGTATAAATTCTAATGATTTATATGTGAATTATTTTGGATTTCCTACAGATACAATTATGTGATCTGCAAATATTGATAGTTTTATTTCTTTCTTTCTCATCCTCATACATTTTGTTTATTGTCCTTCACTTATTACACTAAGTCCTCCCCTATAATATTAATAGATTTAGTGATTGCAAGTACCCTCATCTTGCTGCCAATCTCAGGGGAAAAGAATTCGTACTTAATTTCTATGCACATGGCAAACTCTATGCTGGGTGTACAAAACCTAAAATTGGATGAAAAAATGAAAACTTCCATGATACTTCTGTTGTTACATCCAAGGTATCATTCTGATACAATACAACTTATGTCCTATTCACTTCACCTGAATTATGAGATGAAATTTGAGGGGTATTTGAAATATACTCAGACTAGTGGCCGGATTAAAGTGTTAGTGCCAGCATTTTGGTATTTTCTTTCTCTTTGTATGTCAGTGCAGCTTACTGATCTCAATCAGCCTTAGAGATTAACCTCACACTTATTTTAACTATGATACTAGATATCTGTACACCTAAAAATGATGCAGTCACTATTATTTTAGTTTGTTTGTTTTCCCCTGGGTCGATTCAGTAGTCAAGGTTAGTGGCAACCATAGACTTTGGACCAATACAGGCCTGGATCAGTAACTCAAAAGACTCATTCAAGTGTAGCCTTAGCCTGAGGGATCCACTTCTCTGAACTTCAGTATCTTCATCTATTAAATAGGGAGAAGAGTAATCATATAGGTAAATGTGAGTATTAATCAAGATAAGATAATAAAGCATCTAGTATAATGTTTGAGACAATGACTAGGTCTCAAATAAAAATTATTTATTATTAATGGCAAAGGCAATAATAAAATATGTCTGAATTAACACAGTATGTCTGAATTAACACAATATGATTTATTATTAATGGCAAAGGCAATAATAAAATATGTCTGAATTAACACAATATGATTAGAACAGCTAGGTTCAGTATTGGAGAGAACCACAAAAGACTTCTTCCTTTTATTATTTATATATATATACTTATTCCTTTTTATTATTTAGAATCACATTGCACCAATTATAAACTATATAAATACACAGAATACAGTCACACCTTTGGTAAGTTACTTGAGTGAACACCTCTGAAAATAAGTTCCAACATTTCTGAAGTAAAGACTAATACTAACCCTATAGAATTAAAATTGAAAATTAAAGGAGATTGTGTATATAAGAATCAGCAGAGGGGCGCCTGGGGGGCTCAGTAGGTTAAACATCAGACTCTTGGTTTCAGCTCAGGTCATGATCTCAGGGTCCTGGGATTAAGCCCTGTGTTGAGTTAAGGGCTGGGGTGGAGCCTGCTTGAAATTCCCTCTCTCTCTCTCTCTCCCTCTGCCCCTCTCCCAACTTCTCTCCTTCTCTAAAAACAGCACAGCTTCTGTACATAAGAAGCTTGTAATCAAAGATAGCTGCTGACTTATCAGTGCTGCTAAACACTATGAAGATTAAGCTGGGGTATGGAAAGCCCTTAACAGGGTGCCTGAGCTAGGAAGTGTTAAAATTATTCCCTATTTCAATTACCACCATTCCTAACCTCCACCATCACTACTGCTAAAGATCGACTCCACAATTCCAAACTTCTAAAGGTCAGAATCGAACATATGAGTACAATGAGTGGAGGATGTGAATGGGACAAAAGAATTCCTGAAATTTTCCAGAGTCTCTGCATACTCACCTTTAGCCTGTGGATTAAGTCCTCATTGATAAACTTATCTACTCAAAAAGCATTTCTTTTGTCTTTGTTTTTGTTTTTAAGCCCCTATATAGAAACAAGATCTCATGTGTTTGTCATCTCAAAAATACTACTTGGGCTTTCTACAAAAGGCTGTTAAAAACTGGCTACCTAGGTGTACTCACCAAAACCCAGCAAGACTATGTTACTGGTTGGAAATTTGAAAGCCCCTGCGTTTTCTTCTCTTCCGCATCTTTAACCTGCTGGTAATCATATTGTCTGGACTCCAGTAAGCTTTCCTGCCTCTTATTTAATGATCTAGGACCTTCATTTCCTGAACAGGGGTAGGTGCACAGAAATGAATTCTACCCATTAGGACACATTGAATGTTGTCCTAAGAAACAGCTAGGTTCAGTATTGGAGAGAACCACAAAAGACTTCTTCCTCTTTCATGCTGTGAAACTAAATGCAGACTTTTTTTTTTTACCAGTAAATTAGAAGAGGGCTCACTCTTAAGAGCGACTAAAGGAGAATCAATGGTCCTTAAAGGCAACGTGTGGGGCGCCTGGGTGACTCAGTCGTTAAGCGTCTGCCTTCGGCTCAGGTCATGGTCCCAGGGTCCTGGGATTGAGTCCCACATCGGGCTCCTGGCTCAGCGGGGAGCCTGCTTCTCCCTCTGCCTCTGCCCCTCCCCCTGCTCATGCTCTCTCTCTCTCTCTCTCCCTCTCTCTCTCTCCCCCTCTCTCTCTGTATCTCTGTGTCTCAAATGAATAAATAAAATCTTTTAAAAATAAATAAATAAATAAAGGCAACATGTGCCCGAGGACCCAGAAATGGACTGGGAGGTCGGAGATATAGTTTATTTTTCTGGATCTTACCTGATCATCTGGGTAATCTGATTCAGTTTCCCACTGGTGATGTGTCATATTATGTTTTTTTACTAGTATAACGGGATTAATTGGAAATCTGAAGAAAGGGACAGAGATTAAGAATCAGATTAAGATGAACTAGGAATTTTGACATTTGTTAAACATGTTTAAGATTTATAAAAATTTTTAAACAGTTGTTGCTCTCGTTAATTGTTACTACAACTTTATGTGGTGTTATCTTCATTTTAGGGATGAAGAAACTGAGGTTAAAACAATTATTTACCCATGTCAACAGCTGGCTAGTTGCAGAACCAGGATTTGAGACTTAGTTGTCTGAGTTCAAGGTCACTGTTATCTCTTGGTCCCATCCTGTATTGCCTTTCTTTTTTTAAACCTGGCTTCTCCTTGTCTAAATAAACAACTGGCTTTATCCACCTCTGCCTCTACAGGGGATAATTAATTGTGTAAAGATTTAGGCAGGAGGTGAATAATCTATGACCACCCTACCCCACTCAACTCTACTCCACACGCCAGGAACAATATGCTGGAACAAATGGAGAGAAAAACCATACCGGTGTGTTTAGATGAACATTTGGGGAGTTTACTACCCAGGCCAAAGATGCCCAACTCAAGCTCTGCTTTGTAAGGGCTGTAGTTTAGCTGATTCGCTGATTCCTGGGAATGAAATTCTTGATTGCTATTATTATCAATTGAGGCCTGTTAAAAGTATAAGTATTTTGGGGGAGCCTGGGTGTCTCCGTTGGTTAAGTGTCTGCCTTCGGCTCGGGTCAGGATCTCAGGGTCCTAGCATTGAGCACTACATCATTGTTGGGCTCCCTGATCACGGGAGAGCCTGCCTCTCCCTCTCCCCCTGCCCCCCCCCCCCCACTAATGCCTGTGCACTCTCTCTCTCTCTCAAATAAATAAAATCTTTTAAAAAATAAGTATAAGTATTTTTAAAAGTACTTTTAAGTACTCTTAAGAAGGCACTACACCTGGAAGGGCTCCTTATTTTGAAGTTTTATACTAAGAACATAAAAGATTTCTTGAACTTGGCAGCAGACTATAAATGTAGATGTTATTACTCTAGTTTTATAGGATGCTCACACAGAAAGAATGGCCTTTCTTAGGATGACAGTCTGTGATGGAGGTTTATCATGTTGTGGGCTAGGTAAGACTAGGATATGTCTATTTCAGATAACTCTTTTTTATATGTGAGAATGCTCCTTAAAAAAATCTTTTTATTATTTGAAATACAAAGCCATGTGTATTTGATAGAGAGAAGTATGGAAGTGTTCAGTGTTCATACCAGTTGTATCTAAGTGATAAGCTCTGGAGTGAAGTTTTTACTCTCTTCTATGGCCTTTCTGTACTACTTGAATTCTTTATAACAAGCATGTATTATTTACATAACCAATATAAAGGTAACTCCTGTGGTAATGACATGAAAGTGTTCCACAAAATTCAATTTC
Organism: Phoca vitulina; assembly: GCF_004348235.1. Taxonomy (NCBI): domain Eukaryota; kingdom Metazoa; phylum Chordata; class Mammalia; order Carnivora; family Phocidae; genus Phoca; species Phoca vitulina. Next base: position 37,968,044 of record NW_022589717.1, read on the forward strand.
TTAAAATGCATGTCATGTTACTGAAATGGGAAGGAAAAAATGCTATTTTTCATGTAGACTATATCGTACAAATGTACAAAAGTAAAGATGATAAAACGTCCAGTGTACACAGATGACCTTACATTGAACTGAGTACGTCTCACCCCAATGATCACCAGGTAGCCACTTCCCAACAACCCCCACACATTAGCTCACCCGCATTCAAGCATGGGCGCTGGGTAAATGATGTGGAGCCAAATTATAGTCACATAATACCCAGACTTGCATTACAGCCAGTGTGCTACTGAGGTGGTATACTGTATTTAATATGCTAAAATAATAACTTTTACATAACTAGGATAAATGATGCATGTTAATTTAATTTAGAGACTCCCCAACCAAAAAAGTGTATCTTTGGTAATTCACGATGTGTGCCTTGATCTCCACCTCAAGTAATATTAGGTACTTGCCTGTTTCTTGTGTGTGGCGTAGAACCCATAGAATAAATAGAGCTAAGAGATAGTGAAGATGCAAGTCAAATGGGCTCAGTTGACCTACACAACAAAGAGGGAGAAGGAGAATGAGAGACAAAACCATGCAGGTGGGAGGGTGCCTGGGTGGCTCAGTCAGTAAAGCCTCCAACTCTTGATTCCAGCTCAGGTCATGATCTCAGGGTTGTGAGGTTGAACCCCACGTGGGGCTCTGCCCTCAGCACAGAGTCTCCTTGAGATTCTCTCTCTCCCTCTGCCGCTCACCTCCACACTCTCTTAATAAATAAATAAATAAATAAATAAAATCTTCAAAAAAAAATATAGGTGTATTTAGATGAACATTTAGGGAGTTTAACATCTGAGAAGTTCCAAAGTACCGTGTGTGTGTGTGTGTGTATAGTGTGTATATAATATATAGTATATATAATATATAATTTATAATAGATATAATATACATTACGTACACACATACACACAGAGTAAAAACGAATGAATGTGAAAAGTATTGTTGGTATTGATTAATTGCCTTTAGTGTTCCTTAAAGAACTTCAGTAAATGCTAGTATTTCCTTTTTTTTTTTTTAGATTTTTTTTTTAAATTTATTTATTTGACAGAGAGAGAGAGATAGCGAGAGCAGGAACACAAGCAGGGGGAGTGGGAGAGGGAGAAGCAGGCTTCCTGCCGAGCAAGGAGCCCGATGTGGGACTCGATCCCAGGACCCTGGGGTCATGACCTGAGCCGAAGGCAGACGCTTAAGGACTGAACCACCCAGGCGCCCAGTATTTCCTTCTTAGTACCTCTGGATTTCTGGACTGTGTGTCTTTGAGGCTTACTTGGTGCCAAACCTGAGTCTTGTGGACCCAACTCATATTCAATTTGAAATTCAATAACAATAAAAGTACTTTTCTGGTATTAGCAATAGCCCTTATTTAAAAGAGAAATAGTGACATGGTTAGGAGTGGATAACTAGGAAATATGTCTATACTGGTTTCCTTTGGATCCTCTTATTTATTCATCTGTTTTGCTAAAATGTGATGGTGACTACAGTTCTTCATCAAGAGAGTCATTTCCTTTATTAGAATTTTTGACCAATTCCAGAGACTCTGAAATTTCTCTGTTCATCTCATAGTTGAGAGTATTTATCAGCTGCCCTTCCATCACTCTAATTATTGTTCACAGTTTGCTGCTGCAGTGATTGATTCAAGACCAAGGAGGCCTTTCAGCTTTAAAGAGAAGGACAGCACCCTGGAGGTGACTGGGGGTGTTAGTGATTACCAGCTGGGGCTTTAAAAGCAATAGACTATCAAAACATGACGGCTAGTCCCACATGAGCACAGAGATACCAGAACAGGGCTTCCCCAACGTTCATCAAAAATGGAAGTGAATAAACAGATATAAATTATTTACTTCCTGGTCTTTTTAGAAGTAAGTAGTTTTAATGCTGAGTTTCTGTAGAGTCATGAACTTTTCTCTCCCAATGATTTCTAGATACATATGGTCGTGTGGAAATTTTTGACTGAGAGTCAAATTTTCCATGTTCACTTGGACGGTGTCATGTTTGTTTGTTTATTTTTAATAGAATAAATATATTCATCTTAATTGATGGTTCTCTCTGTAAGAAACACAGAAGACAAAGATGTATTGAATTCTATTGCTTTTATAAACACTTGACTTGGGGAATATGCACTTTTCATAAAAAAAAATAAGTTTCTTAGTTCCTTTACTATTGTTAACAGATGACTTTCCCAGAAATGAATTTCATTTTAATGTTTCATAAAATAAATATTTTGTCACCTTTATTGCATTACTTTTAATATTTTTCTTTTGAGGAAATTGGTATGGTTTGGAATGTGCATTACCACAAATGATTAATATGTCTAACCTTTCAATTAAATATATAATGGCTAAAAATCAACTATGTAGTTCAAAAGTTCAGGACATAAATCAGTTGCTTGCCACAAGGTCTCTTGTTCAGTGTGGATGTTTTTGTCTATTTGGAAAAAGAAAGCATTATCTATTGCTCTATTAGAGTTTTCTTGTTGTTCTTTCACCTTTCATTTCAAATTGTTTTTGTGTGTTCACTCTTCTAAAAAGGTCCTGCTGGCTTTAGTTCACTTCTTCGGCTCTCCAGCTTAAGGGGAGTTTTTAAAGAAAGAGGTCGCATATCCCCTAGCAACCTGGTTTGAGGGAATTGATGTATCCTGCAATGTAATAAAGCAAAACCAACATCTGGAAGGTGTATTATTCCTAGCCACTTCTCCACTGGTCATGTTGTCTGGTGAAAAGTAAACAACCCCAGGTCTTCAATAAAGGTGTGAGAAGTACTTCCTAAAAGCACTATGTGCCACGGCAAGAGCAGCTAATTATTCTCTGAGGAGTAGATTGTCAAGAAACTACCAGGTTAGCATGAGCTACCTTTTTATATAAAAAAAAAATAATAATTGTCAAAATATTTAGGCTGAATATGATTAGAAATAGCCTGAGGACTCATAAAATTATAGATGCTACCAGTAAGAAGTTATAAATTGAATGATGGTGTTACAATCTCAGTATACACATTGCCTCTTTTTGTTCATTATTGTTAAACAAAGCAGAAGCTCACATAAGGTGGCTACACACAGGCACACTCACAAAAAATACAAAGACATCATGTTCTCCTCACTCCTGCCCTTCATTTTTGGTACTATGTCCCAGACATGTACGAGTTTTTCCTTCAGCGAAGGGTTTCCAATCATGGATTAATACTTTTTTCCTTTATTTGATGTTCTGCAATTTCCAGATTAAGGCTGGAGCCAAAAATGTATACACACTTCTACAACAAGCATGTATCCAAAAATTAGAAAAACTAAAAAGAGCTATGAATGAGAAGGCAGAAACATTTCTCAACGTTGTATATCATTCCTTATCGGTATTTTCTTTTTCTCTTTATCGTAGGATTTCAGCCTTTCCAAGAGAAAGAAAAAGATAAACAAATAAAGAAAATTCCAGCTAGATGAAAGAGACATTTTGGGCCTTCTGACAGCTGTATTATTGCAAGCTAGCAGGCACCAGCTCTCTGATAGCTTCCTATATAAATCATCCCAAAGTGATAATTGTCTAATTTTCCCTACACTGAGGAAAGGATTATGTTATAGCAAAATCTCCACCAAATTCCAACAGCAAATTACTTTTGGCCAAAAGCTAAATGGACTCTTAACCACCATCTTATCTAAATAGCTTCAGTACTGATGAAATAGATTAGAATAAGAGGACTAAAAGAGATTCTGAGTTTGATTTATTAAGAGTAAAAGTTAAAAGTGAGTGCTCATGTCCTTGCTTCCGGGATAATTACATTTTGATTATTATGTTGTTACAAGGTAGGAATGTTAAGAGAAAAAGATTTTCACAGGAATTCAAGAGCACGAAAAATTCATAAATAGTATCCCTGGCCTCTGTTCTCTACAGTGAAGACTAATTATGTGTCTTATTAGTGTCTTATTAGTGTACAGCTTGGTACTTGGTACTCACTGCCCACCTTCCCTTCAACTCAGTTTTTTTTTCTCCCATATATTAGTGTCCTTTCTGTGTCTAACCCTATTAATCCCTTAAAGATAGTAATGGTTTAAACAGTGTCTGATAACTCTCATGTACTTTTCAAAGGTCTATAAATCCATGCACCCTTTCAGGAGTATAATTTAAAAATACATTTCAAAAGACTTAAAAATATACTTTTTGATCCAGAAATTGTATTCAAGAAATTTTCTAGTAAGAAAATAATCACAAATTTACACAAAATTAGTTATAGGATACTCATGAAAAGTTGTATATAATAAAAAATATAAATAATCAAAATGTTCATTAAGAAGGATTGTTAAAATCAATTTTGAGGAGAAGACATCAGCAAGATGGCAGGATAGAAAGCCCTACACTTTCCTTCCTCTCCACAGACACACTAATTCAATAATACTTGCACCAATTCCCTGTGTGAGAAATCTAGAAACTAGTTCAGAGGCTCCTGAGCATGAGCGTGAAACCAGCCACATCAAAGCTGGTAAAAACAAAGAAACAAACAAAACCCACCATAATTTCACTCTGGCACAGAGCCATAAGATTGGGAGGAAACACCCAGATCTTAGCTTCTCCCTGGGGAGAGAAGGAGAGGACTGCACATTACATCCAACATTTGGATTTTTCAGGTGGCTTCCCAAGGAACTCATTTCTAACTTGCCTGAATCTAAGTCTCAGGAGCTCTAAGGTTGGGAGCTGCCAAGAACAAAGATGGTGATCTGGACTAGTGTGCAAGCACTCACCATAGATCCTCCCCACAGCTCAGTGTAGAATGAGCAGAAGATAAGCTTCAAATCCTGGCTTTACCCTGGAGAGAAAAAGTGTTAGACTAGGCATCAAAAATTCCTTTTCCAAGATCTGCCCAAGGGACCGGCTTCTGTCTTGCCTGTTTCAGAGCATTGCCAAGACCCAGTTTACTCTAGATGCCTGAGAGCCGCTGAAAATAAAGATGACAGTTTGGACCAGCAAGCAAGCATTCACCATCTCCCCTCTCCTTGGTTCAGCACAGAGCAAGTTTCTAAAAAGCGCTAGATCCCAGCTTCTCCTTGGGAAAGGAGAGTTGGGCCATATGTTCAACATTCCATCTTTTCCAGGGGCTGCCCAAGGGACCACCTGTGTCTTGCCTGTCTCAGAGCACTGATGGAACAAGGCACACTCTAGATGCTTGGGGGCCACTGAGAACAAAGGTGGGTTGGACAAGCATGCAGTCATCTATTGGAGCCCTTCCCCCAGCAGGACTCCAAGCCCCTGACTTATCTCTGGGGAAGAAAAGAGGAGACTGAAGCATATGCTCAATGTTCAAACTTTTCAGGTGAAAACCCAAGGCAATGGCTTCAGCCTTTCCAGTCTCCAGCATACTCTAGATGTCTGGGGCACCTGAAAACAGAAAAAGAGCTTAGAAAATGCTGCTGGTCTGGACAACCCAAAATATAGCAGATAGCCACAAAAGGAAGCAAGAGATTACAAACTCTTGGAGGAGAAGGGGGGAGGAATCAGCAAATCCCTCTAATTGGGAATTTATACGCACAAGTCCAGAGAAGACATACACACAGAAAAGATTTGAGAGGCATCCTAAATCTCTTGCCAGACTGATCGGAGATGGCTTTATCCTGTATAAGACCAGTCTGTGAAGACTGGGAGAGGTGTCTGTTTTTTCTACTGCACAGATACTAACACAGAGCCAAAGAAAATGAAGAAAGAAACAGGGAAACAGGGGCACCTGGGTGGCTCAGTTGGTTAAGCGACTGCCTTCGGCTCAGGTCATGATCCTGGAGTCCCGGGATCGAGTCCCGCATCGGGCTCCCTGCTCGGCAGGGAGTCTGCTTCTCCCTCTGACCCTCCTCCCTCTCATGCTCTCTCTCATTCTCTCTCTCTCAAATAAATAAATAAAAATCTTTAAAAAAAAAAAAAAAGAAAGAAACAGGGAAACATGGCCTGAACAAAGGATAAGATAAAGCTCTAGTAACTACCCCTAATGAAACAGTGATATATTAATCGCTTGACAGAGAATTCAAAATAGCCACTATAAAGATGCTCAACATTCCGGAGAAAAACGATGAAGAATGTAAAAATTACAACAGATAGAAAACATGCAAAAGATCAAACAGAAATATTGGAACTGAATAATGCAATAACTGAACTGAAAAAATCACTAAGAAAAAAAGAGAGAAGATTCAAATAAATATCAGAAATGGAAGAGGAGACATTATGACATGATAACACAAAAATAGTAAGAATCATAAAATCTACTTTGAACAATTATTTGCCAAAAATATTAGGTAACTTAGAAGAAAGGGGGAAATTCCTAGAAACATACAACCTACCAAGACTGAAACAGGGAGAAATAGAAAATCTGAACGTTGATTCAGTCATTAAAAACATCCCAACAAAGGAAAGCCCAGGACCAGATGGTTTCACTGGTGAGTTCTGCCAAACATTCAAAGAATTAATGTCAATTGTTCTGAAACTCTTCAAAAAGCTGAAGAGAAAGGAACACTTTCAAACTCATTTTATGAGGCCAGCTTTACTCTGATAGCAAAACCAGACAAGGACACTACAAGAAAAGAAAATTACAGGCCAATATCCCTGATGAACATAGGTGCAACAATTCTCAACAAAACACTAGCAAACTGAATTCAACAGCATAGTAAAAGGACCATCCACTATGATTGAATAGAATTTATCACCTGCAAAAATGGCTCATCATTTGCAAATCAATAAATGTGATATACGACAGTTATAAAATGATGGATAAAAATCTTATGCTCATCTTAATAGATACAGATCAAGTGTTTGACAAAATTTTGATAAAATAGAGAATAGAAAAAAATTTTAAAAATCAAGAAAACAAAGTTGATTTCTTGAAAAGATTTAAACAATTTAAAAACCTTTAACTAGACTTAGAAAAAAGAGAGTAGACTCATATAAAATCAGAAATGAAAAAAAAAGACATTACAACTGATGCACCATAAGAGACTACTATAAACGGTTATATATCAACAACTAGGACAACCTTAGAAATGATGCATATATTCCTAGAAACATATAACCTCACTAGACCAAATCATGCAGAAATAGAAAATTTGAGTTAACTAGTAAAGAAATTGAATCAGTAACCAAAAACATCCCAAAGAAGAAAAACCCCAAGATTAGATGGCTTCACTAGTGAATTCTATCAAACATTTAAGGAACTAACACCAATCCTTCTCAAACCCTTCAAAAAATTCAAAATTTCTTCCAAATTCATTTTATGAGGCCAGCATTACCCTGATACGGAAGCTAAACAAGGACACTACAAGAAAAGAAAACTATAGGCTAATATCCTTGATGTATAAACATGCAAAAATCCTCAAGAAAATACTAGAAAATTGAATTTAACAACACATTAAAAGGATCGTACACCATAACCATGTGTTTTATTCCTGGGATGCAAAGATGCTTTAATGTATGAGAATCTACTAATGAGATAAATTCTATTAAAAGGGACGATATATATAACATGTCTAAATACAGTGTTATGAAATGTTGAGAAAGAAATGTTAAGTAATCAAATTGAAAGAAAACAACAGCATAATCAGAAAGAGGGAAAGACTTTGGATACAGAGAGATGGGGAAGAAAGAAAGGAGCAGGAATTTTCCCCTAAAAGATAGATGCTTTCATAACTGATTCTTATCAAATACTTAGTTGCCCTCTGAGTTCATGTGCTTATTTTCTTCAGTGGATTTTATGTTGCTGAATCACTTCTTGTTTATCTCCTCATATTCTTTCACGTTCTCTTGTAGTTTTCCATGTATTCATTTTGCTTTTAGCTTGACTTGTCTGACTTCTTTGAGCTTTTGTTGTCTCTATTCTCCAGTATAGAAGAAATGGTAAATACTAATTCTGACATGAATTGTAAAACACTCATTAAAAAACCTTCAGTCTAAAATCAATTACAGCTTTAGGTCACCAAGCACACAGAGGAAAAAAAAAAAAAAAAGAAAGAAAGAAAAACTACATTATCTTTAGAGACAAAAGTGCAAATATTGGTTTTTATGGTAGGAGAATATTTGCTACTCCTCCCTGTATTTGCTTCAATGGAAAGACAAATTCATTTAACAGGCTATTCTTTTTAGAAAGCGCCAAAAAACCAGCTGAACAGAGACTCTGAGAGGCTGCTATTCATTACCGTTGTAGAAATAACAGACTTATTTCTCCTTTGCCTCAGGAAATAAAGAAAATGAAGATTTGACATTCTAGCCTACTTCTGAAAAGTTGGCAGATCCTCCTATAAGATATGTAGAGAATGTATGCTGCAAGCGTGGTAGGGATCATATCTGTTACATCCCTGTCAGCGTGTGCCCTATCCAGCTGGTATTTATGGAAACATTCGGTGTCATGGTATGCCCTCTATTTTTACTTGCCGCCTCTGACTGCCTTGGGATAACATGTGCAGAGTCAGCAGGCAAGTTCGAGAGATTATCGCCAGCACTGGATGGAGTGAGAGTTGCCCAAGGACCCTTCTAAGACTTTAGAGACCAGAAGAATAGCTAAATAAACCCCTACGCCAGGCATTTAACTCTAGACTAAGGGGAGAACTGGAGACAGCCAATATAAACTATTCTATTGAGAATCTTTGATCTAAAGAACACTGGAGAAATCAGGTATAATTCTCTGTAGAAAATGACTGGTTAATGCTTTTAAAACTACACAAAGTTCATTTAAAGTAGAGAGTCGTTACCTATTGTATTGTCTACGAAGCTTTCATTTTCTTCACTGTGCTCTGTAGAATGTCTCCTGTCAGTTTTGCCTGTGAGCTCTCTGTTTGCAAGCTACTATGACCCTGTGGTTTTCTCTCTACTTACTTAATGCTTCTTGTTCTTTGGTGAGATGCCCCCCGTTCCGTGTTCTTTCTGTGCTTTGGCCATGAGAAGTCATTTTATTCTCCCTTACATTATATCAATGTTTGCCGTAAAGAATAATCTTCTGATTGAGTATGAATTGAAAAGGAATTCCCATTGGGTAAAACCATGAATGCTGTAATAGTTGCAATGGAATACAGTTTAGATCCTAAATTATACCTTCTTGTGGATTTTTCTGGCTAGCCACTTAATGTCTATTGTATCACAGAGTGTAAAGAATAATAAGCATCAGAATATCTGGGTGCCAGTTCTATTGCTGATACTTAGTAGCAAGCTACGAAACATCGTTGATCCTTATTTCTTCTTTGTAAACAGGCAGTGATGATCTGGCTGTAGCTTACAGGCTCATCTGAACAGTAAAGAGAGAATGTATGTAAAAATGATTTATACATCAGAAAAACACTTGATAGACCTAAGGCATTATTATACAGAAAGTTTTGATTGATTGAAAGGTTGATTCTTTACAATACATTTAAGATTATAATATCATAGGTCAGAAAAGGGTACAAGTGAAATGAAATCTCTGCATGAAGATAGTATTACAGAAGATTTAAATATAACAATATCACACATCAGCAAAAAGATTTTGCCCTGAAAAACTTACTGTCCAGGGAACAGGGTTAAAGATATTCACAGCAATTGATTTTTTTGTGAATGCGAGTTACAAGAAATGGAACTGCCTAAATGTACTAATGTCTTAAAAACTTATGGATTGACCAAAATACACACTTGCACATGGGAAAAAATAGTACAGCCTTGTAACCTCCTGAGGCCATAGCTATCATGAAAAACCAAGAAATTGGAAGAAAGTTCCATTGTCTTTTTTCCCATTTATTGGAGTTTTCTTTAACTTCTAAATTTCTAAAATTACTTCTAAAATTAAAAAGTACAATGAAAAATTGATAGGAAGAAAGAAATTTAGAAGGGTCATGGATATGACAAGAGTTCAAGAAAATAAATAGTTGATTTTAGAAGTGAAATGACCCTTTTAAATAAAATGAAACTCAGAACTTCTAGCAGTTGACATTGACTGAAGAATCAGCAGATAGAAAAGGGTAGTTGAACCAAGTGGCACCAATTCTGCCCCCTTGATTTTTGCCTTCTTTCTTGGGTTCTTTATGATTCCACTGCCATGAATATGCTGGATCCTGGGGCGTTCCTTTGGCATGCAAACAGCCTTGCATTCATTCTTTCAGCCTGAATCTAAATCTGGGGGCTTTTGGTTTAAACTAACACTTGAGTTAAATATGGACTCTCCTAGTAGCTACCTCTACCATATTTCACATTCTTGACATCCTTAGTCACAATCTAAGTGCAAGCTCCCAATATCTTCCCTGACCCATCTATCATTTCTACTCTGCCTGACAGATTATTCATTTACATCCTAAACCTCTACACAGAATACTTCTCTTACTGTCTAGAAAATGTCCCTCTCCAGGGCGCCTGGGTAGCTCAGTCGGTTAAGCATCTGCCTTTGGCTCAGGTCATGATTTCAGGGTCCTGGGATCGAGCCCCGCATCAGGCTCCCTGCTCAGCAGAGAACAGAACCTGCTTCTCCCTCTCCCTCTGCAGCCACCACCGTCCCCGGCTTGTGCTCTCTCTCTCAAATAAATAAAATCTAAAAAAAAAAAAAAAAAAAAAAAAAAAAAAGAAAGAAAATGTCCCTCTCCAAGAACACCACTTTTTCTGTAACCATCTCTGGTGGAGGATGTTCATCCTTTTAGAGTTAATATACCAAATATACCCCTATACCAAAGAGTGGGAAATTTTTAGTTTGAGTAAGATTGGAAGCCAGAGTTTTTGGACAGAGAAGTGATATGACCTGTTAAACATTTGGGAAAGAACATGCTGGATGTTGTAAGGGAGCAAGAACACATTGCAATAATCCAATTGACTGACAACAGTGTCTTGGATTAGAATGTTAGTGACAGAGGTGACGAAAGTGGCGAGACACTGAATATTTTTCAAAAGCAGAGCCGTCAGCACAGATGTTGAATTGGATGAGGATTTAAGAGGAGTCAAATATATCTCCAAGTTGTGTGTGTGTGTGTGCGTGTGTGTGTGTGTGTGTGCACAATTAGCTGGGCAAAAGGCAGTGCTATTTATTGAGATGGGAAAGGCTGGGAAAGGGGAGGATTGTTTGGTAGGGCTGTTGTATAGAAATTTAGAAGTTTTGATTTGGACATTTCGGTTTGAAAGCCAACTAGCCATTCATGTAGAGATGTTAAAAAAGCAGCAGAATTTTCAAATCTGAAGTTAAAGAGAGGGGTTGAAGTTGTAAATTTAGGACTTTTCTGCTCATAGGTGCTATAAAGCCATGAGATTAAAGATTTTCCAGAAAGGGAATAAATATATCTAGAGAAGATTTAGCAATGTAAGAACCATAGGTACACATATAGAAGGGATGGGGTAAAATAATAAAAGAGACTGAGAAGAAGCAGTTAGTGAAATAGGAAAACCAAGAGAGAATAGGATTTTTAGCAGGAAAGAAAGAAAACATTTCAAGCAGGAGGAAATGATCAATTAATGCTGAGAGAATAATATGAAGATGTAGTAACAGACATTTCCAGAAAATATGTCTTTGGATTTGAGTTTTTAGTGAGGACAACTCATTTCTTGCACTTAATTGAGGCTCTTTAGAGAGCCCTGTTGTTGAAGAAAGTCATATTTTTCCAGTTACCAAAAAACCCATCTTAAATGAGAATCTAAATATAAACAATAATCAACAACAAAAGATATAATGTAATTTGCTTCAACATGGATGGGACTGGAGGAGATTATGCTAAGTGAAATAAGTCAAGCAGAGAAAGTCAATTATCATATGGTTTCACTTATTTGTGGAACATAAGGAATAGCATGGAGGACATTAGGAGAAGGAAGGGAAAAATGAAGGGGAGGAAATCGGAGGGGGAGACGAACCATGAGAGACTATGGACTTCGGGGAAACAGGGTTTTAGAGGGGAGGGGGGTCCGGGGAAGGGTTAGCCCAGTGTTGGGTATTAAAGAGGCCACGTATTGGGGCGCCTGGGTGGCTCAGTCGTTGAGCGTCTGCCTTCGGCTCGGGTCGATCCCAGACCCTGGGATCGAGCCCCGCATCAGGCTCCCTGCTTGGCGGGAAGTCTGCTTCTCCCTCTCCCACTCCCCCTGCTTGTGTTCCCTCTCTCGCTGTGTCTCTCTCTGTCAAATGAATAAATAAAAAAAAAAAAAAAAAAAAGAGGCCACGTATTGCATGGAGCACTGGGTGTTATACGCAAACAATGAATCATGGAACACTACATCACAAACTAATGATGTAATGTATGGTGATTAACATAACATAATAAAATTAAATTTAATTTTAAAAAAAGGAATAAACAAAACAAGAACAGTATAGAATCTGAACGAAAACAGCTTGAAAACTTTACTGAGAGGTATTATAGTAGGAGAATAAGGGCCCTCCAAAGATGTCTCTGTCCTATTCTGGAAGCCTGGGAACAAACTATTTCACATGGGAAGAAGGACTTTGCCAAAATGATTATGTTAAGGATCTTGAGGTGGGGGAGATTAGCCCGGATTATCCAGGTGGGCCCAATGTAGTCATAGGATCCTTATGAGAGAGAGGCAGAGGGGTCAGAGACAGAAGGAGATGTGCTGACGGAAGCAGAGATCAGAGTAATGTGGGACCACGAAGCAAGGAAAGCTGGCAGCCTCTAGAAGCTGGAAAGGGCAAGGAAATCGTTTCTCTTCTAAACTTTCACAAGGAACACAGCCTTGCCAATCCATTTTGGATTTTTGACCTCAAGAACTATAGAATAATAAATTTGTATTGCTTTAATCCACTATGTCTTTGGTAATTTGTTGCAACAACAATAGGAAACCAATACAGATTTTACAAGACTTGAAACAATGGGAAGAAATCTCTTATCATACATACAGAGATAATTCTGTTTATACCGGGAATCATTTCTGGAAAGACTCCCAATTGGTTGGTAAGACTTGGAAGAACCTTAGGAAAGAACATTTTCCTTCATCTTTTATCCTCTTGTGCTATCGAAATCTTTTTTTTTAATTAACCATATGCATGCATTACTTTTCGTAATTTTTTGCACGTATATTACTTTTTCTAATTTATTTTTGAAAATGCCACACAGATGAATTTGAACCAATTCATTTCCAGTCACTGCAGAACGGCAGTTGTCTGACCATTAGCGGGTCCGATTGTCTCTGCCGCTGGATTGGACAAGAAAGCTTGAGCAAGAAAGAGGTGGACAGTTGGCTTGTATTGATGCTCTTAAAGATAAGCAGTCATGCATTTCACCCTGGCATAGAAATATACAGAATGTAGAGTCACAGAGAAAAAATACAGTCGAGGTTTTCAAGCTTTGCCAGATATGCTACAATCCAAGTAATAAGGAATCATCAAATAATAGTGTTCTCTTACACTTGGACATGATGATAGCTTTGAGGCAAATTTCATATGTTTACCTGTTAGTATTCATTTTATCCTAGAAAAAAATTGAAATGGTGGGAAAAAAAGAATAATATAAAATTTCCTGAATAATAGCTCAATAGCTTTGATAGAATTGGCATTTGGATAGAGACCTGCTGTTGTTCCGTGTACTGTATTTTGCCTGAATGATAAGTGGTGATGTGTGAAAGAGCATAAATGTGGTTGTTTAGCAAGTGGCATGTTTTGCTTAATGCAAACCACTAAGACGTAAATCATTTTTGTAAACCTTCAGCATTTCCATTTTATTATAAAATGACGCTACTGACAATGATCAAAGCAATAACTGTACAACTAAAAAGAATGAGGTGCAATCAACAGGGCATTTCTATTTGGGGACAATAAAATAATTTACAAAATTAATATTTGCTTATTCTGATAGACAGTTGTTTCTTGCTTTTCTGAACCATAAACTATTCTGATTGCAGCTCAATCACTAGTAATCTAAATAATCGTTGTCTTTTCTCTGAAGGCCACACATATTTGCCATACTTTGCTGTTGTCCTCATGTCTTCCTTTGGTTATCTTACTTTGGTTCAAAATAACAAATTACATAGAACAGTACAAGATTTGTCTTATTTGAGGCTATTAGAAATTTGTAATGATTGGGGCGCCTGGATGGCTCAGTCAGTAAAGCAGCCAACACTTGGTTTTGGCTCAGGTCATGATCTCAGGGTCCTGGGATCAAGCCCCATATCAAGCTCTGTGCTCAGCAGGGAGTCTGCTTGAGGGTTCTCCCTCCCTCTCCCCCTGCCCCTTTCCCCACTTGCTCTCTCTCTAAAATAAATAAATAAATCTTAAAAAAAGAAATTTATAACAATTCATCAACCTGTATTCCCTAATCACTGGTTTTATATGAACAAACATAATTTTAGCAGTTTACCCTTACATGTTTTTTTCTCAACAGAGGAGTTTCATGATTTTTTACAAAAATGGCCTAAAAGACTAGACATACTCATTTTTTAAATATGGAAAGTTCACTTGAATGAAAAGTACTGTGTATTTCACTACTCTTTCACAGAATTTAAATATGAAAAGTATGGGCGCCTGGGTGGCTCAGTTGGGTAAGCATCTGTCTTCACCTCAGGTCATGATCCCAGGGTCCTGGGATCAAGCCCCACATAGGGCTCCCTGCTCAGCGGGAAGCCTGCTTCTCCCTCTCCCACTCCCCCTGCTGGTGTTCCCTCTCTCACTGTGTCTCTCTCTGTCAAATAAATAAATAAAATCTTAAAAAAAATAAATATGAAAAGTATGCTTTTTGGAAATGTACAATGTTTATCACAACCAAAGAATATCTTTGTTTTTTTTTTCCTATTGACATGAATCTTTTTCCAAAAGTTTCCATTTAAGGCTAGAAATTTTAAAAGTGATGAAATAGCATTTAAGTGTTCCTGAGTATTAACAGACCTGAGGAATGCGAATTCAAAAGATAAATATTGCATAAAGATACTCTTTGAGGCCTCAAAAGAATATATCTTTTTACCTTTCCACAGTGTAATTCCAAAAGAAAATAAATAATGAAACTGTACAGTTTCCTTTGACAGGGATTTTACCACGATACTGATTTCACTTTATGAATCAAGGTTTGCAAAACAAGCCCTTCGAACTTTTCCTGTAATGAAGATGCTCTGCCACCAGGCGGCCTCAGGCTGTGCCTTCACCATACTTGGTGGACAGCACGGCCGGTAAAAATTTTACATGCTTTCCACTCGACCATGCTGATAAACAAAACCATAGAACATGTAAAAATAGCCAGGTATATAATTTTTCGTACATTAATACTAAGATATGAAAGTTTCTAAACAAAAATGATTTCAAATTTACTATTTTTCTCAATGTTACCCATCTTTACTAAAGTAGTATTTCATTTTTCCGGGCAGAAGTAACCCTCAATGAGGCAGCGTTTTGCAAAGGGTGATAGTTGCTTGCTCGGCCCAGCTGACTCAATACAGTATTGACTACAATAGCCATTTGGACTTCTCCCCCTCTCTGTACTTGTGAAATGAGAATCCTATGCTATGTATAATATAATTCACGAAGCACAGTTGGATGTCGAACAATACGCAGTGGGGTGGACATTGGTTTAGCGCTCTCCACACTAAGGAGATGGTGCAAATTCTTAGGTAGATAAAATGGCTTCCATTCTGGCCTCACTTCATTTCCTATGTATTGTCCTCAATTTTGCCTGCCTCCTACTTGCTGTGTATGCTCTTTGACCATTCTGAAAAGGGATTGGGAAATTCCCAATTTAAAGACAGAGCAGATGTTACTGTGGTCTAGGCACATGCACATCAGCTTTCTAGAGCTGAGAGTTCCTTCCTTCAATGTGAGGAGGAAAGAGAAACAAGTCTTGCAATAAACTCTAAATATGCGATCTTGAAAGAAGCGTATCATTTCCTCTCTTAAATCAGTGGGACGCTCTGAAGCTACCTGACCATTTATTTTATCCTTAGATCTTTGTCTCGAAGCTTTCTAAAAATGCTGTTTCCAATCTATAATGTATCATTTTATAATTTATGATATATTGTTTTATTAAGGGCAAAATCTTTTAATACTTCAGTCTTTTTATCAAAAATTTGGCCGCATTGATATTTATTAATGAATTTATTCTTGCATTCTATCAACAAACATTTATTTAATGTCTACTACATAGAAAGCACTGTGCTAGGCACTAGGGATACAAAGTATAAGACTGACCTGATTCCTGCTTTCCTGGAGCTTTTTTTTCTAATGAATTATAGACTTGAAACAACTCTCCTTTGCTGATCATAGTGATTCTCTCTGCTAGAAACTGCCCTGAACACATGAGATGCTAAATCTTAACAGTGAGGCATAAAGAACAATCTCCCTTCTCTTCTTTGCTTTTCTCTTTGCTGCAAGAGTCCCCAAGTAGTGTCACTTGGGCCCCAAAGGATTATACAAGTTAAGCAAATATTTCAGTACTGATACTCTTCTCTTTCAGTTCTCATGGATCAGTTAAGTAGTACTAATTCCCCAACAACACAGTTCAAATTTTAATTACCACCGTGTATTGAGTTATTGTATAAAATCCAAACGTCACTGCTAGCTTTTCAGTCCGCAAATCACTATGTAAACAACAGCGGTGTCTCATGATTAGCGATCACATCACATCTTTCAAAATCTGTTGGTGATTGGTCACTGTACACCCATTTTTGGCTTTGTGTCCAGACGTCAAAGCACGTAGCTGCATTGCCTCTTCTCTCCCGGTGGTAACCCCACCTGACATTTTACAAAAACGGATAACTGAAAGAGGAAATTGGCCAATAAAAATGCAAGTACAGCAAAGAAATGAAAAATGATAATGCTGGAAATGAAGTTCAAATCAATCCTAAATGGACTTACAAAAGAAATAGCTAATTATGGGAATGTTAACACTCCTACTGTTTGAGAGACTCTAGATATGTAGCCAGCTGGACTTATTAAGGTGAACTCATCAACATAAATGAGGAAAGTGGTGGCGAGGAATATTCCCAGAGGAAGTGACACTAGCAATAAACTTCACATTAAAGGAACTCTCAGAGATAGTTCATGACATTGGAAGCACTAAGGAAAAATGTTGGGAGCTGATCCAAAGTTAGAAGGAAGTATGAAGACTTACAAAGGCATAGAAAAGATGCACATTTTGTATCATTACACAGTAAGTTTTCCAATAAGACAGCGAGCACTTTCCAAACTACTGTTTTTATGACTTTTTTCCATGTATTTAAAAAAATTTCTTATTAAAGTATAATTAACATACAATGTTATATTAGTTTTAGGTGTACAACATATTGACTTGACAATTTTATACATTACTTAGTACTCAACACGGTAAGTGTGGTCACCATCTGTCACCATACAGTGTTATTATAATATTATTGACTATGTTCCCTATGCTGTACTTTTCATATCTCTAATTTAATTGATTTTATAACCATGAGTTTATACTTCTTAATCCCCTTTATCTGTCTCATTCATCCCCCCACCCACCTCCTCTCTAGCAAACTACTCTTGGTAAGTTTTTTCCAAAGAAATCAAATATGTTAATTCTCAATGTTTCTGATGTTTTACATTACGGTGCTTCAAATAAATAAATAAATAAATAAATAAATAAATAAATAAATAAATATTAGCTTTACTATTTTTTATTTCCCAACACATTTAGAGCAAATCATGAAAAAGTCTTGTTAATGTTTTAACAAAAAAAAATTTTTTTATTTTTTTTAAAGATTTTTATTTATTCATTTGACAGAGAGAGACACAGCGAGAGAGGGAACACAGTGGGGGGGGGGGGCGGTGCGGAGAGTGAGAAGCAGGCCTCCTGCAGAGCAGGGAGCCTGATGCGGGGCTCGATCCCAGGACTCTGGGATCATGACCCGAGCGGAAAGCAGACGCTTAACGACTGAGCCACCCAGGCGCTCCTTAACAAAAATTTTTTAAAGATCACAGAAGAATTGTAGTTTTTATTGTTAATTTTTAAGAATTCTTTGCATGGTTTCAGCTTGAAGTGTTCATTTGTTTTATGGTCCTGTACTACTGTGCAAGCAGAGACTGCTGGTATAGATTGTAGCCTACTCTCTTCATAGGACTCTTCATGCATGGAGGATGGTCCAAGAATGGTTTAAATATTGGCCATCAACCTCAGAACTCACATTCATCTTTAGTGACTAAGCACCAGCAATGCTTCCAGTCCTTCTGCAAAAAAAAAAAAAAAAAAAAAAAAAAAAAAGTTTCATTGGGCTATTTCACCATTTTGGTAGGTATAATGGAATATGCCTGAAATGTGGAAGGATATATCATTTAAATTATTTTTCCAGGCAACTCTTCAGCTCCTGTGTACATAGAATCAATTCTGATGGGACTGATTTCAACAGCTCTCTAAACATTTTAAGTCATGACTACATTCACAGTGGTAGACACTGCCCCAGCTGAGATCCTTGTTCCATAAGAAAGATAATAGAAGAAAGTATTTAAATAACATAAAAATGTATTAGAATCCTAGCTATCACTGCACAAGAGTTCCAGTAATATTTATTTTGAGAACAGAAGAAAAATATATTTATTTTTATGACCTAGAGAAAAATGATCTTGATTTTTTAACCTAGTATAATTAAATAGACAATATTATCTATTAGAAAAGAATATTTTCTAATTACATATTCTCTTAGGAGTCACACACATTTGTATCACACTCTGAATATTTTTCATCTTCATGGTCGCCACTTGAATGTAGTTTATTTCTCATTTCCTGATGTCAAAGCACTAAAAATAAACTCAAAAGAGAGAGAGAAACTGTAATTTCTTTTTGTTTACATTTTTTTGTTTACCTTTCATAAAACAGAGCAAAAGCAATGTGTTTTTTTCTCTAGCTAAAATATATTCCCATAATTCAACTTCTGACATTTACAGAGATATACCACTTGTCATGGTTTTACTGAAACAGTCACATCTATTTGCTTGATTTTGAATGTGTATTTGGATGTGCAGCCTTGGAAAAAGATTACATACAAAACAATTTCCAATTGCGATTTGATGATGGAGGTCACATATTTCACCTAATGAGTTTTGTGCCTCAGTGCTATAGTTTGAGAGGCCTGGAAATGAGTTGTGCCAGTTGATGGTTGTGTAAATGGATAAACAAGGCTGGATCAGTTCAGCAAAGCACCAAATCACCAGTGAAAAGATAATAAAAACAGCCTCAACCATCCAGCTACTATTCAGCAGCTGGAAAAAGCACAAGACCTCAGGTTCACTCTCATTTAATATGGAGTAAAGTCCCTTTTTATAGTAAATATCCTTACGCTGCATCACAGGTAATAAAACATGAACCTAAATAAGTGAGCTCTACTTAGATAATCCTTTTAATGCTTATACTTTACCAGAACTGAAGAGTAAAACGCATCTTGGATTAAACTGTTAAAGATCAGCTGAAGCACATACACATAAGGCAGCAACAAAAAAATTCTAAAATTTGGAAGCAATATATATACTGGATAGTGTGTTAATTTTTTAAAAATAAAAATTAAGTTAAACCAAAATAAGTAAAAGCCTTTACTTAGCCAAATGTATTAAATTTTGGAACTCTCTTGATTGACATCAGTGTATAGAGGAAGGTACCTTTGGAACAAGAGAGCGATGAGAAGAGCCAAAGGCTAGTCCCGCCTCGGCCACTACTTAGCATTTGTGACAAGAAAAAGAAAAGGAATATCCTTCACTGAGGACTTACTCTGTGTCAGGCAATCAGACCCTTTGTTCATACACTTCCTTTAGTTCTCACCATAATCCAGAGAGAGTATCTTTGTCTTCACGCTACGGCTATCAAGCAGGAACGCGGGGCTGCCCAAAGCATGCAGGCAGTTCATAAGGGGCAAGCACCAGAATTAACAAGCAGATTCATTGCACTCTAAAATCTGCATGCTCTTCTCAATAGGCTAAGTCTCATTTCCTCTCAAATAATCCAAAATATGAAGGATTCCTTTTTCCTATAAACCCAGAGCTTCTCTTTGGGCTTTGAAGCTGCCCCCCATTCTCGCTGGGGCTCTCTCTGTGGCATCACGTTGCCACCAATATTTGAAGACCTTAGTTACATTTAAATCATTGCATTTTGTAGTTTTCTTTTTACCCTAAGTAAAAAAAAAAAAAGTGTATCTCAATATCTGCCTCTGAGTAACAGAAGAAGGTCAGTTGAAGTAATCAGCATTAAGAGTGTCTCATAAATTTAAAGGTAGTAGACAAACTAAGGTCATGATTGTTTCAATTACGGAACAACAAAAAATTTGCTTTCCAAACTTAAAAATACTTCAGAAAAGCGTGTAGCCATATCCTTTATTCAATGCCAAGAAAAGCTATTAAAAAGACCATATTTATATGGTAAGAATCATGAGGTCGTCTGCTGAGTTTAAGGGTAAATACAAATGAAAAATAAGAGGCTTAATGTTCCCAGTTAAAAATACAGAAAGAGACCTTCGCCCTCTTCAAGCTTTTACTTTAAAAAATCTGTAACTGTGAGTTCTTTCTCTGTAAAAGATGTAAATCTTTTAAAAGCTAGATAAGCCTTGGGACACCTGGGTGGCTCAGTCATTTAAGCATCTGCCTTCAGCTCAGTTCATGATCCCAGGGTCCTGGGATCGAGTCTGCATCGGGCTCCCTGCTCAGCGGGGAGCCTGCTTCTCCCTCTCCCTCTGCCTGCCACTCTGCCTACTTGTGCTCTCTCTCTCTCTCTAATAAATAAATAAAATCTTAAGAAAAAAAAAGCTAAATAAGCCTCTTCTAGCTTTATTTCCCAGAAATATCTTTCTTAAGGACCTAGGAAACATCTTGAAATGTAATCATCAAGGAAGAGAGAGCACCCTCTCCTCCTTTCCATGAGAGGTAAGGCTGCTGAAGCTCAGCTCCTTGCTCTGAGTTCTAAAACTACCTCCCATCATAAAGATAGGAGACTTTTTTTTTTTTTGGATAAAGCCAATTAGCTAACATAGATGGTCATCCCAATTACAAAGTGAATTTGGGATGAACTATGTATGACAAATGGTGCTGTCAAGTCCTCTCATTTGAAGACTAGTTATTGTTTATTTTGAGAACACGGATATAATGTCTGGTATCTGCTTGGCTCTACAAAAGGGTGATACTACTCTCCATCTTTGTAATCCCTTAGCTGCTTGACTATGATATGTGTCACATTTTTGTTTAATGTTCATCCAGTAATAAAATTATTTTCTTTCTCTTTTACCTTTATGGAGAGGTTTCCTGAATTGGGGGGTGGGTGGGAGGAGATTTTTATTTTCATTATATCTCCCAACAACGGAAACTATGTCTTCAGAGAATCAGAAGTCCTTATAAACTTGAGTCTCAAGTGCCATCAGAAAATGAGAAATACAAGGACAATAAGCAATGAACATTACATCAGTGGACGTTTGAAGAATATATGTGACTGACTGGTAAGAAAAATCTATAATGAATTATTCTTTTTGGTATTGAAGTGGTGTGCTTTACACCCATCCAGAAGAACACCAGTTAGTCTAATTTTTCTACAAAAGATTTGAATTTCATTAATGGATGTCTTGGGTAGGAGAATATGAGGAGTTACATATTTAAGTGCAAAACAGGATAGAGAAGTGACAGTGTTCACCAATAGTCATTCTCTTGAATCCCAGCCCATAGGATGTTCTGTTTAAGAAACAGGGAGGAGGGAAGGTTTTAGAGACTGCATACTATATTCTGTTTTATAGGTTCACAACAGCCCATTAGCATATTCAAAAGCCTGAGATATCTTGTAGCCAAGAAATTTGTCTCATTTTCTTTGATCTAATTTTCTCTAAATTTACTTGACCTTTCAGAACACTTT
The DNA here is from genome assembly GCF_004348235.1 of Phoca vitulina. Taxonomy (NCBI): domain Eukaryota; kingdom Metazoa; phylum Chordata; class Mammalia; order Carnivora; family Phocidae; genus Phoca; species Phoca vitulina. Next base: position 37,989,792 of record NW_022589717.1, read on the forward strand.
ATAAACTACTTGTTAATATCACCAATAATGCTACCGTTCCATAGAACAATATCTCTCTTGGAAATATTTTTTTTTTTTTTAATACTGAAACTGACTACGCTAGGGGAACACATTTTGGGAAGTGCTGATTTAAGGCCAGCACTGAAAATCCAGATTTCCCATTCCCATTTAATTATTTGAGCAGAGAAAAAAGGCACACTATATGATCAATCACAAAGTGATGCAATAAAGCAGTTTGCTTCGGAGTTTAGCATATGGCAACAGCTGCAATTCAAGGTTTTTGGTTAATGAGGATTAACAAACACAGCTGGAAACCTCTATTAATCATTCAGGAAGAGTAATCTGTAGAAGTAGCTTTAAAAGGCCTTGTTTGAGTTTTCAGATTGTGCCTACTCTAATGGATTTCATATTAATCCTTGAGGAGTAAAATTGACATAATCTTTTTTTATAATTAAATGAATTATTTTTAATCAGATCTACTGTTATGCAAGCACTTTTCCAAGCTAAGTAGTAAAAAAAAAAAAAAAAAAAAATCCCTTTGTGCTGAAGTGGTTGTTTCCCTAGTAGTTTAGTTTTTGGAATAAGAAATGAAACCATCTACCCCCATATTGAACCTGAGGACTGAAACTACTGATCCACAAGCACCTACAATAACAAGACTTTGCTACTTCACTGTCTTCATTAGTATTCCTTTAGTTTTCCTGAAGTTTCTTGCACAACTAAAGGGTTCAATTGTTTATACAAGAACTAAAAGACCCATCAACTCTTCAATGGAGAGCATCAACAGTCACACCTCAAGATCCTTGTTTTAATCTTTCTTACAATCCTGGACTGATGTATCAAGACCCTACTCAATTCTAATCTATTCCTCTGCTTTGAAATATTCAACTTAAGTAAAACCTCCAAATTCTAAAATAATTTTGACATTACTCTTTGTTATGTCAATAATTATGTCAATAATTTTGACATATTTGAATGTATGTCCCCTAGCACCCATATTCATATGTTGAGGTTGTAACCTCTAATACCTTGGAATTTAACTGTATGTGGACATAGGGTCTTTACAGAGGTAGCTGAGTTAAAATGAGGTCATTAGTGTAGGCTTTCCAAGATAATGGGTGTCCTTATTAAAGGAGGAAATTTAGAAACGGATACACACTAGGAGAATGCCATGTGAACATGAAAACAGAGATCAGGGCGACATGTTGTAGATGTGTGTGTACAACCAAGGAACTCCCAAAGATTGCCAGCAAACCACCAGAAACTAGCAGGGAGGAAAGGAATGGATTCTTCTTCATAGCCCTCAGAAGGAACCAACCTGTCAACGTGCTGACACCTTGATCTCAGACTTCTGACTTCCAGAACTCTGAGACAATAAATAATTGTTGTTTAAGCCTCCCAGTCTATGATACTTTGTTACCCTAGCAAACTAATACACTTTTCCTCACTCCAAGATACTTCCAGTAATCCGTAGAGCTGGTGTTCTTTCTAGCAGCAAGCAATAAATTTAGTCTTGCCTTATCAACAGGTTGTATTACTTATATTCAAAGTGCTAGCATTCAGTAATAGCCAGTCACAGTTGCTACTTCTGGTTCTCTTAGACTGAGGTTTCCTCAGATCCAAGAACTTTAACTCAGATGTTATGAATTATATTTTTATAATTTTTTCCTTCCACTTTATTCCTGATCTTCCTGCAGTCCATGCTCAGCCCGAGAACTCAAGTCTATGCAGTCCTCTCCTTTCCACTCTACCCACCCACTCTTTGGAATTATTCCTGCCCCATTTGGCAGAAAGCTGCTGAAGGACCCCATTTGCACTAAACCTTCCCCCTCCCACACAGTGCCCAACCCTGCCCTCTGCTCTTAGCCGCTACAATATATGTGACCATTCCTCCCAAGCCTGACAGCCCCCTCCCACTACACACACCAAACAGTAACTATATAAGATGATGTTAACTAACCTTATTGTGGTGATTATTTCACAGTATGTAAATTTCACAATCTACATATTGTATGTATGTACAATAGGTACGTATATCAAATCATGTTGTACATCTTAAACTTACACACTGTTATTTGTTAATTAGACCTCAGTAAAGATGGGGAAAAAACTGGCCCACCAGAGCCTTGTACAGTGACCTCAACCCCCACGACCGAGGCCACAAGTCACAAAGCAGAGCACGAGGGGGTGGACCAGGCACAGAAATGCCGCTCAGGAGTTTGGAGGGTACCAGACATTGATTTGGACAGGTGAGGCTGTCCAGGGGCCTGCTGAAAGGGGTCAACATTAGAAAAACAAGTGGGTAATATCACCTGAACTATGATGAATGTATAGTCAATAAAACTAGTTTGCAAAATACTGCTGAGGTGCCTCTTCCCAGCCCCAGAAGATGGACTGACTTTACTATCATTTACATCATACTCCGTTTAGTTTTGTTGCAGAGTTTCTCTAAGGAGCATATGGTTAGGAGTGCATAATCTTGACCACTTATAACTTTACATCAGGTGAACCAAGGATGGTTACTTGAGATTCTTTTTTGCTTGAGCTGCAGAGTTGTACATTTTAAAATGAAAGAGTTTGTGGTTTCATTTAAAAGACTAAAATTATATGCAAATAAAAAAGATTCTGAGAAAATATTATGTAAAACAGTGTCTTCACAAGCATACTTTAAAGGAACATGATGAAGGTCTACTCTGGGAGGTTTAAGGAAAATGTTTTCATATTCCATGGCAAATTCTTCTGTAATTGGAGCCCACACAGGTTTAGTGTAAAATAGTATTTTTTTAATAGATTACTTTCTTAGGTAATAAGTTTTGGTTTCTCTATTTTTCTCAGTATTTCAGCATATGAAACTTGTAGGTTTATATCACAGGGAGCTTTCAAGATTATTTAAAAACATGTTTGACAATTTTTAATGTGACTAAATAATATCTCCCGATGATATAAAATTCCCCAATGATCTCATGATGTGAAAGCCTATAACTAGGTTCAAAATCAGAGTGACCCCTTTAAAATTGATTCTCTTACAGTAGATGGGAGTCTGGTTTTAGGAGGAGGCCAAGTTGAGGGATGAAGGGATGAAACTTTGCAGAGGAGGTTCAACATTACTCTAACGTGGCCTATATATCCAGTTTAAGCTTCTTCAAAATATGGCCTTATCATCTTTCCCCCACATCCCTAGGTTTGTTTCTTGCTTTAAACAAGAATAAAGAGAATTAGATATTCTAGGTTAATGTAATTAGAAAGGTGAAAAGTCTACCAACATGGTATGATGGAAATTACCTTTACCCATTAAATTTTTCTCACATCCTGGTATTTCAGAACCTAAAATGCACAAGTGAATGCATTAAAAGAAAAAAAAAAGTGATAACATACACTTCATACCCAAACATTTGGTATATAATAAATATTTTGTGAAAAAAAATATGCAAGACATATAACCAAATCTTGATGAATGAATAAATGAATGAAAACACTACGTATGTAGGTTTATCCTAACATGTGGAAAGCATATACTAATGAATTCAACCCTTTCTTGGCGTATTTATATCTCTGAATACAATCTTGGGAAAATTCTAATGGAACCTATGCTTTAATTTAATAAAATGATCAATCTTGGATTGTTCTTCTAAATGTGCTCTTCTAAATCCAGCAGTTATGACATCACATGATCAGCAATGAGATTTTTTCTTAATTTTTATTCCTTGAAAATATAATAATCATCTGGTGAGGAAAGAATTGCTGATCCTTAATAAAAAAGAAGAGAAATCAGATTTGGCAATTTTCAAATTAAGCTTATTAAAAACTTGAATGGAAATATGGACTTGGTGAAATCTAGAAATTAAAATCCACAGCCAATTTTCAAACAGCTTATTCCATCTCTTCAATAAATCTGGTAAAAATACTAAACTTTGTTATTGGATCCAAAAACTATTATACAGTATGTGCATGGTGACTACAGCAATGTTTCTAGACATGAACTGCTTTTACATCAAATTTTATTGAAGACAAATGCAGCCTAATTCAGGAGAATATTGAGTTAGCATGATTACATGCTTTATTCAGGTCACTCAGGAGACTGAATTTATCCATTTAGTGAGAAGGTCAACTGGAAGTTAATTAATTAGGAGTGTTGGAAATGGGTTGCATTGTAGACTTCTGTTTAAAATGTAGTAGAAAACGATCCATAAAATAGACATAAATGGGTAAGAGCATGTATCAGGCTAGGATTGATTAAATATAAACTTTAATGTGAGATGGAAACAACAATACATTTTCTTAGAGAGTTATATCCGGTGTAGTAGGTTAGGAGCTTAAGCTAGGACCTTGCTTCGGGAGCAAAATAAATCAACAACTGGTCTGAAAGAACTGTAGTTGTGAATTTGTAGTTGTGAATGTGAAGTTCTTTTCCATTCATAATAGTAGGTAATAGCAAGTTATCCATGACCTTACAAGAGGACAAAAGGATATGGAAGTAAATCAAAACATTTATGGACCTTAAGTAGTCATAAGCAAGACAGAATCTTGTCTGACATTTAACTCCTTCAGAGTCTTAGCAACTGCCTCAACAGATGAACCTGTAAAAAATTTTACAGTTCCTGATTTTGATAAATTGACTATTATAAATTCTGACAAATTTGGTTTGAGACTAGTGTTTTAAAATTTTAATTTTTTAAATAATTTTTCTGCCTCTAATATCAACAATTAATAAATGAATATTCACAAACTAAAACAGCTGTTTATCATAGGTAGTTTCATTCCAAATTAAATCATCTAAAGAATGAAGCCTGAGCAATAAAGCTTGGGGAACCAATTTAATAATAATAGTTGTTCAAATTTGGACATTTCATTGATTTGTTGCTTATTTTTTCTATTAATACGTTATTTGTTTTCTTCTTTTTAATAAAAAGAAATTAGTGAAAAGGAGTGGGCTTAGAGATGATACAAATCTACCAGGAAACTCAGTATTTGAAATAGTTAGGAGTTAATTTCATATTCAGAAAGGAAATTCAAAGAATTTTTCTTAAAATTGAAACCTATAACATAGGCTTTGGAATAAAATTGAAATAGATTTGCACTCTTTTCCACTACTTAATCACAGAAAATTTATACAATTTATTTTCAATGAATCCCATTGTAAAATGAGATGCTGATATCTTATTTTTTTGTTAGGTGGATTAATATGGAGAAAATATATTTAATATCATCTTTCTAAAGCTAGCCCCCACCATATGTGGTAGCTATTATGTTTCTGTATTTTAATAGAGAGAAAGTTCTAGGTATTTTTAAAACAACTAAACTCCAGCAAACTTACAAAAATAAGCCAAGGAGGTAGGAATATTGTATACGTAACATCAGAAAATTAATTAGAGCCCTTTCTTGGAAGGAAAGGAATGATGGATTAAAACAAGGTACATGAAGATATTTTAATAAGTAGAGTTTTTACAAAGAAATAAGGAAGATTTAAAGGCATCAGGGATAATACCATATCCCACAGTTAGCAATAGCAAAGAGCTGTTATCACATATAGGCTTAAAGATGCAAGGAGAGGGAGTAGAAATGGGAGCATACCATTATGAAGAGAGCTACCTAAAAGGAGCCTTTAGAGGAAGAACACTACCAACCTGCAGCAGCCCTATGGGGAAAGAGCCTCAAGGACCCAGACTTCAATTGTTTCAAATCTAATCTTTTGCAGTGTGGGCCATTGGCTGAGTTCAACTAGACACTAGAAGGCAAGAGATTCCCTTGATGCTGTCCATATCAGTCAGTGTGTCCTAGGTACTAAGCAAAGTGAACAAAGGTAAAAGGTGGATCTAGAAAGGCATGAACTATATTCACTGTGATTGTAATATTTCTGTTGTATAGGATTTAAAGTTTCTTTTGATGGTGGTACATGACATAATGACACTCAGATGGATAAAAGGCAGAATGTTCTGTTATAGCTCGAAATAATGCAAAAAGGCTACCGGGGGGGGACCACGCAGAGGACTGTACTCTGGGACAGAATGATAGCAAACTGGAGCCGCAGGGAGCGCTTGATATATGACAAGAAGAAAGGGGTTAGCCAGACTTCCTGCACTCCTTGTGGTTTGGCCAAGTTGAATGACTTCATGGGCTCCCAGGCATAGAAGGTATCTCTGATTGTCTGGTAACTTAAAAAAAAAAAGTTTTTAAATGATTTAATTACTTAAACCACAATTTATTGTATAAAAATAGATTGAGATAACTGAAATGCAGTAAAACAGATCAAGAATAAGAATTTTTTCTGAGTGTATATAAATTTACATTTGCACTTTAAAAGAACTTGAATCATACTACAGAATTACTTCATGAACTTTTTCATTTATAAATCTGAACATTTTTATGAAACATTAAATATACTTTCCCAAAAATCTTTAATGGCTATACACATTATTGTATGACTGTTCCCTAATTTATTTGATTAATCTATTATTGGACATTTAGGTTATTTTATTTGTTTCTTCCTTTTTTACTTTTAAAATATGATGCCATGGTGCTGTTCCTTATATGGGAATCTGTTTGAATATCTCTGATTGCTTTCTTAGGATAAATCTCTATAAGTTACCATTTTTATGTTCTTTATTCATTTCAGTAAATCCACATTTCCATCTAGTATCATTTTCTTTCTGCCTGAAAGATTTTTCTTAGCATTTCTTATAATGAAGGTCAGCTGGTGATTAATTGTTTTAATGTTTGTATGTCTGAAAAGATCTTAATTTTACTTTCATTTTTGAAAAATATTTGAGTGTAGTATTCTAAATTAGATAGGATTTTTTTTTTTAGTTCTTTAAAATGTTGCTCCATTGTCTTCTTGCTGGCATAATTTCTGATGAGAAATCTAACATCCCTATCTTTGTTTCTCTGTAGGTAGCATGTTGTTTTTCTCTGGCTGCCTTTAATATTTTCTCTTTACACTATGTCTGGGTAACTTACAATGGGTCCTGAGGAAGTTTTCTTCATGTTTTGGTCTTGCTTTTATTATCTACGAGGCAGAACCAGAGCAGTATTTAATCTAGGGATAATTATTCCCCCACTACTGAGGCAGACCTTCATGAATAATCTACTCAGTGCTCCGTTAATTAGAAGGATTCCAAACTGACTGGTGACACCATTTCCAGCTCTATGTGAATGCTGAGCATTGAGTATCTTCCAACCCTCTGATGCTCTTTTCCCCAACCGTCGCTGGTTTCCTCATATACAGGCACTGATCAGTACTATGCTGAATATTCAAGAAGAGGAGAATCGGCACAGAGCTATCCTTCACTCTCTGTGCAGTTCTCTCCTCTCCTATACTCTGTCCTGCAAACTCTAGCCTCTTTGGTGTCCATGAATTCTCAACTCTGTCTTAACTGAGAGAGTCTTACTATTCCACCTGGTTTCACTCTCACTGGGACTCAGCCCAGAGACTCTCTCCAGACAGCAAGCTGGTATAAGTACTGGACTCAGCTCATTTGTTTCTTTCTCCGTGAGAAAGAAATATCCTCCTTTGACTGATGTCTCTGATCACGAATATCATCATTTCATATAATTTGTATAATTTTTTTAGTCATTTCAGATGGAAAGGTAAATCCAGTCACTGCTACTCCATATTTCCAGAGGCTAAATTCTCTGATAGAATTTTTTTAAACTATGATTTTTGTCACTTGTCTGATGTCTTCTGTTGTTACAATGTGGTGCCATTGTGTTTTATGCCCTACTCATTCCAACTGTCAAAGGAAGGTAGGACATCTTAATTGTTTTTTTATTTTTCCCATCCTGCTTTCCCATTAATTCTCAACTCTTTATCCCCTTCTTTTTTCACTCTTTCTTATTCACCTGGTGGTAAGAAACAAGAGAAGCACAAAAATCACTATTTTAAAGTTGATAGCAGCTAACGACATTACACGAGTAGTTAACCATTAGGACTTAATTATGAAAATTGTACATAGATGGACACCTTAATATTTGCAATCTAATTTTAAAAATTCATCTACAAAATGAATATTTCTCACACGCATGCACACATACATATGTAATATTATTGTGCTATATAGTAATAACCCTGAAATGGAAAGGCTTTTATTTGGTCAAACATAGTTTTTCCAGTTTGGTATATATATATTTATATATATATATTTTAATATATCTTAACAGTGTTATTGTGGACAATTTCCTGTAATGCCACAGTGGGAGTTCCCATTGTAGACATTATACCTACATACTTGTCCTTGCCTAAACACCAGACTTTTCTATAACTACCCTTTTGCAACTTGGCCTGAAACACTCCTTTTCCTATAATATATGGGTCATCTTTGATTATCTTCAACTGTGCATGAAACAAATTAAATAAGGTAGTCTATTTAACATCATGTACATCTTGGGAAAATTTTAAGTATTTTTTATTACATCACTGAGAAACACTTACGTTCTATATTTTTAAATAAACAGTTTTGATATATGATATTTCTCTTTAAAAAACTTAATCAAGGGGTGCCTGGGTGGCTCAGTCAGTTAAGTGGCCGACTCTTGTTTTTAGCTCAGGTCATGATCTCAGAGTCATAGTATTGAGCCCCATCTTTGGGCTCCCCACTCAGTGGGAAGTCTGTTTCTCTCTCTCTCTCTCCTCCTCTCCCTATGCCCTTCCTCCCTCACACACACACACTCTCTCTCTAAAATAAGATAAATAAATCTTTTTTAAAAAAGGAAAAAAAAATAAAAAATCAACATTAGCAACAATTTCTTTTACATGCAGCTGGACCCTTAGTTAACAATTTTATAGGTTTTAGCCTTTGAAAGGAAAAAAAAAAAACATTTCTTATTCCATATAATAAAGTAATCCTCCTTCATATCGCATTATATAGAGAAAGACTGACTCATTTTTAACTTGACACTGTCATAAGGTATTATTCTACTTCAGTTATAAATACTGCTCTGAAGTGTTCACATCTTGAGTAAGCTCTCTGATATTTCCTTTTATTGGAATTCCATTTGTATTATTTTATTTGCTCTCTCTGTGTATCTGGTCATTTGTATTATTCTTATCATTACATTATTTTCATTAACAAGGTTGATAGGACATTCTGTGCCACTTGCTAAATACTAAAGTATGCAAACATCATTGTCTTCTAACAAATTAAAGTGTCAAAAAAAAAAAAAACCAACCCCCAAAAGACCAAAGTGAAGCTTCAAACAAGACTAATATATTTTATCAAATGTTACATTTGCTTTTCAACACCCTCCCCCTTCCATTAAACTGGGATGAGGAATTATGAAAACAACTTTGATTTAAGTATGAAAAATGGCCTTGCTAGGGCTCAAGAGTGAGATTTCGTAGCGCACTTGATTGCTCTCAAGTTTACACAGTGAGTAGTAATGCTGCTAGCTGGGAACAAGAGAGTTTTATAGAATCAAAGCACATTTTCTCACAGCCATTCAAATTTGATTCTGCTGGTAGAAACCCTTCCCGTTAGTTTTCCAGTTTTCTTCTTACTAATCAGGCCAGTAACCTGGAGTTTAGAAGATCTCAGTCTTACTATCAGCAGGGAGTCGAAGAATCAGTATTGAGGAGGGAAAAATAAGATCACTTTTAATGCTCTGAAAATAGGGTTCTCACTGTGAAATTTCCTCCAACTTCAGGCACAGTCTGGAATGAGGCTGAAGGAACAACACACCTGGGCTGGGAGGGAGTGGTAATTTACATATACAAATATATATATATAGAGAGAGAATTATTTTTTCAAGGAAAGAAGTTCTCTTTTAAAAAAATGTTAATTTTATGTTGTCACAACCAAAACACTAGATTTGGTAATTATTGTGATTGACAGTTGAGGTAATTCTAAAGCACACTTTTAAGATTCAAGCTAAGTGTTTTACCTAAGCTCTAAGATTTATTAATTTCAACTCTAAGCAGATGATGGTTAGTTGTAGTTAATGATTAGTTTATAATTCTGAGAACAATATTCTTTTGACAGTATTTCTTCACTTACAATTGCCTTTCTCAGAAACCTCAAGAAGTAATTATTTTAAAATATGTATTCCTGGGTCCCACTCCACAAGCTGGGGGATTGGGGATATGGGAAGACTAAAAATACATGCCTTTTAAAAGTACCACAAATTAATCCTACTTAAAATTTTGAGAATTCGTTGCTGAGGTTTTAACACAAATAGTAATTATGTACGGGAAATTTAACTTTTAAATCATTTTTAAAACCAGAAAATAAGGACTATTTCTTATAGCCAACTTAATAACAGTCAATTCAACACTAACATTTGCTCAGCTTAGATAAAGACACAATTATTATTTCCAGTTTTGAAATTTACTTTCAGAAAGTAGCATATTGGGTCTCTAAAGTTCAACCATCAGCATTGAATATATTCACCAACAGGGATTTATTTCCCCATCCTACCCTTAATTAACTGGACTAATTTAGCCATTCTTTAAATTTGTCTATCTCACTGATTTCTTCCTTCTAGAAACCATCATTGTCAACCAGAGAGTCTCTCTGTAACCTTACCAAACTCACTCACTTTGCCTTGAATAAAGTTTCTCTTAAAAGGCTATGAATACATATTTTCCCACTAAGATATACAGCTTAATAATTTTCAGTAGCACAGATTTTCACTTAAAAAATTAAATAAATTGGTTCGGTCAAGCATAAATCACTCTCTTAGGAGTGAGGAGTAATTTTTAAAACTTACCTTGATGGATTTTCATTATACTAATGTGAAAGCCTCTCTCAATTCTTCTTAACAAACTTTTAAAAAATGGGCTCTGCCTTCATCTCTATCACAAGCAAGAGTAACTCTAGGCAACCTACTGAAGCTATTTGGTTCACTTTGTGCACTGTCATATAGAGGACAAAATAATTTGACATTGTAGTAGACTTTTTGATACACCTTCTCCCCAGATATCCCCTCCTCAGGTCCAAGGCACTCAGTCCCCAGCCCCTGGGGGTATTAACTGCTGAGGGCTCATAGCTGAGCCCCTCCTCAGAAATTATCCTTGCTTTATCCAAGTTTATGCCCTTTCCCAAAGACAGCCCTCATTCCATGTCAGGTAATTTGTGTGCAAAATCCCCACCCCCTTTCCTAACCAGAGACTAATATAAAGGATCATTACTGCCTATGGTATTTATTAAGACCGTATGGGCACTACACTACAATTTAATTTCTTTGTCCTCAGTCCCACCCTCTGTTGTCACTCACACACAGGCATTGTTTCTGAGAGCACTTCCCAATAAACCTGCTACACATGAGTCATCATCCATTTGCTGGGACACCTGACCTAAGACAGGTCTCATCGTGTCTGTGAAATTTTCAAAATATTGTGCCTTTGAATGGTGGATAATTTTAAACATTAAGATGTCATATTTATAATTGAAAATGGATCATAGACCTAAATTTAAAATCTAAAGTTCTAAAACTTTTAGAAGAAAATTTCTGTGATCATGAGTTAGGTAAATATTTCTAAGGTACAACACCATAAAAGTACAATCCATAAAAGAACAAATTAATAAATAGGACTTCATCAAATTTTAAAACTTCTTCTCTTCAAAAGATACTGTAGAAAACTAAACAACAAACACCAGACTGGAAAATAATTTTTTGCCAAGTGTATATCTGAATATATGTATCTAGATTATACACAAAAACTCTGAAACTCAATAATAAGAAAACAAAGGACACAATTTAAAAATGGGCAGAAGATTTGAACAGACATTTCATGGAAGATATACAGAAGGCAAATAAGCACATAAAAATGTTAAACTTCATTAGCAACGGGGAAATAAAACTCTCATGAGATGTATCACTGCACATTTACTAAAATGGCTAAACTTGAGGAATGAGTGACCATACCAAGTGTTGGTGAGAATTTGGAGGAACTAGAACTTACATACACTTCCAGATGGAAATGTAGAATACTACAAACACTTTGGAAAACAGTTTGGCAGCTTCTTAAAAAGTTAAAAATATACCTGCCATATAACCTAGCCATTTCACTCTATGTACCTATGTAAGAAAAAGGGAAAATATGTCTGTATAAACACTTACATGGGTATTCATAGCACTTTTATTTCTTATAGCCAAAAACTGGAAATAACCCAAATATCAATGACCAGATAGATGGCTACACAAATTTTGGTATCCATAAAATGTAATACTACTCAGCATTAAAAGAAATTAGTTATTGATATACAAAATGACATGAAGCAATATTAAATTAATTATGTTAAATGAAAGAAGGAAGTCTATATACATACATATATATATATAGTATGATTCAATTTATACAAAACTTTAGAAATGAAAATGAATTTATAGTGATAGAAAACAGATTTGGTTTTGGTTGACTATTGGGAAGCAGCTAGGGTAGAGGAATTACAAAGGGACACAGGAAATCTTTTCAGAGATATTTGGTCTTTTTGCTTGTTTGTTTTCCATCCTTATTGAGATATAATTATCAAATAAAAATTATATATATTTATAGTGTACAACTTGATGTTTTGATATACATGTACATTGAAAAATAATCACCACAATCAAGATAATGGCATATCCATCACTTCACATAGTTACCATTTTCTTTCAATTTTTTGTGTGTGTGGTAAGAATACTTAAGATGTACCTTCTTGGCAAATATCAAGTATACAAATCTCAAGTATATTGCTAACTATAGTCACATTCCTTATGTTAGATCTCCAAAACTTACTCATCTTTCATAACTAAAGCCCTGTACCCTTTAGCCAACATCTCCCCATTTTCCTTTCCTCACCCTTTGTTGTTGTTGTTTGTTCGTTATGGTGATGGTTTCATGGGTATGTACGTATGTCAAAACCTATCAAAAGATGCACTTAAATGTACAGCTTTTGTATGTCAATTTCATCTCATTAAAGCTGCTTTTCTTTTAAAGGCCATATTTAGCCCTACTGTCTGTTTCATGGGGCGTATATAGCAAGTGCTGAAAAACCATGAAGGAAAAATCCTGTAGTTTGTGCTATATACTATTATGCTGGAAGAAGCTGAATGAGGCAATTTGGGGAGATAGATTTCACAAAATACTGGAAGAGCATGAAATGAACATTATGTGGTTGGCAAAAAAAATCCAGCTTAATAACTGCTGTATGAAAAATGATGAAAATTCTTCAGCCTGGAAAAATATTGGCAGATAAAATAGGCTATTAAATGAAAATACTCCTGCAAAAGGTGATCTGAATTCTTAGATAAAGGATTATCAAAACTAGCAACACATTAATTCAGAGCCTCTCATGTGAAAGAAATTGGATACCAAATTACCTGTCTGAAAAATCATAGAAGTAATAAAGGGTAGATAGAATCTTTAATTCTTTTTCTCAGAACCAGCTAAGTGGACTAAGTGAAGATAGTGGACTTAGCTTGAAAGCTGGATTCTGGCTTCTGTGTAAATATGAGTCAGTTAGCATCTCTCTAAATCACAGTTTTCCCATCTATAAAAAAATGAGGTTAGTAATACCCAACTCAAGGTTTGTTGTGAGCATATGTTTTTATGTATATGGAGGTTCTATTTCACAGTAGGCATAAAACAAATATGGTTGAAATGATTCTAGTGCACTGTTTTACCCTGGAAAGTCAATATGTAGTATTATTTTTATATGATGTTTATTTTTTTCTGACTATATGTATTAGTCAAGATAATTAATGCTTGGCTATGCCACAGTAGCTTAAAATAATATTGTTTATTTTTCAGTCATATGCAAAGATTTTGAGGGATCCGGGATCTTTCCATCTTGTGATAACTCTGATATCTTAATACACGCCATCCTGCAGAAAAAAAGAGAAGGTAAAGGTTGAGGACTACATTTGCATGCTCAGCTTGAAAGTAATTCACTTTAGTTTCTCTCAGATTTCATTGGCTAGAATTAGTCACGTGGTCTGAGTAACTGACTTGACTAGGAAATGGTTTTCTCTCATGTGTTCAAGAAGAGAACCGGGTGTAGCTGAGCACCAATAGCTTCTGTCACAGTACGCAATCGGTTTATTTTCAGATGCTTGCAATGCATTTTAATTACTTAAGACCATGCTTCTTGGCATGAATCAAAATGTACATGATTTTATCCTCTAGCACTTGAGAAATCACTGAATATTTAAAAAGAAAATTGTTTCTTGACTAAAATATGAATTTAAAATAATCTATTCCTTGGCTATTATCAAAAAGACATGAAATAACAAGTGTTGGTGAGGGTGTGGAGAAAGGGGAACCCTTGTGCCCTCCTGGTGGGACTGTAAATTGGTGCAGCCAGTATGGAAACCAGTTCCTGAAAACATTAAAAATAGCACTACTATACGATCCAGTAATTCCATTTCTGGGTATTTATCTGAAGAAAACAAAAATACTAACTCAAAAAGATATATCACCCCCATGTTCACTGCAGCATTAACAATAGCCAAGATACGGAAATAATCTAAGTGTCCATAGATGGATAAATGGATTAAGAAAATGTGTTGTATATATGTACAATAGAATACTATTCAGCCATAAAAAAGAATGAAATCTTGCCATTTACAACACTATGGATGGACTTTGAGGACATTATGCTAAGTCAGGCAGAGAAAGACAAATACTGTATGATCTCACTTATATGTGTACTCTAAAAAAGAAAAAATAACCTCATAGATATAGGGAACAGATTGGTGATTGCAGGGGCGGTGTGAAATGTGTGAAGGGAGTCAAAAGATACAAACTCTCAGTTAAAAGATAAACAAGTCTAGGAGATGTGATATACAGCATGACAATGACAATTAATAATACCATATTGCATATGGTTGCTAAGAGAGTAAATCTTTTTTTTTTTTTTAAAGATTTTTATTTATTTATTTGTCAGAAAGAGAAGAGAGCACAAGCAGGGGGAGCAGCAGAGGGAGAGGGAGAAGCAGGCTCCTCACTGAGCAGGGAGCCCGATGTGGGACTCGATCCCAGGACCCTGGGATCATGACCTGAGCCGAAGGCAGACGCTTAACGACTGAGCCACCCAGGCATCCCCTGAGAGAGTAAATCTTAAAAGTTCTCATCACAAGAAAAAAAGTCTATAACTATGTATGGTGATGTATGTTAACTAGACTTGTTGCTGTGATCATTTCACAATACAAGCAAATATCAAATCATTACGTTGTATACCCAAAACTAATATTATGTCAATTATACCTAAATAGAATAATCTATTCCTAGTAGAAAGAGATGCTGGTTTACTTTACTACTATTTGCCTGAATATCTCTGGTCATCTTTCAGGAAACACATGTATCCATCTGCTCCATAGTGTCTCCACTGATAAGACCCAAGTCCCTGGTATCGCCATCAGGTCTCACTAGGAATTCTGTAAGTGTATCCTAACTGATCATCCTGCTTCCACTTTGCCCTCTACAGTATGCTGTATCCTGCAGCTATAGTGACCTTCTAAAACTCTAAATCAGATCATGTCACTCTTTGGATTAAAACCTTCCAGTCCCATCCTACTCAGAGTCAAATTCAAATTCCTACTTTGATAAGAACAGTTAATGTGAGATCCACACTCTTAATGGATTTTTAAGTGAACAATACAGTATTGTTAGCTCTAAGTACAATGTTGTACATCAGATCTCTAGAACTTATTTTGCAGAACTGCAATTTTGTACATGTTTATTAGAAACTCCCCATTTCTCCCTCTCCCCAGGCCTTGGCAAACACCATACTATTCTTTGTTTCTATGAATTTGACCCCTTATATAACTCGAATCACTTAATACTGGTCCTTCTGTGGCTGGCTTCTTGAACTTAGCATCATGTCCTCAGAGTTTATTCATGTTTTACATATTGTAGAATTTTATCCGTTTTAAAAGGCTAAATAATATTCCATTGTGTGTATATACCACCTTTCCTTTATCCATTCATCTGTCAATGGATATTTATGGTGGTTTCCACATCTTGGCTATTATGAATAGTGCTGCAGTGATTCAAATTTTTTTACTTTGGCCTGTAGAATCCTGCACATATTTCAACCACAAAATTTTGTACTCCTTCCCAGTCTTCTTCCAACTCTAGACTTAATATATATATGCACACACACACACCTCAAAATCATCTTTTTATCCATAGTTAAAGGTACAGAAATTAGAAAATTTAATAAATTGTTTGCATATCTAAAATAGATAGTATTGTAGTCATGGTGTCTTTACTCTCACAGAAATTTTAACACGGAGAAAAGTATAAATAATTAATTGTATAAAAGTATTTGTTTTCTGTCCAAAAGTAAATTGTATAAAAGTATAAGTAATTAATTCATTAAGCTGAAATGTGTTGATAAAGGACTGGCAATATGCTTTTGGATTGTTACTTTAAAGAAAGAAAGAATGTGATGTCACTGTAGAGTTATCTTGGGCCAATTATTGCTATATGCCTCTCTTTACGCTCTGTAGACATTTTATCACTAAATGTCAATGATTTTGGTTGTGTCCCTTACCTTCTCTTATAAAGCAGGATACTATTTTATTGGTAAATTCTAAAGAGTTCCTTAGTACCTGTCCCTCATGTAAGACTTCTGGGGAAAACATATCTGTTTGGTTTGGTTTCTGTTATATTTGTTATAGTTTGAAGCATATTTCCTTGCTGGCAAGTTTACTACTCATGGTTAGAAGGAATTCTCAAAAGGGCTGTTGGATGCATTTGGAACTCTTTCCCAAAACATTACAAATGCTCCAGAAAAAGTTTATTTTGGCATAATCAGACATCTTTTTATAAAAAGAACACAAAATGGAGTGTATCCAAATCAGATCTACTTCTGTAGTAATGGGACATAAATACATTTTATATCACGGTGCACTCATTTTTCCATGAAACTTTCCCTTACTTCCTCAAATTTGATAACCCCTTCTTATCATATGCTGCAATTTTCAAGTCATAATAGTTGTCACACTTTATTGTAACAGCTTATTTACTGTTTGTCTCCTCACTAGACTATAAGCTTCCTGAGGTCAGGAACTATGTCTTGTTCATCACTATAAATTATTTAGCTAAATACTTACATATGGTGGTGAGTAAATTAAAAGATTTAATAAGTTAACAGGGTATACATAACAAACTGCCACTACTCATACCATTGGCAAGGATGATATCAACAATGTAGAGTCTAAGTCTTTTCCTTTTATCACATATATCAGGGATCTTTCCCTTTTAAAAATAATATCTGATGAGCCATTTCCTCTTCTTACTTAATAATTTATTTTTAATTACCTTATTGTTGTCTAGACTCCTCAATAGATTATAAGTTTCTTCACAACAGAAATTTTGTTTAGTTTTGTGTTTGTTTATATCCATAAAAAAACTTATAAAAAAAAACTTACTTCTAATGAACATCATCCATTGTAGTTTCTCAATAAATATCGGGTGAATGCATACTAACCATGCAAAACTGATTTAGAACAAAGTATAGTGCCAGATAGCGTTCAGAGAGTAGGAAGACAGCAAATTGACAAACTATCAGTGCTTTTATCTGGAGCTTCACCTAAAAATAGAGAACTTTTGTTATTTTCTGTGACATTCAAAGTTCAAACCCCATGGCCACTGAATTTGTTAGAAAATTTTGATCTAAATTAATTCAGGTTTTTCACTCATGTATCAGTTTATTTTGCTTCTACATCTGAATTCATCCAGGTTAAAAAGGGGAGGGGGGGCTTTTGTATGGATTTTCAGCAAACACAAGTATAAACAGTGGAATGAGCTGATCCACTATCTATTGTGTATAATTGCAATACCACTTACTGAAAACACAGTACCAACACTGCAGAAAAGGGGTTAAAATCATTTTATAAAAATGAATATGAAAACTAAAGAAAATTGTTCTCAATATGAATCACATTTTTGAAGTACATATTTTGTCCCATGAAAAGCTGATTCATTTCTATTACCATGGTGATCTAGGAGAACATGAAATTGCCATGGATTAATGGTTTCACTTAGGGGCCAATTTTCAAACTAATAGACGTGTGTCCCTTTTTGTCCTTACTCTTGTTACCACTTACCAATGGTCTTACATCAAGTTTTAAGATGGATATAGTGTCTCTTTTTTTAACTAGGAGGTGACATGCCCAGGAAACTGAAGCAGAACAAATTGTATGCCTCTGACAAATCTCCCAGAAGTAACTAGTAAATACAGTTGCCAACTAAACACATTTGTCTTGACATTGAAAAATGTGGCAGAGGCTGCTAGTGGTTCATTAAAATACATCATCCTTTTTCCTGGCACAGAGCAAGACTCCATCTCACTGTAGTCAGGTTTGGGTATGTGGGCTGAGTTCTACCCAGTGGAATATAACTGAAGGTCACATGTGCCACATTCAGAGATGACTCATAATGTCTCTTACATATGTTCCTCCATGTTCCTTTCCCCTTTTGACTGATTAGGATGGCAGTGGTCATGACCTTGGATGCAATATATCAAAGATGGCAGAGAAGTTGTCAGCCTGGTCAATGAATAATTGCATAAAGGAAAGCTACTCTGTTGACGTTTGATACCTGCTTTGTACTATGATAGAAGAAAGAAATTATCTTCTTGTTTCTTAAACCAATGAGTTCTAAGAGTCTATTTGTTATTGCAACTTAGCTTTCCCTAACTAATTTTGACCTCAGACTTGGTGTGGGACATATGTGGGTATGCGTGTCTCATATAGTCATAATCACACATTGAGAAGAAATCTAATTATTAGGAGCTTAAATTATAAAAGGAAATGCTACATCTTCACAAATTACTTGGCCTTGAATAAAAAGCATATTCTATGCTTGTATTTTTTGAGTAGTATAAACCAACCTAACAGATTAAGAGCTTTGGGAATTTAACCATACGTTCTCTAAACTGTATCCATATATTTTCCTGAAATTTGGGAGTTTTGTCATTATTTGGAGTTCTCTATTTTCTTACTAATGTACACCCCTTAAAATGTGGCTACTGGTCAATATTTGATTATCACCTTACAAGGCTCAAATAACACCATTTTGATATTCTAACAATTCCAAATGAGCAAATTTGCATTAAGTAATACTAATAGAAAGAGCGATTGTCATAGTACTGGTTATTTACTACAATATCAATTTAATTTAATCTTCACACCAAATTTGAGGTTGATATTATTATCCACGTGTTATAGATGAGAAGCTGAGGCTCAGAGAAAGTTAAAATAATCTGTCTAAGGCTCTAAAAACACAAGTTGAAACCAGGATTTGGACTTGGCTTTGCACCCAATGTTTGTCCTTTAAGTTCCCCACTATCCCATGTCAGAGAGCAGAAGACTAAGCACAATCACTTTGCTGATTTTCCCAGGGTGTTACTGTTCTACAAACAATTACATGTACTAGCAAGACACCAAGACAACTCTGTATTGCTAAGCCAAAAATGGACCATTAAGCCCTTAGCTGTCTAGAACATCTCTTCTGAATGAAGAGTAGAATAACATAATTTAAAAATGATGAGAAAATTGTCTTCAAACCTAAAATAATTACATTTTTTCAAAATGTTAGAATTGTAAAATAACAACTTTGGTTCTTCAAGTATCTACAATGGAAACCACATCTAATATCACATTCATTTTTGTTTGTACAACAACAATCTGAAATGTTATCTTCAACCCCTACTTCTAACCTAGGTTTCATAACATAATTCCAAATATTTACAAGACAATTCTACCTGGTCTTTATATTGAAAACTTTAACTCAACAGCTCTTTAAATAAAACACCCAATTTCCCTCAGAACTTGATTACCCATCCAGATTTTCCTGTTTATGTCCCTAATGAAGAAATTAATTTGTCACTGCTCTGTGCCATCATATAACTTAGTTTATACTGTATGAGCATTCCTTATCAAATTCATGAATTCTAACTACTTTTGTACATGATCTACCTCCCCTAATTGCTTGTGATACATGCTATTTTATACATGTGTCTTTCATTTAGGAGAAATTGACCTTAACAGCTCAAAGTTCAGTGATTTATTTATTTAACCACAAATCTATTTTAAGAGAAGGTGCCCTCTGAACTAGGTAGGAACCATAGCTTCATATTCATCTTTATCCTTCTAAAACAATCTGGTGCACTGCCGTGATTTTAACTGGATCATGACAAATATCTGTTGAGCAACAAATTACACATAAGTACATTAATAAAGAACTTTAGTACTAATTGATAAGGTAAGTGCTGAAACAAGAAAGGGCAATTATGTGAAACTAAAGGGCATGTGAATCAATGTCCAGTGGGCAGGGAGTAGGTGAAATCCATCTAAGATTATGATTTGGAGAAATTTTTACTTATAATATTAAGGCGACGAATAAGCATCCAACAAAGATATAACTAACATATAAAAAGCTGCAATCTTGGGAATTGTAACATTTTACAAACACGATATTTTGTAATGACAGGAGTTTTTAGAGATTAAGAAGGAATTGTGAGATTGAGAACAATTGAGTATTTGCCAGTGTTTATCTAGAAGTATGCAGATTGCAGACATTCTTACTTATTTGACAGACATGAGTACTCAAGTCATTTTTAGAAAAATATTCCCTACACAGAAACAAGAGCAATCTCCAGAGTCCGGCAGGTGATATTACTCATATCCTTTTGTTCCACCTTCTCACATCTTTCATTCATTTATCAGGTACTAATGCTGAGAATTAGGCATTGTAGCTATTAGATTTGAGAATTAGGATCACTGGAAGCATTATAGTCATCAGTTTCCCTTGTAATCAATGTATTAGTATGCAAAAAGGCAGCTTGTTGCAACATGTGGAGTCAGAATTATGTGAAATCCTGATTTTATCACAAGAAACTTTGTAATCTTGGGCAAGTCACTTAATCTCTCTGGTTTCTACTTTTCCCACCCACAAAATGAAGAAATAGGACAATGTCACTTATGGGTTTAAAAAAAAAAAATTGTGATTAGAGGGGCGACTGGGTGGCTCAGTCGTTAAGCGTCTGCCTTCGGCTCAGGTCATGGTCCCAGGGTCCTGGGATGGAGCCCCGCATCGGGCTCCCTGTTCAGCGGGGAGTTTCCTTCTCCCTCTCCCACTCCCCCTGCTTGTGTTCCTGCTCTCGCTATCTCTCTTTGCCTAATAAATAAATAAAATCTTTAAAAAAAATTGTGATTAGAAAAAACTGTGTTATTATACACATTTATTAGCCCTAGTGACAAGATCTTTTCCGGCAGACCGCATCTTTACTGTGATGAGGACATTCCAAGGGAAAACTAAAAAGTTCTTAAGAAGAATATATTCTTAAAAGATTTGATCCCATTTAGCTCTTATTTACATGGATTTAATTTGATGCTTATAGTCAGGAACATATCTCTTCAAATTAAGTTTTCATTCAAAATATTAATATGTCCTGTGGTTAGAAGACTGATACTACCTCTAATAACACAGCAAATGCCCACCTGATTTTAAACACAAATGGCACACTTACAAGGAGCTGTGACAGCTGCCGTCATTGTGGTCTTGTCTTCTTTCCACATACTTTTGAAAACAAATCAGGAGGATCCCATTCATTTTGAAGAGTCAAGACATCTGGTGCTGGATTTGACTTCCTGTAAAACCTAACTCTAGTCTAGTATTTTCCTTGAGGTTAGGTGTATTCCAGAGTCCATTTTAGAATGAGTCATGGAACACTACATCAAAAACTAATGATGTAATGTATGGTGATTAACATAATAAAATTAAATTAAAAAAAAATATTTAGTTGTGAAAGGCACAATCGGCACTCCTTTCAAGACTGATGCCTGTTGCTCTGGATTTACCAACAGAAGGTTTATGTAAGCGTGTAAAATGGAGTGAAGGAGAAATAGAAAATTTTCTCAAATTTTAATATTTCATCCTACTTTCAGTGTCTTTGAGTTTGCAGTGCAATTGTTTATGTTTCAGAAGCAAGGAGACCACAAATAAGACAGGCCAAATCTTGCTCCAAGGAGTCAGGTCCATTCCTGCTATTGTACCTGGACTTGGGAATCCTACTGTGGAATTCAGGTCTAAAACTGAAAAGCTAAAATGACAATATCTTTTAAAAATTTTTTGAAAGAGATACAATGTTTTTATGTACTTTGTTCAATTTTTACTCTTATGTTCATTAAGAAATATTAAATTACCCTTTCCAAAAAAAAAAAAAAGAAGTTTTGAATCTATCATACTCTAGAATAAACCTGAATTTCTGGGGATTCCTAACCTAAGAACCAGATGAAATTGAATTGCACTGTATGGATTTATTCTACTATAGACCGCTTCTCAACTAAGGTTGGTTGATAGCTCATTTCCCAAAGCTATAAGATCAATTATCAGAGTAAAATAAGGAACAAAGAGAGGCAACAAGCTTAAATATGAATAAAGGGAAGCCCAAGGCATTTACAGTTTTCCAAAAAGTCCCTTAAAGAGGAGACTCCCTAATCAAATGTTTTGTTTTGCTTTGCTTTGTTTTTGTTGGGCAAAGCAATTTGGCTATATTCATAACTATTACAACTAGCAAGCAAATTTTCCTGCACTTTCATCTATTTTTGGCTGAGGTCAACATTATCTTTGATGCTAGTTTACCCCCAAATATAATAACATCGTCATTACGAAACCAGCAGGCCTTAGCCCCAATATTATAAGTCAAGTATACCTCAAAACAATTGAAACTCAAAAGTCTTAATCTCAGGAAACAAATAGGGTTGCTGGAGTGGTGGGGGGGTGGGAGTGATGGGGTGGCTGGGTGATAGACATCGGGGAGGGTATGTGCTATGGTGAGTTCTGTGAATTGTGTAAGACTGCTGAATCACAGACCTGTACCTCTGAAACAAATAATACATTATATGTTAAAAAAAAAAAAAGAATATAGCAGGAAGGGAAAAATGAAGGGGGGAAATCGGAGGGGGAGACGAACCATGAGAGACTATGGACTCTGAGAAACAAACTGAGGGTTCTAGAGGGGAGGGGGGTAGGGGGGATGGGTTAGCCTGGTGATGGGTATTAAAGAGGGCACGTACTGAATGGAACACGTTGTTATACGCAAACAATGAATCATGGAACACTACATCAAAAACTAATGATGTAATGTATGGTGATTAACATAAGATAATAAAAAAAAAGACAAAACAAAAAGGGTCTATGCTTTAATAACCATTAATCAAAATTAAAATAATATTTTATAAATATATATATATTCACCCTGTAAAATCTGATTTAAACCAATTATAGCAAATTCTGTTAGACAATATTTAATCAAAATCAACATAAAATCATTGCTTCTCTTCCTTCAGCCATAAAATTACACAATTTGGGACTCTGTTTTCCATTCTCCTCATAAAGGGAAGAGATACAACAATACCTATGATTTTTTTCCTTTAGAAATAGACCATCTTCCAGATCTCAGACATGATAAACATAATCAAAACACACTCTTTGCTACTCAGTTCTTTAACTAGGGCCTAAGCTCTGGTGTGAGGATGACAGTAGGGACTGCTTCAGGTAAGACCACCATGGATCAGGCTCTAGTCTCTATGCTTTCATTTTCCAGAACTCAGTTTTAACTGCTTACTCCAAGATTCTGAATCACATTATTGTGATTTTTAAACTGAACTTCAATTTATTTATTGTGAATGGAGGAGATGCTAATATTATTCTGGTCTAATAATTGAAGACAATTATCTTAACAGACTAATCCTTCCTGATGATTCTGTGAGGTAAATTTTATAGATAAATGTTGCTTATTGAGCTTATTATTATACCCTGCAAGGTGAAATATTCCTAAGGCCCATCTGCCAAGCTTAGTACTCTCATAAATTGATTTTCTGTATTTTAGAGATAGTTATATCTGAACAACTTGGACCAGCTGTCTAGAATCACAGCACCTCTCCTTCGTCACACATGAATTTCCACTCCCACACTGCCTTTTTAATATTCTTTATCAGTTATTAACATTTCTGTCACTACAACACTATCTAGCGAACAGGTTAGAGTTTCCAAGATTATATTTTATCGTCATTAGTTTCCAGGATCTGTGGCTTCCTGGCTTGTTAATTTCATCAGTGATCTATCTCACAAGCATTGTTCAGGATGAGTTATTTCTGGAAAGTTCTCTAAAAATAATTAAATCTATCTGTACTTTGTTGGCTCAGGTTCCTTTTACTGAGATTAAAACGTATTTTCTCAACTTTTATCCATTTACTTCAGCCTCCGTTTGTGTGTTTAACCAATACTTTGGACCTTACAAAATAGGCTACATTCACAAATATGTATGTGTAGTTTGGAATAACCATTCTGTGATCCATATTTTAGGAATTTGGCATTAGGATCTAATATAAGAAAAAGGCCAAGATTTTTCTATTGTGTTAGATGAAATAATTATACTTAGGGATAAAATAATTTTGGCATGCCAGTATTATTTGAATGAAAGATGAACATGGGGAAAAAAAAGAATGAACACTTTTTTTTTTTAAAATGTCTTTCCTTCCTAGGTCACTTCCCCTAATTTAAAACATCATCAAAAACTTTAAGAGGAACACTACAGAAAGTAAGCAAAAGAAGCAAATTATTTAAATTCAACTACTGACTTCCTGTATACTATATAAGAAAAAAACTACTTATTGACTGTGCTTTCTTGTCTAATATAGTTTTAAAATTGCATGGTAACAAGATAAAGGAAGTATGGCATCAGAGATTTTGAAATCAGACTGGTAATGGCCTGCAATAATAACTTCTGCCTTTATTGAAGTAGACTTGGACAAATCCTTGATATCCTTGGTATTTGGCTTCTGTAACTATAGGTAGTGGCTATCTTGATAAATTGTTTGGGGATTGTAGATGATGTGTATAACATGTTGAAGTAATTTCCATTTCTTTGGGGTTTGATGGGATTACATCATTTATAATGTTTAGCACATTTTGGGTACCTAATGGGCAGTATTGGTCATTATTACTGAAGAGCTTACTCTGAATGGTTATAGACAGGTAGACTCTTACTGTTGGTCTACAGTCAACAATGAAGACCATGCTCTCGGAAAGATAACTGAGAGCTGACAAATCATTGCATAAAATCTTATTGGATAAAAAGAAATGAAGACCAAAATTTGGAAATAATATTAACATAGGCTTGTATCATGTTTCTAACTTTTCCAATAATTTGCAGATCAATTTTGAAAAGGAATTTAGTCAGTAGGAATTAAGCTTTTATTTTATGCCCAGCCTAAAAACAATGATAAAAAGACATACATGGTATAATTTGTGCCATTAAGTTAGTCACAGATATACTAGGAAATAATGGAGACTTATGTATTTATTTATTTTTTATTTATTTAAGATCTATTTATTTATTTTAGAGCGAGCGGGGGGAGGAGGGAGGAGCAAAGGGAGAGAGAGAGAAAATCTCCAGCAGACTCCCCACTGAGCACAGAGCCAGACTCGGGCATCATCTCACCACCTGAGGTCATGACCTGAGCCAAAATCAAGAGTCATCTGCTTAACCGACTGAGCCACCCAGGTGCCGCAATGGAAACATTTTTTAAAAAATGGAGACCTTTTAAACTCTAAAGGGAAAATATAATAAAGAGCCAAAATGATGATAAAGGTAGTAGATGTGCAAGGAATTCGGGAAAACTAAAGACCACTGAACAACCAGAGGAAGAGGTGGGAAGACATGAGCCATGAATGTAGGTGAGATGTGGCGATGTGGACATGGATAAAGAGGGTGAGGAAAGGAAAGCCATGAGGAAATCATGTGGCAGGAAGGAGCACTGTAGGTGTAGGGAAGGTGAGAAGACTGAAGATAGGAGAGAGAGGGTGAGTGGAGACAATCAGGGCCAGAATTAACAGTTGTGATGGGACAAGATGGTGGAGTGCTTCAGCACTAAAATGACATGTCTGGTTCAGATCTGATAAGCAGTTCGAAACATTTTTTTGCAATCAGATTTGAGTTCAGATGCTGCTCTGACATCTCTTGGATTATGACTTTTGGAATGCAGACAGACCTCTCTGATCTTGTTTCTTCATTCTGTCATCTGTGGGAAAGAATTCTTAAGTCAGAGCATTGTTGTACATACAGTGCCACTATAGTTCCCAGAAGATTATGGTTTGCAAAAAAAGTTCTTAAAGGGAAGCCAAGGGGAGGGTGGCAACTGGGTGACTCAGTAGGTTAAGCGACTGACTCTTGATTTCCGCTCAGGTCATGATCTCAGGGTTGTGAGATCAAGCCCTGTGTCTGGCTCCGTGCTGGGTGAGGAGCCTGCTTAAGATTCACTCTCTCTCTCTCTCTTTCTCTCTCTTTCTCTCTCCCCCTCCCCTGCTACCTCCCACCCCATCTTAAAAAGAAAAAGAAAAAAAGGAAGCCAAGGAACAAAAAGTTTAAATGGTATACCTCATGTCACAAAGCAAACTTGAAAATCAAGAAAGCAAATCACCTTAATGAAATTCTTAAAGCTGAGTGATTACCAGTAGCTCTCTTTACTCTCAGCCCTGTGTTCCTTCCATTAAATCACATTTATTTTGCTAATTGTGCAAAATTGTAAATACACATGGAAATCACTGAACTAGTAGGAAATTATGTAAAAAATAAACATTTGTATTAGATATTATTTTATGTACTATCATTATATTATATATTATTAATAACATAGATAAAGAATCACAAATCAAAATAATGATTTGAGCATATAGATGGTAAGTTAGATAACAGTATTATGTCAATGTTAAACTACTGAAATCTGAAAATGTCCCTCAGTGATGTAAGAAAAAAAATCCTTACTCTTAAGAAATGATATTGAAGGGGCACCTGGGTGGCTCAATGGGTTAAGAGTCTGCCTTCAGCTCAGGTCATGATCCTGGGGTCCTGGGGGGGTCCTGGGATGGAGCCCTGCCATCTGGCTTCCTGCTCAGTGGGGAGTCTGCTTCTCTCTCTCTCTCTGCCCCTCCCCCTGCTAGTGCTCTCTCTCTCTCACTCCCTCTCTCAAATAAATAAATAAAATCTTTAAAGAAAAGAAAAAAGAAACCACACTAAAATATTTAAAGGTAAAGGAGAGCAATGATATGTACAACTTACTCTCAAAAGATTCTGAGAAAAGAATAGATATGTATTAATTCTCTCTCTCCCTCTCCTTCCCCTCGCCCTCATATATATGGTCCCCTCTTACCCATGGGAGATATAGATATATACAAAATACATGTATATGTATATAGTTCCCTCTTATCCATGGGGATACATTCCAAGACCCCCAGTGGATGCCTGAAACCGTGGATAGTACCGAACGCCATATATACTATGTTTTTTTCCAATAATACATAATGATAATAAAGTTTAATTTATAAATTAGGCACAGTAAGAGATTAACAATAATAACTAATAATAAAATAGAACAAGTATAACAATCTATTGTAATAAAAGTTATGTGAATGTGGTCTCTTTCTCAAAAGATCGTATTGTACTGCACTCACCCTTCTTCTTGTGATGATGTGCAATGATAAAATGTCTGTGTGATGAGACAAGGGGGGGGAATGACACAGGCACTGTGACATAGCGGGGGACTATTACTGCTCTTCTGACTATACATTCAAAGGAGGGTCATCTGCTTCAGGACCACTATTGAGCCAAGGTAACTGAAACTTCAAAAACCAATGCAGTGAATGAGTGGGACCGCTGTCCAGGTATGTTTGTGTGTGAGTACACACGTAAGTGAAAGCCCATATAAGTATATGGGTATTCTTTGTACTATCCTTACAGCTTTTCTGTAATTTGAAATTATTTCCAAATAAAATGTTTAAGAGAAAAAAGTAGGGAAATGATAAAGACAAGATCCAGCTCATGTGAGACAAAGGAATCAGATAGAGGAAGAATGAGGCATTAATGTTCTCGGTGACAGATTCAGGTCATGTCCTCTAATTACTATGCTTTCAAACTACATATACGTTATAGATATTCTAGTATGTGTAAAAGAATATATTAAAGAAGATAATAAAGGAAAAAATAACACTGTAAAAACAAATTTGAATAAGAAATCATTGTGCCTACAATTTTGTCCAAATGGTACAATAACATATAAGCAATTGACTTAGAAAAGGTGAAGCAATTTATGTAAGATAATTGAATATTTGAGAGAGAATTTTCAAGCTATTTGAGCTGTAATGAGACTTTCAAGGTGAAGGATTGTATTTACCATACTAGAGGTCAGGCAGTCTAAGGGAACTGAGGAACTCATTTGCTTCACAATGATGAATTCCAAGACCTTGAAAGGTATGCTCTCCTATGTTGAGACTTGCACTGCCCAGAGAAAAATGTCCTTCAGGAGTTAAAGGCTTTTATTGTTCATGAGATTCTCAAATTTTAAAAATGAAAATATAGATTCACCAGTGATTACAGAATGATTATTTTATGCAAAAAACTGTGCTAGGAGAGATGAAGAATAAACCAATACAAAAACAGCATGATTTTCACCTTAAGAAATTTATATCATGAGCAGACGTAACTGTGTTTTGAGGAAGAACACGAGATACCATAAAAGAACGAAGCATGAAGCACTTAGGAGGAAAAGTATTTTGGGGTCCAAAAAAATGTCAGTGGATCAAGAAAGGGTTATAAGGGAAGTTGCTTATAAGTAGACTGTGAAGTTTGGGTAGGACTGCAATGGGTACATATTACTGGAAGAAATTCATACTAACAGCGGGGTCAGCATGAGAAAGATGAAGCTACACAGATTATGCATTGTTTACACTGATGATGAATGATCCAGGCTGACTGGGGATGGAAGAGAGCCACGAGCGTCATGGAGACTAGGCTGGAAAGGGGAGTTAGACTGGATTGTGGCAAGCATGGCTAGTAGGCTGAGAGAGGAGAGGAGCATTTCCCAAACACGGTCAGCACCTACTCCAGCAGGATGGGCAAACATCTCCATGGTGTGGTGGTAAGTGCCCTCCTTCCATCCGTGCTGAATGGCACCTGTTCTGCAGTGAAGAAATAGATTCCAAGCAGAGGTTCTCTGTCTTGCTCGTGGCCAAGTCACACCCACAACCCTCCTGCCTTCAAAGCTGGCTTACCAGTCCTGTCTTTCTGACCTTCCTCACTCCTGGCACTTGGCTCTGGACTCGGAATTAGGGATTTGTATATCTCAGAGTTGTTTGTCAATTTGGTCCTAATTGTTTTGTAGAAGGCAGACATTATTTAAGATGTTTTTATGAAACTGTGTTTGTTCCCTAATTTCAGAATAGAAAAGGTTTCTTCTCTAGTAGTTTTGGTTTGTTCTTTTTTTCTTCTACTTAAAGTTCAGGTAAGGGAGGTAAACAAACATATATTACACTGCCATCCTACCTGGAAGTCACATATCTTCCTCTTTGATTAAACTCCACGGGAAGCTGAGAAACATTCTTGGTAAGCCTGTGGCTAAAATTTAATTTTATCAGCTCCAGACCGTAAAAGAGTATTTCCCTCTCAGTGTATTACTGAGTATGGAATGAAGCATTGCCAACACTTCCAAATTAAATTAAATCAAACTTTCCTTTCTCCCTCCACATCAGGTTAAGGATTTTTAATAGATTGCCTAATTAGTCCAGGGAGGAATTATTCCAAAGGTTACCCAGATCAGCCCAATAGCCTTAAGTCATCCAGTTCTTACACATATCGCAATGGAGAATACCCTAATTTCCATCAAAAGTATAGGTCTTAGCAGAACATCTCACTTTAGGGTAGCACTCCCCTCTAAAGTAAAAGAAGTGCTATTTCATCAGACCTGGTCACATTTTCCAAGGTTCTCATGATTTTCCCAGGGTGAAAACCTCTTGGATGTAACCTCAGCAACTGGGTAAAGAGAAAATACGATGACTGATCTGAATTGCTTAAAGTAAATTTCTTGTTGGAGCAGACCCAGGCACTATTACTAAAATGTGTTGAGTTACATGAGGAATCATAAAATGGTACAGTTAAGAGGCACCGTATAGATAATCACCTAGTTAAAATTTTTGTATACTTTACATCAGAGAACTTAAATAACCTGGCCAAAGCCGACCAGAGCTAAATTAAAGAGACAAGACTAGAACTCAGGCTTCCTGACTGTGCTCATTTTTCCTTCACTATTCACAACTCCTGAGAGGAAAGGAATACACCCTCTATTTGAACCTCCTCTTCTCTGGTAAATTCCACCCACCCCCCCAAAAAAAACTAAATGCCATTTTTTTAAAGCCAAATATTTTTAAAAGTTTGAAGTAGCCCCTAAAACCATGTAAACAACATGAAACTGGTAACAGCGGTTGCCTCTAGAGAAGGGAATTAATTGGCTGGAGTAGGAAGGGGTAAAAGAGAAATTTATGTTAGCTATATACTCATTTTCTGTCTTTTAAATTTTGTAGTATGGGAGCAATTTTTTTTCTTAAGTAGTTTTTCACTAAGATAGACACATTAAAATGGATAGAGAAAGAAAATGTGTGTACATGAACTAAGAAGATGCATATAGGTGTCAAGTTGACAAGAGGTGGACTTGTAATATTTTTTTTTAAAGTAAGCTTCATGCCCAGCACAGAGCCCAACACAGGGCTTAAATTCACCACTGTGAGATCAAGACCTGAGTTGAGACCAAGAGTCGACACTCAATTGCCTGAGCCACCCAGGCGCCCCTGTAATGCTTAATTTTATGTGTCAACCTCACTGGACTAAGAGTGCCCAAATATTTGATTAAACATTATTTCTGAGTGTGTCTGTGAGGGTGTTTCCTGATGACATCAGGGCTTGAATCAGTGGACTCAGTAAAGCAGACTGTCCTCTCCAGTGTGGGTGAGCATCAGCCAACCCACTGAGGAACAGAACAGAACAAAAGATGGAGGAAAGGAGAATTCACCTCTTCTGTCTGGCTCCCAAGCTGGGACATTGGCTTTCTCCTGCTCTTGGACTGAATTCTTACACCACTGGTTTCCCTGGTCCTCAGGCCTTTGGACTTGGACTGAATTACACTACCATCTTCCCTGGGTCTCCAGCTTGCAGACAGCATATTGTGGGATGTCTCATTTTCATAACTGTGTAGCTAATTCTTCATAATCTCCCTCTCTCTGCCTCTCTCTCTGGAAAATCCTGACTAATACAGTGTGTTATTATGTGTCAGCGCATTATATGCATTATGTCATTCAGTCCTGCCAGTAACTACTGGAAGATTTCTATGTGTTACGAGGTGCAAGAAATTAGAGCCTTAGTCTGTGATCCTTTCTATTTCTCCCCTAATTAACTGGGAACACTTCTAGGGAAATGTAAAAAGGTGAATGACCTAGTGAAATCTCCTTGTCAACGTGGTAGCTGAACCTCTGAGTAAACAGACTAATAATATTTGCCAGGAGGGAGATATTTATCTATAGAATGTTTTTAACAGGATGTGCCTGGTTAAGTACAATGTGCAGTAAATAAACCCTAAATCTAGGGTATTATAGGCATGTCTCTGTGGAAAATGTCACATAAACTAGAATATAAAAATGTGCTGTGTGTTGTAAACCCCCCAATAGCTTACTCTGAAAGCTCATATATTGTTAGGAGTCAGACAGTATGTGTCTGATGCAGAAAGCAAACACATAGGAAGTCAACTCAGTGTTCCAGAGCTCACCCTTTATTGACTTAAGGCTGTCTTCATGCAAGCCCCTTCTTGCTTCAGAGTCTCTCAGGAGAAACTTACTAATTCCTAAACAGCTCTTTTATGATGATTTGCACATAGAAATTTTGTGAGATAGATGATCTTCAATTGGTGCTCCTCTAGTTGTTTGTGAGAGAGAAAAAGGCAGGAGAAGGAGGTGAGAAAAGATTGAAAGTAACTATATAAATAGGCACCTAGAATAATAATTATTTGTGCTTGGCTCGTCAAGTCCAAACATTGAATTAAGATAGATATCTTATTATCGTAGTCACTAGAGACTATAGAGGATAGAGCTATGAGCTTAGCCTTAGATGGACTAGATCTGCTACATATTGGCTGTGAACTCGGCCAGGCTACTGAACTTCTCTCTCGTTTTTCTCATGTGTAAAATGGGAACAATATTAATAGTACTTAGTTCATAGCATTGTTGTAAGGATTAAATAAGATAATATGTAAGTAATATGTGATTAGTATCATAATATATATTACATTATTATTATGATATTAACATACAAGAAATAAGTAATACAAAATAAGTGCTTCATAGATATTAGGTATTACTATACTCGGTGTTACAAGTGAGGTTCAAAAAGACAAAAATCTTGCACAAGCTCAGTCAGTGAAAGAGAATTCCAATCTTCCTTTTCCAAAAACAAAACGCTTAAAGAAACTACAATTCTGTCTTGAAAAGTTTTGTGAATATTTTAAAATTAAAACTCTGCTTCACTTTCTGATCCCAGAGCACTTTATACACATATCCATTATGCCACTTTACAGAGAGTACTGTGATTTTGTTTGGTTCTTTTGCGGACTTCTGAGCAATCTATGATTTCAGAGCAGAAGTGTGGAGCATTTGTCTTTGTCTTACCCATGC
Source organism: Phoca vitulina (assembly GCF_004348235.1). Lineage (NCBI taxonomy): Eukaryota > Metazoa > Chordata > Mammalia > Carnivora > Phocidae > Phoca > Phoca vitulina. Next base: position 38,022,268 of record NW_022589717.1, read on the forward strand.
CTGGAGCAGTGACTGTTCAGCAGTGGTTTTTTTAATAGATATTTGATAAATGAACACTAAATGCAGCAAATAATAATAAATATACTATCAGATTTGTAATTTTCTAACTCTTTATCATATTACTCAATTTTTGTATTTTATAATACAGTTACATTTGAGCATATCATTGCCAAAATTTTTAATATTTAGTGGCAAATTAAAAAAGACAGTTCTCAAGTTGTACTTACTTCCTCTAATCTAACCATAACATTCCACTTAGCAAATGTCACTTAACTCCCAGAGTAACTCAGTTTTAACTCATTACTGGATCAAAGGAACATATTAACTAGTGTCCAATTAGCATCTCTTCCCAACTGTTGAGATCTTGAATTCCTCATCTATGTTAAAATAATTTAACGAAGGCTGTGAGTTTCCACAAAAATAGATAAAAATAAACACGTAGATTCCTTTCTTTATAGGAAATGTCTTCAGTTAAGTAAAAATAGAGCACTCATGCAGCAGGTCTTATTAGCATTTTTCAAATATTCTCAAACTTGTTCCTATGACAGCTTTCTTTTTTATGTCAATTGTATGGGCACACACACACACACACAAACACAGATACCCCCCAGATTATGGAATTTGAAATGACTAACAGTGGGAGGGCGCAGACTCCTTGATTAATACCAGAAAGGGGGGAAGTGAGGTGATGACAACGTCAATAAGGACAAATTATTTATGTATTTTAAGATTTATTTATTTATTTGAGAGAGAGAGAGAGCACGAGAGAGAGCACATGGGCCGGGGGCGGGGCAGAGGGAGAGGGACAAGCAGACTCCCTGCTGAGCAGGGAGCCCTACCTGGAGCTCCATCCCAGGACCCTGAGATCATGACCTAAGCGGAAGGCAGACGTGTAACCAACTGAGTCACCCAGGCGGACAAGTTAATATGACCGTTTCTGGGCTGGATCTCAGTATTCCTATCACTATTGCAGAACATTTCTTTTTTGCAAGTCCCTCACCATGTCCACAAATGCAGTAAAGCTCTTATTAGAGCTTATTAGTGTTCAAGGGCTTTGACATACAAATCCATTTCCATGTGACCCTTATGTCTGTGAATCTACTTCCTTGGTTGGACAGTTGCACTTAGCCTCCAATATCCCATTAACCAGAAAAATAATCAAAATATAAGCAGAATCCATGATTAGAAAGTATATATATAAGCAAGTAAATATAAAAAAGTATAAATATAAGCAAAATATAAGCAGGCTCCATGACTAAGTGGAACACAGATTAACACACAGATTATTTTTGTAGTGTGGCTATGAAAAGTTTTTAAAAGTTCTACAAATCCAATCCTCCAGTATCCCTATATTAAGCCCTAACTTGAGCATCAAAGTAGAATATTTTAGCTTAAATATCTGAGTTTTTAGGAACTGGAAGTATTAAGACTTATTTCAATTTTTCATTTGTTAGATGTATATGCATAGTGTATGTATGTAACTGTATAATTAATTACATTACGCCTGCTTATTAGGGCTTATTGAAGATCGACTATTGAGGAATAATAAAGTCAACAAAAAAATGAAAGACTTCTACTTTATTGGGTCAGTCCTTTGGGGATAAAACATATGTTTTGGAAGGTAAACTTTTAGCCTTCCATAAGTCTTTATAGCATAATACTCTTTTTTGGACTGCAAAAACATAAGCTTACTTATTATGTGAGCATGTAAAGAAAAATTTAACTAAATTTAACTTAAAAACCCACAAACGATGGAACCACAACATATTCAAACTGCATTTTGTTTTCTGTTTTTTTAATTTATTATTTTTAAAGATTTTATTTATTCATTTGAGAGAGAGACAGAGATAGCGAGAAAGAGCACAAGCAGGGGGAGTGGGAGAGGGAGAAGCAGACTCCCTGCTGAGCAGGGAGCCCGACGTGGGTCTCGATCCCAGGACCCTGGGATCATGACCTGAGCCGAAGGCAGACGCTTAACGACTGAGCCACCCAGGTGCCGCTCAAACTGCGTTTTGTTTTCATGTTTTAGGATATGCACATCTTATTATGCTAAATTGAGCACGAGCTCCTGTACAAGTTAATGGGCTATAGAAAGCCTATTGCTTAATAAATATTAAAAGTAATCAGGATGATATGTCAAAATTGAATACACAGAAGAATTTGTTTTGTGTCTATAAATATCTTAGTGTCAAATGTTGAGTGGAATGAGTCTCATAGATTTCTGCTAAAGAATGTCTATAATCTAGTTTAATTTACTTTTCAGTTAGTAATCAAATAATAGAAAAAAACAAATACAGTTGAAGAGTTATAGAATAACAGCAAGTTTTTTGGCTCACACTGGCCAGTGGAAATCTCTGTCTCTCTCTCTCTCTGTCTCTCTCTGTCTCTCTCTCTCTCTCTCACACACACACACACACACACACACACAGACAAGTCATAAATCTTTTTCACTATGCGTGTACAGCAAGTGTTCTTAACCTGTGGTCCAAGATAGTAGGTGGAAATAAAAATTACATTTTTTGCCTCAACTTATAATTGAAGTTTAGCATTTGCTTCCATTATTAATTATAGGAAAACAAAACAAAATAAAAAAAACCAGCACACTATTAGCAGTAGAGCAGAAATCATAGATATTTTTATATCACATAACAGTTGTTGCACTGAACAATTGTTCACTACTTTGAAATTATTATGGTTATTATTAGCCATTGCAATTAGGATTTAATGTCATAATTTTAAAAGTGCACATATTATTATAGCACACATTTATTTTTAAATATTTTGATTATTGTATTTTAATATTTTTTCCATTGTAATCTTATGTATTTTATTCTATGCATTTAAAAACATTATTCTTGGGACGCCTGGGTGGCTCAGTTGGCTAAGCATCTGCCTTCAGCTCAGGTCATGATCCCAGGGTCCTGGGATCAAGTCCCACATTGGGCTCCCTGCTCAGCGGGGAGCCTGCTTCTCCCTTTGCCTGCAGCTCCCTTTGCTTGTGCTCTCTCTCTTTCTCTCTCTCCAACAAATAAATAAATAAATCTTTAAAAAAAATAAAAATTATAAAAACATTATTCTAAGAAGGAAACCACAGACTTCACCAGACTGCAAAAGGGTCTATGCATAGAAGATAGAAAATGCAGCCCTTAAAAGATGTCCACGTCCTAATCCTCAGAACCTATGAATATGTTACCTCACGTGGCAAAATGGCCTTTGCAGATATGATTAAATTAAGGATACTGAGGGGGCACCTGGGTGGCTCAGTCGTTAGGCATCTGCCTTCGGCTCAGGTCATGATCCCAGGGTCCTGGGATCGAGCCCTGCATGGGGCTCCCTGCTCAGTGGGAGGCCTGCGTCTCCCTCTCCCAACCCCCCCCCCCGCTTGTATTCCCTCTCTCGCTGTCTCTCTCTGTCAAATAAATAAATAAAATCTTAAAAAAAAAAAATAAGGATATTGAGATGGGGAGATTGTCCTGGATTAATTATCTAAATGAGCCCCACGTAATCACTGGGTCCTTATAAAGGTGACAAAAGAGCATGGAAGTCAGGAAAAGGAGAAGTGATTATGGCAGCCGAGGTTGGAGTACTACACTGTGAAGATGGGAGAAGGGACCAGGAACCCAGGAATCCAGGCAGCCTCTAGGAGGCCTTTCAGGCAAGAGAAGCCAATTCTCCTCTGGAGCTTCAGAAGGAATGTAGCCTCATGACACCTTGATTTTGGCTCAGTGAGACTCATTGTGGACTTTCTTTTTTTTTTTAAGATTATTTATTTGAGAGAGATAGAGAGAGTGCGTGCACATGAGCTGGGGGAGGGAGGGGCAAAGGGAGAAGTAGAGAGACTCCTCAAGCAGATTCCCCACTGAGCAAGGAGCCTGACCCAGGACTCGATTCCAGGACCCTGGGATCATGACCTGAGCCGAAGGCAGATACTTAACTGACTGAGCCACCCAGGGGCCCCTTACTGTGGACTTCTGGCCATAACTGTAAGATAATAAATATGTTGTTTTAAGTCACTACATCTGTGGGAATTTGTTACAGTAGCAGTAGGAAACTAATACCCCATGGAATCAAAAAGTCTCGAACACCTGAAGGTGGTGTCCATCGCTTGTTCCACTAGTAATTCCAATTTTCCTATGACTTAGAAGTGATTTCAGTGCTTTCATATAGGAACATGTTCTTGGTTAAAAAGACTATTACTAAGAATAAGAGCTTTGTTTTCCTGGAGATATTTTGGTACTACATTTTTAAGGTTTCAACACATTTATAATGGCCTCACACCAAAAAATAAAAGAGTAGACATATTTTCTGTTATTTGGGGAATAATAATCGGTTTTCAAATCTCAATCTGAATATATCTAAGACCTTGTATTTACACAAATAACATTCTTTACTCAAAGGCAATTTATTTTTTTTTACGGTAAGTAATTTTAAAGGCCTTGATAGTCATTTGAACATAATTATAGCAATTTTTTCAGCTGGAAAATTCCACAATGTTTTGATGCTTTATTTGTGTTCACACAGAATTTCAATAATAACTTATTAAAGGTAAAGTCCATGACCTGAACTGCCCTGGTCACTCTTCAGAGTACATTGACCAATATATATAAGGTTATATAATTAATATAAGCCTATAGATGTCACCTCGGAATGACATATTCCTTGCCCTCATCACCACGATATACACATTATAAATCCATATTGGCTGATAAAATTGCATATTATTTGTATTTTTAGATTATTTTGCATAAAGTATAGTGTTCTACCCATCTGCCAGTATTAAAAAAAATCACTTGTCTTATAAAAGTAGCTTGAGAAAATAGCATAATTTAGATAATGAGAAGGTCCTGTTTTATGAGTTAGCATAGCTCATTGTGGAAACCATTCAAAGGCAATTCAATCATTTATAAACATCATCTTCATAATGTTAAAGCTATTGTTTCTATTTAATTCATTTGAAATCACACCGTTATGATAACTGGTTCCTTACAAGTAAAGATTTTTTTTCAATACAAAATATGGAAGGAGAATTATCCTTTGATGACAGAGGTTAATTGTATCCTGCATAGGCTTCGAAATCATTTCAATAAATCATAGGTTTCAAATTGGCCTATCAATGTAAACCTTTTTGTTTTCAAGGTAATTTAATAAATCCCAAGTTCATTGTATGAATTCTACTCAGATAAAAGCTTGATAAATTATACTTCTGTTTGTTTTTAAGTCAGTGTAAGAGATCTGATAGCCTTGGGAAATGTTTGAGTGTGCATAGCCACATTTCCTAGTTAGCCCTTAGTGCTTGAGTAAAAGTCTTATTATCAATTATCCCTTTGATCTTCTGTCTCTAGGAATGCATTACTGCCTTTGATACAAAGTACAAAAACTTGGCTACAAAGGTTGGGCATGAAACACATCAGTCTGAATCATTGAGTATTGATGCTGAAAGTGATGTTAGAAATAAACCAACACCTTCATTTTTACACATTCAGAAACAAAAATGCACAAAGATTAAGAGACCGTACAAATGAATGTAGTTAGCATAGGTGAAACTAGAAAGCTGGGTTTTCTGCCTTCTGATCCCATGTCCGTTCCATTAGATCACTCAGTTTATCTTCAAATCAATTCAGTCCAATGTATTTGACTCGGTATAATCAAACAGTATTTTGTGTCAGGCATTATGCTGAGTGATGGAGACAAAAGAATAAAAGATACCATGTACTCTTATAGAGGAAGAAATATGTGAATAAATAGATGTATTAATCTGAGATCGATGGGTGCCTTAATAAAAACAGTGGGGGTTCTAAGAGGGAAAAAGTAAGGTCAATGTAGGAATCAGTGAAGGCCTTACTGAAGAGTTAATACCTGAACTGAGTTTGAGGGGAGGTCAGTTGTTTGTCAAACCAAATGGGAGAGTATTCCTATCAGAGAAAAAGAGAAAGAACATGGGTAAAAGCAAGAAAGAGCACATCCTTTTCTGTGAACTTCCCTGGCCACCACACTTCCAAAAGTAGAAATTACAGAGGGAAACCAGGAACTTCTTGTACACCAAGTAGGAGTTCCCTTCCCCTGACCTCTGTGACTCAATTGGCAGGAATTAATTGGGTGCTCTGGAATTAGGAGGAAGAGCCACAGATACAGGTATTCTAGAGAAGACTGCATCGCCCTTGAAGTCTGGATATTGTGAGGGGATTGTTGTAGGATTTGGGCTTGTGGTAGGTGATTTTGGAGAGGAACCAAGGAAGTGTATTTTGCTCTGGATTGAGTGTTGTCAGAAAGTGAGAACAATTCTATGATTATCTCAATTTTTATCCAGGAGGTAGGTGGAATGAAGTGGGACCAAAGCCGCAATTAAAAAAAATAGCACTTGCTCATGGAGCATGCAGAGATAGATGCTTGGGTATTTTTGTGATTTGCGCAGTGTTCTTCTATTTTTTCTGTGCTCAGAAATGATTAGGGGATAGTCTCGGTTTTGCTCACTCCATCACAGTCATTCACAGTGACTTTGGCTGTTGTGGATGTTCTGTGAAATTACTGATAGTAAGGAAGTAACAGCATAGCCCTGCCGTGAGTGCCAGGTCAGCAACCAGCTGGGAGCTCTCAGGACTGCCTCTTCGCTTTCTCAGTAGGCATCTTCATTAATTTTTTTTCTCCCTTAATGGGAATACTTTAATGCTTTATCACTAAGTATTATGTTTGCTCTAATTTTTCATAGATGCTTTTAACAAAGTTAAGAAAATTGATTGCTATTCTTACTAAGAATTTTTTCACAAAAGGATATTAAGCTTCCATTATGGAACAATGATTGAATGATGAATAGAGACACAAGACTAGTGTGAAGGCCTAGGTGACTATTTCTAATTTGTTCTATTTCCCAGGCCCCCTTATCTTTGGGCTCTTTTCCCTCTAAAGTATCCTCCACTTTGACATTTTTATCATATTTCTAAAATATAAGTCATCACATTATTTCAAAGCTTATTCAGTAACTCCCCATTACTTACACAATAAACTCCAAAATCCTCTGCATAAAAATGCCTTCAAGGTATGATCCCCTATTTATATCCTTAACTGAATGTCTTATAATTCTCTCAGACATCTTTCAAGTTATTTATATAAAAATATTCATTAATTAAACAAATATCTGATGGGCACTGATAAGTGCCAAGCAGGGTTCTAAGTATTATGAAAATAGCAGTAAATAAATAAAATTAAATTATAAGCCCTCACAGACTCTATAACCCCCAGAAAGGGAGAGACTAAAAATAACTTCTATCATATCTTTCTTTATTGTGTTTTTTTAAGCCAAGATATAAAAGTGATGAGTACTGAAGAATGACAGTGGATTAGAATAAGCTCAATCAGAAAGTCACACTTCAGGGCACCTGGGGGGCTCAGCTGGTTAGGTATCCATCTCCTGATTTTGGCTCAGGTCATGATTTCAGGGTCGTGGGACCTAGCCCCACCTCAGACTAGGTGCTCAGCATGGAGTCCGCTTGGGATTCTCTCTCCCTCTCTCTCCGCTCCTCTCCCTGCTCATGCTCTCTATTTCTCTCTAAAATAAATAAATAAAATCTTTAAAAAAAAAAGTCATACTCCAACTGCTGCTGCTATCTTTACTGGGGCATATCATCAGAGGCCACCACAACTTCACAAATGATTTTTTCTCTTAACTAAGAAAGAGAGAACTCTAGAAGCAATTTGCTCTTAGCTGGAAAGAACAGCAGGACCTTGTAGCATTTTACATCAGAACCTTGTCAACTCTGACTCATCACTGTCATTTAATAAACAGGAACTTGGATCATCTCATCAGACCACAGGACATCTTACTATATGCTGACATCATGCTAATTGAATTGGAAAAGGAGGAAATGTAAATATTCCAGATGCTTTGGTGAGATACAGAGGATGAAACATAAATCCCTGGAAAATACAGGGGTCTGTCACTTCATTGAAGTGTCTGGGGCAGAGGGTGGTAAAATGGTCTTCCACATATCACGATTTCATTTCTTAGATGAAGTACATGTTTCTGCATCTTGTAATCTTTACTGAGAGTCCACAGTATTTGGAAGCAATGTTTATCACATTTCTGGATGATCTAAAGATGTGTCAGCTTTTGGTGAAACCTAGAAGGGAAGAGACTTTCCAGGAAATAGAGACTGAAGTTTAAGTAGTTTTTCCATTTTTGTCTCCATGATCCAGCAGACCCAGTGATGTTTAAATGTCCTTTGAAGACTGTGGCTGCTTTGATAGGAAAATCACAACAAAGCCTCAGAATTCTGGAGCAAATACAAGCCATATTTTGGGAAGTAATCCTCCTTTTGAGACACAATTCTTGGTTTGAACATCTGATCACTGGACACTGGGAGAAATTAGAAACTGAGAAACTTATTATGAACTGAGCTTTATAAGATCAGTTCAAAATGTAGATTATACATAGTAGCATTCCATGTTCAGCTTGAATATACTTATTTGGAGTATCTCCTAAAAGCCCAAGGAAGTTACATAAACAAGATGTTCACACTTCTGCTGGTCCTGCTCTTCCCTCAACCTACATCTAAGCCTTCATAGAGAAGTTTCTATAACAAATTTTTATTGGAGAGCAAATAATTGGAGTATGGTTTACAAATGATTTTGTATGACATGCTGTCATTAACTGGAAGTGGACTGCTATGGCAATGAAGATATAGAAGATATGAATAACACTATCAACAGATTTGAACTAATTAACATTTATAGAATGCTACACCCAACGATGATAGAATATACATTCTTCTCAAGTGCACATGCAACATTCACCTGGTTAGATCACATGGTAGGTTATTAAAAATATCTCAATAAATATCATAAAAATAAAGAATTAAAATCAAATGTATTTTTTACTAATATGTAAAAGTTTAAAATAAATAAGAAGACATATTTGAAAAATCAAAAATTTGGAAATTTAAAAATACAAGCTGTCAAAATTTGTATGATATAGTCTACTTACTTTAAAAAGATTGTAAAACTTTGAATTTAAAATGCAAGTGATCTAAAAAAATCAATGATTTAAGCTTTCACCTTAAGAAGATACAAAAGTAAGAGCAAGTTAAAAATAAAACATAAGAAAAAATAAAGAATATGAGCAGGAGAGCAATGAAAAATATAAAGTATAGGAAAATCAAATTAAAAGTTGTTTCTTTGAAAATATTAATAAAATTTATACTTTTATAAAAATTTTATTATAAAATTTATAATACTTTTAGCAAGATTAAGAAAAAAGAGATCATACTAATATAAAAAAATGAAAAAGGAGATCTAATTACGGATCCCAAAGTCATTAAAAGGATGATAAGGATATATTATAGAAAGGGAACAATTTAATGTCAATAAATTTGAAAAGTCAGATGAAATGGACAAATCCTTTGAAAAAATAACAAAATTGACACAAGAAAAAGGGGAAAATCTAGAAAATAGTCCTATATCAATTATAGGAAAATAGTCCTGTGCCAGTTAAAGAAATTGAATTCATAATTAAAAACCTTCCAACAAGGGGCGCCTGGGTGGCTCAGTCATTAAGCGTCTGCCTTCAGCTCAGGTCATGATCCCAGGATCCTGGGATCGAGCCCCGCATCAGGCTCCCTGCTCGGCGGGAAGCCTGCTTCTCCCTCTCCCACTCCCCCTGCTTGTGTTCCCTCTCTCGCTGCTCTTTGTCTCTCAAATAAATAAATAACATCTTTAAACAATAAAAAAAAAAACCTCCAACAAAAAAAAATTCAAGCCCAGACAACCTCACTGATGACTGTCAGACATTGAAAGAATAAGTAATATCAATCTTATAAAACCATTTCAGTAAACAGTGGTTGGGGAAATATTTTCCCACTTGTTTTATAAGACCAGTGTAACCATAATAATGAAAATCTGACAAATATATCATTTAAAAAATTAAAGTGTAATATTCCTAATGAAGATAGATGCAAAACTTTAAAAGTATTTTCAAATTGGATCCAGCAACATGGAAAAAGTGTAACACATCATCACCAAGTTGGGTTTATCTCAAAAATACAAGGTTGGTTTAGCCTCAGAAATCAGTATATATAATTATCCACATTAACACAATAAAAGATTTTAAAATGATAATCTCTATAGACTCAGGAAAAGAATTTTGATAAAATTACACATCCATTCATAATAAAAACTCTCATTGAACTGGGAATTGAAAAGAATGTCTTTAGGGGCAGCTGTCTGGCTCAGATGGTAGAGCATGGAACTCTTGATGTTGGGGTCCTGAGTTTAAGCCCCATATTGGGTGTAGAGATTACTAAAAAACAAAACAAAAAGTCTTAGTATGTTAATATGAAAAGAATGTCTTTAATATGATAAAGGCCATCTACAAAAAAACCTGCCGCTAACATCATACATAATGGTAAAACATTAAATCTTTCTTTGCCTGGTAAAATTCAGAAAAAAGGCTTAGCTGCCCATTCTCATCACTTTTATTCAACATTATATTGGAGTTCATAGCCTGTGCAATCAGATTAGAAAAACAGATAAAATGCATAAATATTAGAAAAAGAAGGAAAACTCCATTTGCCCTAAAATAATATGATAGTGTACATAGAAGACCCTTTGGAATCTACCAAAAAATCCTTTTTTTAAGATTTTATTTACTTGAGAGAGAGAGCGAGGGAGAGGGAGCAGCAGACTCTCCGCTGAGCAGGGAGCCCCAATCCGGGCTCAACTGATCCCAGGACCCTGAGATTATGACTGAGCCGAAGGCAGATGCTTAACCGACTGAGCCACCCAGGCACCCCTACCAAAAAAAAAAAAAAAAAAAAATCTTATCAGAACTTGTTAGTAAATTTAGCAAGGTAAATATAATAACAATACATAATACAAGGTAAACATAGTACAATAAATAATTGGAAATGAAAATTTAAAAAATCTATATAATTTACAACAGCATCAAGAAAATAACAAATGCCTAAGACTAAATCTAGCATATAGTTCTCAACTGGAAGTGGTCTTGTCCCTCTGGGGACATTTGGCAAATGTTTGGAAACATTTTTGGTTTTCACAACTGAAGGTACTTCTGGAATCTAGTGGACAGATGCCAGGAAGCTGTTAAATGTTCTACAATGCAAGGACAGCACCCCACAACAAAGATTTCTCTGGTCTAAAATGTCAATAATGCCAAGGTGGAGAACCCTGATCTGGCATAACGTATAAAAGATCTCTACACAAAAATGCTATAAGACCCAAGTGAGAGAAATTTTAAAAAGACCTAAATAAGTTGAAAGTTTTAATAGTTCATGGATTGTTATGATGAATATTCTCTCTAGGTTAATTTACAGATTCAACATAATTCCTATTAAAACTTCATCAAGGACTCTGAGAAACAAGCTGAGGGTTCTAGAGGGGAGGGGGGTGGGGGATGGGTTAGCCCGGTGATGGGTATTAAAGAGGGCACGTATTGAATGGAGCACTGGGTGTTATATGCAAACAATGAATCATGGAACACTACATCAAAAACTAATGATGTAATGTACGGTGATTAACATAACATAATAAAATTTAAAAAAAAATTTCATCAAGTATTTTTGAATGAAACAGACAAGTTCATTTTTAAGATGTTATAAAATCCTGAAGGATCTAAAATGCTAAAACAATCTTGAAAAAAGGAGAAAAACACAGAGTCCTTATACTACCTGATTCCAAGACTGTAGTGTAGTACAGGCATATGAATATATACCCGATCACTTGAACAGAATAGAGTCTAGGAATAGACCCCCACACAGCCAGTTGATTGGCAACTAAAGTGCCAAGTTCATTCAGTCAACAAAGGAAAGCTTTTTTAACAAATGTTGGTATATTACAGTTAAATATCTGCACGGAGAAAACAAAACAAAGCAGAAAAAAAAAGTTGTCTCCTATCTCACACCAAACACAAAAATAATTTTGATATGGATCATATACCTAAGCATTTAACCCAGAAGCATAAATCATCTAGAAGCAAACAGCTTATCTTTAAGAACTTGAAATCAGGAAAATTTCTTGGACAGGACACAAACAGCACTAACTAAAAACTTGAAAATTAATTAAATCCATAAAAATTTAAAATATATGCTTTTCAAAAGACACCATTAATAAAATGAATAATCAAGACACAGGCTGGGGGGAAAATATTTATAACACATGTGACAAGGGATTTGTACCCGTAATATGTAAAAAAGCCTACAGATCAATAGTAAAATGATGAACATTCCAATTTTTTTTTTAAATGAGCCAAAAATTTGGACACTTTAGCACAAGAGACATACTAATGCTTGACAAACACACAAAAGGGCGCAAATTAAAACCATGAATGAGATACCATTTCACGCCCAGTAGAATGGCTAAAATGGAAAGGACTAACCCCACTGCCTATTGGTAAAGATACGGAGCAAATTGTAATGGCACCTTGGACTTCCTCGGAGAGCTCTTCCCCTGCGCTCTCAGGCCACGTGTTTGAGGTGGAGTGGAACCTACCTGTAGACTTCACAGAGAAGTCGAAGTTTGGAGTCTGGCCACATAGAATCACAGAGATCAGGGGCGCCTGCGTGGCTCAGTCAGTTAAGCGGCTGCCTTCGGCTCAGGTCAGGATCCCAGAGTCCTGGGATCGAGCCCCACGTCGGGCTCCTCCCTCAGCGGGGAGTCTGCCTCTTCCTCTCCCTCTGCCTGCCGCTCTCCCTCTCTCTATCTCTATCAAAAAAATAAATAAAATCTTTAAAAAAAAAGAATCAACAGAGATCATTACTGTATGTTGACTAATTGAACATAATTAAAAAAATATGTTACCTGATCCAAGCTGGCCAGTTAAAGTCAATAAATTTAGCCATACATCCGTTAATTCTTGAGAAACAAATATTTCTTTTTGCATGGGCACCTAAACTGGTAGACTATAGACATGGTACGATTGGTAGTCATTGTGATCATCACCCTAGCAGAACCTTCATGAAAAGAAAGCTACCACGGAATTACATGCAGCCAAGAGGTGGAAAGACAGATCATTTGGTGCTGAATCCAGCAATTCATGAGCTTGCTGTAACCCTGAATTTGTCAATTAGGAGAAGCAATAAATTACCCCTTACCTCAAGCCAGTTTGAATTCTATTTTTTTTATTTGCACCTAAAAAAGTCTTTTTTTAAAAAAAAAGATTTTATTTATTTATTTGAGATAAAGAGCAAGTGAGAGGGAGAGAGAACACGAGAGGGAGGGAGCTGGGGGGGGTGGTGGGGAGGGATAGAGGAAGAGGGAGAAGCAGGCTCTCCACTGAGCAGGGAGCCCAATGTGGGGCTCTGTATGGGACTCGATCCCAGAACCCTGGGATCATGACCCGAGCCGAAGGCAGATGCTTAACTGACTGAGCCACCCAGGCACCCCAAAAAGTCTTGATTAAAACAGAAATAAGCCACATTCAATTTTTCTTTGCCAGTAAACAAAATCAATCTAGAATACGTGTGAGATTCCATCTGGATACTATATTCTTTTCATGCAAGACTTGGGGGATATACATTTTTTTTCCTGCTTTATAAGTAAAATATTTCAAAAAGCTTCTTCTAAAAAGATATATATTATAATCTGCCATACCAATTTTAAGCTGATACTTCACTTTTGGGGAAGAAAAATCAGTAGTTAAAATGAATGTGACTACTTGATCAAACTATGAAGGGAACAGCAGTGCTGCAAGAAATAAAAATCCATTAGCTAAAGTGGTTGAGATGGAGAATGAACAGGAATATGGTGGTATGTATTACTTTCAAGCAGAAAAATCAAAGGTTATTAACCAGGTTTTTCTTGCCGCTAGTCAAATGAAATTGCAGGATTTAAAAAAATCTAATTCTATAAAAAGTCTGAAAATATCTTCAGATGACTGATATAGAGACTACTCAGAAATTTAAGAGGGAAGGATCATCAAGAAAATATTTCTTAAAAGCATGTAATGGTTTTATCTCCCATCTATCATAAAGACATGTTCAAAATGAAAATTAGGTATGATGTTCAGCATCAAATTAGTCAATAACTGTAGTACAAAATCCACAACTTTCAGAACTAAAATATAATGAATAAATATAATCAATGGTGTTATTTTTGGAATAAATTTTCAAAGACAAAAAACAAATTAGGCTGACATTTTAATATTAAAGCACAATAATAGTCTTCAGTTCATTATATGTTATCCTTGTAATAATTTCTTTTGTTTGGTTCTAAATCAGGCATACAGGTCTAGCTCAGATAATAAAAAAAAACATCTTTTAATAGAATTTTAATAATAGCCACAATCGCTAAAAGTTTATTACTTTTTCTTTAAATGCATTATTATATTTAATTCTTATGATAACCCTGTGTTACAGATTTCATTAAGGTAATTATAAAAATGAGGAAACTAAGAATTACTAAAGTCAAATAAGTACCTGTCATAAGTGAGACTTGGTTTGTCTCACTTCAGATCCCATATAGAAGTCAAAAAAACAGAGAATTTTTTTCAAATAAAGTTAGACACAAAGAGTGAAGTAAAAGATCCCCAAATTTAGGGCGATAAAAATATACTGAATTAAAGAAAACTCAGTTCTCAAATTTCTGCTACTGGCTTTAACTCAGTTTTAACAGATCTCTCTCTTTAGGAGTGTAATCTGCAAATATGGAATCTTTAAAAAAATCAAGTGCCAATAATTTTTCTAACTCATTGGAAGGAACAAAGCTCAACTTTCACTTTAAACATTTCTAAAAATCTAAATTATGGTCTAATATGAAAATGAAACCATCAAATTAGTGGAGATAACCTTGGAGAATATTTGTACAACCATAGATATGGCAATAGATGTGGAGAAAGGTAGACCTTCTTAAATAAGACAGCACATCTAGAAGCCATAGAAGAAACAAATAGACATATTTTATCGCATTATTACATTCAACAATAGTTAGTGCCCAGTGTTGCTAATGCTTTTACTATCATATTCATTAAGAATTTTTTGACTCTATTGTCTTTTAAAATTATTTAAATGTTTAATATTTCCAATATATCAAGAACTCTCAATTAATAAAACAAATAGATGAAGGATGTGAGAAGCAAAAAACATAAATAGATGATTCACAGATGAAATTCAAACATTAGCAAGCATATAAAACGATCTTCAATGTCGCTAGTAGTAAGGAAAATACAAAATAAAACCACTAGCAAGAAGCTGTTTTTAACTCATCAGATTGGCAGAAATTAAAAGTGAAATCATTCCTTGCTGACAATGTTTGAGAAAAACAAGAGGGTGACTGGCTAAAATTGTTTTGGAAAGTTATCGGACAATAGCTGTTGCTGTAAAAAGACATACACCTTTTGACTCAAAAGCCGCATTGTTTTTTTTTAATCTCATCTCCAGAAATAAAAAAAAAGCAATACCTTTATATTAAAAGGTATATATACAAAGCTGCTTTGTTTTGTAGCATAGTAGATCAGAATGTCTACCAACTGGGAAATGCTGAATAAATTATGTTATAACCATGCCTTGAAGATGAAAAAATATATCTGTTTCCACTGACCTGAAGAGATTTTAAAGTATACTGTAAGTAAAAAAAAAAAAAAAAAAATTGAGTGTAATAGGTAAAAAATGGTTCCATTTTAAACAAAACAAAATTTAAAAATTTACATGTGCTATACATCCAAATAAGAATATTCTGGGGGGGGGGGGTGCCCGTGGCTCAGTCAGTTGGGCATCAGACTTTGATTTTGGCTCAGGTCATGACCCCAGGTTTTTGAGATCCAGCCCTGTGACAGGCTCCACGCTGAGTGCAGAGCCTGCTTAGGATTCTCTCTCTCCCTCTGCCCCTCCCCTGTCATGCATGTGTGCTCTCTCTCTCTCTCTCTCTTTCTGTCTCTCTCTCTCAAAAAAAAAAGGAATATCCTGGGAAAAGCCATTTGTCTGGGCAAGGAGAAGAGGCTGAAAGGAATAGTAGGATATACATATACATACACAGGTGGGGCTGTTAACCTTCGTTAACACAGGGGATAAGATCTGAGATGGGTTGGGAAATATGAGATCATTAATTTTTTACTGATAAAACTCTATATCATTTTTCTCATTAAAACAAGTTGCATTATCTTTTGTAATTTTAAAATCTAAAAATAGAAAGACTTTAAAAAACTGAAGCTGTAGTGATGATATAAGGCCAATTTCAATGTTGAAAAATTCCCAACATGATCTGAAGCCAGTGTGGTGAGTAAAATGTTGTGGCTACAAAGTGAGTCAGTCACACACATGGCTTCAGGCTTGCAATTCTGCACTGTGGGTGGGTCTGTGGCCACTGCCAAGCACTCAGATTTGAAAATTGTGGAACACTGTCAGCTCACCTCCAGCTGAATTCAGTATGAGGTCTCCTCCATGAAGAAGAGAGTTTTGATACACTTAGGAAGGGACTGAAGGCACTGGAAAGAGAGAAAATTGATGGAGCAAAGTTGTGGCGGGTTGAGTCAGGAGATGATGCCATCAGACCCTTCCCGAAAGGAGAGCTTAGAAAGGGGGGGGACGGATCTTATTCAGAAACGCAAGTCAAGAAGTTCAGGACTCTTCAGGGGCGCCTGGGTGGTTCAGTCAGTTAAGCGGTTAAGCGTCTGCTCAGTTTATGATCCCGGGATGTTGGGATCCAGCCCCGGCATCCGGCTCCCTGCTCGGGGGAGGAGGCTTGCTTCTCCCTCTCCCGCTCCCCCTGCTTGTGCTCTCTCTCTCTCTCTCTGTGTGTGTGTCAAATAAATAAATAATATCTCTTTTAAAAAAGTTCAGGACACTTCAATCTTTATCCTTCAGCAATAACAGCTGACACTAACATAATACTTACCTTTTGCTGGACACTGTTCTGAGAGCCTTATCCATTCAACTCATTTAATTTTCCAACAAGCACAAGAAGTTGGTCCAGGTGAAATAACTGAGAGACAGAGGAGTTAATAGCTATGGTCTCACAGCAAGTCAGTGATGGAGTGGAATCTGAAGCCAGATAGTCTGGCTATTAAGATCTCTCAGCAATAGGTTTCTTGAGCTTCCTAGATTATGTCATGTTACTTGATAACTTTCAAGTCTAAAAGGTTTTCCCTTTGCCTGGAATATTCTTTCCTCCTTATCCAATATTAGCATTTCCTTTCCAAGTCTCTTCACTGCCGAACACTGAACACCTGTCATTTTTCACAATACTTACAGCAATGCTGTAAGAACATGTTATAGTATTAGATTAAATGACATGAAACTGCTAATATTTGAATAATTTTGCCCTACAAAAGTAGCGATTTCATATTTTTCAATGTAATATGTGCCTGTGTTTGTGAATATTACTTATAGGTCTATCTTTCCCACTGAAGAGGAATCTCTATCAGTGTCCCAACCCTTTTTAAAAATTTGTTTCTCCAAAGCCTATCAGGGTATCTTCTGCGTAGTCTACATTCATTCAACGATTACAGAATGTAGACATAAATGAAGATAAAGAAAAATTCTAAAGTAGACAGGGAGATGCAGTAATGGAAAGGAAATGATAAAGCAAAAGACTCTAAAAGGCATGAGAATTGAGGGCTCAGAAATCAGTGTATCATTTAGCCAAATTCTTAGGAATAGGCATCAGTGCTATTCATAAAATGTCTTTCTATTGTACTCTTAAGGTTAAAGACATTCCCAAGTCTATTGATTAATTGATGTATTTCATGTTTCAATTCCACAATATGTGGCCAGGTTGAAGGACACAAATACAGAAGAAGCAGAAATTCTAAATGATTGGGAAATATATTATAAAATCCAATTTAAATAATTCTTTAAAAATGGAAAATGACGTGAGTCAGTCTTATGAATGCTTGGAAAGTGCACTTAAGATCAAAAAGACAATAATGAAAGGAAAGCTTTCAGTGGAAGGTTTTCAGGATGAAGACAGTACTTAGAGCAGTGTCCTTTCTTCCACTGAATACATGGATGGTAGTGAAATAGACTTCAGAAATATTGGATGTGGCTAAACTAAATCGAAGTTTTAAAGAGAAACGTAAATGCAAGCCAGCATCAATAACTATAATCCATTCGTTTTATGAGGAAAGAAATGAATTTTCAAGATATACTAATAGGGGCAAAGCTAGAAGGGGCTAGAATGAAGGTCACTGATATTATGGGAATAGGTGACATTTTTTGTTCTTAGAATTGTGATTAGGAAATTCTATAGTTCATGAACAAATCTATACAGTGTGTCACAGACTGTGAGTGGATAACCTGACCTCTTGAATACCTGAGATGGATGCTACCTCCTATCTTCTGCATTCTTCTTTACATTCAAATGTCATTATCACTTCTCTCCTCACTACCTCAAAGCTTCTATGAAGCTCATCCTTTCTTTCTTCTTAATTCAAAGCCACTCTTTCCTTCAGTGCTTTGGGCTTACTATATTTCTGCCTTCATCTTTAAAAATTCATAGTGTTCTTTTTCCTTTGATTTCTAAGCCTGACCTATACCTACCTCTGTTTCCACTAGTCTTAAAAATTCATAAATCTGGGGGCACCTGGGTGGCTCAGTCGGTTGAATGTCTGCATTCTGCTCAGGTCATAATCTCTGGATCCTAGGATGGAGCCCCAAATCAGGATCTCTGCTCAGCAGGTAGTCTGCTTCTCCCTCTTCCCCGCCCCCCATTCTCTCTCTCTCTCTCAAATAAATAAATAAAATCTTAAAAAAAAAAAACCCTCATAAACCTGTTATTTATTTATTTATTTTAAGTAAGTTCCACACCCAGCGTGGAGCCCAATGCGGAGCTTGAACTCGCCACCCTGAGATCAAGACCTGAGCTGAGATCAAGAGTTGGATGCTTAACCCACTGAGCCATCCAGGCACCCCATAAACCTGTTAGTTTTTTAAGCACTGTACTATTAGTGGTAAAAATTCTCAAAAGTCTTATATCACTGCCTTAATTTTCTCACCAGTAACTCCATCCTCACCTACTGTAATTTGGCTTCCACCTTCCTCTTGTTACTCAGTGCATCAGCTTTCTTAAAAATTTCAGAAAAAAGAAAGGGTAGTTAATGGAGTAGGGTCCCTGAGATCATGAGAAGCAGTGGAAACAATGAAACAAAGTTACAAGAAAGTCTTGACAAGGGGAAACAATGTCAAAATTAGGGGAAAATGCCGGGAGAGCAGAATGCAGAGAAAGTCTTGGTCAAGAGTATCGCTAGTCAATCTGTAATGACACTGTATTGGGCAACAGTGATGGAGAAGGATCTGGTCTTTGTGAGACCTGGCAAAAGAAAAACTGAAGAGTCAGTCTTGACTGGAAACTCATGAACTACTTTCATGAACAACAAAGAGAAGTCATCATCACAGGAACTAAAAGTGTGATGCCTGCATAATTAAGTATGCGTACTGTAGAGACCATGCCTTTACTGTATAATTTCAGGTATTTTGGTAGTGGTGAGTGTAGAGGAAAGTAGAAAAGAGAGAGCAGGATAAGAGGTACATGCAAACTAGAT
This sequence comes from Phoca vitulina, assembly GCF_004348235.1. Taxonomy (NCBI): domain Eukaryota; kingdom Metazoa; phylum Chordata; class Mammalia; order Carnivora; family Phocidae; genus Phoca; species Phoca vitulina. The sequence goes on from NW_022589717.1 coordinate 38,041,745, forward strand.
GAGAGACAATAGTCTGAAGTTTCCATGTGTTTAAGAAACCTCTAATATTTGTTATCCTGAGACTGGGAATCCAAGTCCAAAAAACTCTCTCTGCTAGTTTTCACCATGGTATCTAAAAACTGGGATGAATTCTTCTTTTCTCAAGGACTCTGAATTTATTAAGTTTCCTTAACTTCCTTACCACCTACACCAGGCCAGCTTTCCTGGGAGGACTTTGTAGGCATGAACCCCACAAGTGCCTCAGTATTTGTTCCTTAAAATGGCTTGTCACAAATGATTTGATGAATACCATTCTCCAATAAGACACCCAGGGCAAAGCTTTGGTTGCACAATATAACCAATTATAACTTGGTAAGAAGGACAGTTTCTTAATGAAATAATTACCACAAAATAACTTGCCATGAACAATTCAGAGATGTAGTAAGAGTTGTTCAATTCTGGGGAAAATGGGACCACAAGAATCAGTTATTATTTTTAAATGTTTCATTTACAAAAGTATAATATATAAAATTGTTGTTTAGATAGCTTAAGGGATAGCTTCCTTATATATCCAGAAAAATAGAATGTAAAAACAAAATCAAAAATATTCCAAACAGATAACCACAATAAATTTTCCTTCATCAGTTCATTCGGTCATTAATTGTTTACTGCTGAATCCTGGGTTAGTAGTCACATTGAGCCACCTACTTCTCAACTAAGACTGACTTCTAGATATCCTGATACAGTCCACTGATATATAGTCTGAAAGTTGTCCAAATGGTGTCTGCTCGGAAGCCTGTCCACGGAGTCTATTCTCTGAATTGTCAATATTTGTCCAAGGTTTGAGTTTCCTAAAGATCTTGGAAATTATCTTCAAGCCGACACACTGCGAAACATGATTAGTCTTAAAACAAAGCTTATCACATAAATGATTCAATTAAGATGAATAAAATTTAGTTTTTGGTAATAGTGAACATTACATCAGAGTAAAGTTAGCCTCTCTGATCAGTAAACCTATTTAAGTTTAGAAAAAACAAACTCAAATAGAACAAAATATAAGCTTTTTTGTATTTAATGTTGATGAATCAGAAGATACAGGGTTTTTTTCATTACTAAACTAAAATTATTGAACTGGTCCTCTTTGCTATAGAATTATCTTAATTATGTTAACTGGAATCTTAAAGCATTTTTTTTTAAAGATTTTATTTATTTATTCATGAGAGACAGAGAGAGAGAGAGACAGAGGCAGAGGGAGAAGCAGGCTCCCCGCGGAGCAGGGAGCCCGATGTGGGACTCGATCCCAGGACCCTGGGATCATGACCTGAGCCGAAGGCAGACGCTTAACCGACTGAGCCACCCAGGTGTCCCTTAAAGCATTTTTGAGTTAGTATTTTTAAGAAAATAGATTTTAGATTTATTCCCACCTTGGGCTAGAAAAGGATGACCTTTGCGGGCTGCATTTGTCCCTCAGGCAAGCAGTGTGTTATGTCTACCTGGTACAAATGGGCCCCCATTAACTAAACCAGTGGTCTTGAAATTTTTTCCTTACATATGCCCAGAAAATTCAAGGTTACGTCAAAATCTTTTCTTATTATTTTAAAGATGTAATGTGTCATATTACTAATATCGCCTTTTAAAATAAAATTGTTATATCATATTTTTAATATATCTAGTGGAGTTATAAATGACATATCAAATCTGAAAGGAATAAGTGAATTCTGACTAATGAAGCGAGTTCTCTAAAGTTCAGGGAACCCTGCCCTACCCTGTCCTAGATTGCAATAGGGGGATATTTTGCCCTGGACCTGCATTTCATATGTTCTGTTATTAAGAGAGCAGTTTTGATATAATTTGTGGAAACTAGCATCAAAAATAAGAGAAGGCATTGGACCAAAAGTAAACAGAAGGTACAACAGGTATATTAATGTTTGTCTTTTAACTCTGCCATTTATACAGTAGACTCCACATTATACTAAAGTTAGGTTAATCTAAATCTAGTAAGTTCAAGGTAACAACATACACCATCAGAGATAACCAGGAACATCAAGGATCAAAAAGCAGAGAAACAGTCTATCAGCAACAACAAGCAGGAGTCTCACACCCAAATGAAATCATGCACATGTCTATGCATTACCCACGAATCTGGTACACATAAAGGAAAACATGTTTCCTACGAATCTAAACAAAGAACCCCAAAATTAAACGATCTATTGGTCTATCAGAAATAAACATGGAACTTTAACTTCCTTTGCCTTGAAATCGTGTCAAGTATAATTTCATGCTGTAGACACTAATGAATGAGAGTCTTTACTTTCTTTTTAATGAGGGTACTGAAAATGCTTTTCATAAATCTTAAATATTCCATTTCTGAAATTCATAGATGGATAAGGCATAGATACTTGTCAGGACTAAGAAACTGGATGCAATAAAGTGCTACCATCTTCAGTATTTCTTACTGTTGTTCTTTGCTTTGTTCTCCTGAAACTCTAAGCAACAATGCTTTGACAATAGTTGAGGGACAGGAGGGAAGAACTTACTAAACAAAAATGTCATAACTGCCACTACTCCGATACACAATATATCTTGAATTCAGAACATACTTATATGGGTTAAAGTACTTTCTAATTCCAGGTTCTACCCTTACCAAAATTAGCAGCAGTAAGGCAAAGAAAGACGTAATGATCTACTACTGGCTCATGGTGACTGTGTTAAAGAAGGCTTTGCCAGAATCAATATTTTGAAATGTTTCTTTGTTTGGCACCCTGAAGATTTCACAACTGGCAACGGATGATAACAGTAAGATTGGTGAAAGTATGGCTTTCTTTTGAAAAATGGTAAGGGGGCAATTATGAAAGAAGATAATGGAAAAGAATCACAGGAGTACTCTCAGGCACATAAATGTTAGGAACAAAAACATGGATTTAAGGATTTGGAAACAGATTCACTTAAAATCTTCCCATGCTTACAGACCACTTGGAAATACTTGAAGACCCACTCCTGCAAGGTCCATCTATCACAGTTTGAAGAATATGACCTTAACTTTCTAAAATTATTGAGATCTCTTTAGTTTAACTTCCTAAAGGTCTTTTAATAATGTAATATTTTTAAATGAAATATTAAAAGCAAGCATAATCCAGATGTAAGTGCATCAACATGCAATTGAATTTTTGTGGAAATTGACCGTCTATTTCTAAAATTTATATGGAAATCCAAAGGATCAACAATAGCCAAGGCAATCTTGAAAATAAAAAGTGAAGGAAATGGAGGATTTAAATTACTAAATATTAGGACTTATGAAAAAGCGATGATAATTAAGACAATGTAGCATGGGCACAAGAATAAACAAACAGACCATTGGGATAGAAACAAACCTGTGCATGTATAGTCACCTGATACATGAGAAAGGTAACACTCCAGTGCAGTGAAGGAAGGATGTTTTAGGGTTTTTTTTGGTTTGTTTTTTTCATGGTGCTGTGCAGTTGTGTCAAAAATTGTATCTTGACCCCCAACCTCACACCACACACAATAATCATTTCTAGATGAATTGTGGATCTGTATGTGGAAGATAAAAATATAAAGTTTGCAAAAGAAAACACAGAGGATATCTTCAATAGCCTTAGGGAAGGCAAAGATTTTTAAAACACAGCACAAAAAGTACTAACTAGAGAGGGAAAACAATGATAAATAGGACTACATTAAAATGAACACTTCTGTTCATCCAAAGAAACTCTTGATGGAGTGAAATCACAGTCCAAAAAGTGAGAGAAGATATTTGAAATACATATACCCAATAAATGTGTGTATACAAACATACAAAGTACCCATAAAAGTCAACAACATAAAGGCAAACAACCAAAAAGGCAAAGAACTTGAACAAATATTTTCACATGACCAATAAACATATGAAGACGCTCAACTTCATTCGTTATTCAGAAGATGCAAATTAAAACCATCATGCAATACTACTTAAACAACAAACTCCCAGAGGACTAAAATAAAGAATATAGACAAAACCAAATGTTGATGAGAAAAGGGTGCAACTTGAACTTTCATATTCTGATGTGAGAGTATAAGTTAGTATAATCACTGTGGAGAGGGTTGTAAGATTTAGCGAACAAAAATACAGAATACTGTTTATGGAAAAATATTTGGCAGTATATGATAAAGGTGAACATATATGTACAGCCAAATGACAAAGCAGTTACCCCTGATTTATATAACCAATAAAAATAAATTCATGTCAATGCTTTTCTAGGACCCTCTCAAGATGAATGGAGTCACAGCACTTCTGACATGATGTCAAGCTTAGGTTTTATTACAGCACATCTGAACTAAATGTGAGACCATCATGGAGCAGAAATTGTGAGCCTTCGTCTGCTATCGCTAGTGAAAGAATATTCCTTCTCAGTCTCAATCTAGATTCCTGTGGACTGCAGTGTGCTTCTTCTCCCCATGGTCTAGTTATGGCTGGAGTTGCTGGAATTGCCCATTGAGGGAACACATGTTTGGGTATTTTTGAACAAATATTTTTGGACTCATCTGTTGCCCTTTTGTGGAGAATAGTTAGAAAATTAAATTTATCAACCTGAGAATTATTGGAGAGGTTTCCCCTGCTCCTGGAACATTAATGAAAACAGCTATTACATTTAAACTAGTGATCTAGAGGCCTTTTATAACATAATTACTTTTGTGGTTCCAACAAAGTAAGACTTAATGGAAGGCAGGCATTGGGTAGTGGAACTGGAGATTAAGCTTTATGTGGTGTAAAGGAAGCATTGTTGAACGAAAGAGAACTGAATTTACCCAACCCTCTAAAGCATTACGCACTGTATGTCAGTCTAAAAAACCTTCTATACAGAAACTCTTCCAAATATCACATCAGTAATTTCTAAGTGATTTCAGGTGCGAGGATTGACATATTTCAGTTGAAATATCTTTCTTCCCCACAGGCTGACGTATTATGTGAATATTTGCCTCTTTCTACCTGAGTTGCAGCAAACGTTCTGAGAGCTGAATGCAGTTCATCAAATAAATCCCATTTTAGATTTAGATTTGGTGTGCCTTGGAAACCAGGTAATATTTTCATTTTACTTAGTGAATATTCTGCTAATATCTGTACTTTTCATGTGGGAAAGGATTAATAATGTTAAGGCCTTTTCAGGTTTCCTCTTTCTTCTAAATCCATATAATTTCACAAATGCATCTTGTGATAGTATTGTGGGAAAAAAGTACACACTTTAGAGATGTTTAATGTGAACCCAAAGTTCTCATTGTAGGAAACTTGAATAACATTCTTATGCACAAAGTCCGATAACTTAGCAAGTGGACAAACCCTTACTTCGCCTTTTTAAAATTAGAAGAACATATTTCAAAGTTATCCACTATAGTCCAAGCTAAATATCTTATCATCTACAACATTTTCTGAACTATTTTGGGCAATGATAAATGCTGTTTCCAAAACAGACTTATTCTTACCTAAGCTAACAGTTTTATAGAGCATTTATTATAATACCATACAAAGGAAACATACTGTTGAAATTTTTAAAAAGGTTTGCTCATTTCCTAATTTTTAAATGAATTACTGTTTTTCTTGTGATTGATCTTAGAAGAGGAGAAGGAGAAAAAAATCCCATAAATTTATAATGTTAGTGTATATATATGTACTCCCACATCACATCATAAATTTAAATTATTAGGATTTTTCACCTCACAGCTATTTTACCAGGTTTGAGTTACAAAGTTAAATTGCCAGATTAATTACATGGTTGCTTTAAAATTTAAATTCCTCATCATCTGGCAGTAATTTTAATTTGCCATTTAGAAAAAATTCAGCTGGGAATTGTGATGATGTGTTGTACATGTTACTTTTTTACCTTTAACTCTGTTTGTGATCATCTAGGGTGACTGGTAAGAATTTTGGAAGAAGAAGGAAAAAACTCATCTTTTTTTTTGTTTTGTTTTTTCAATGTCATGCTTTTTGTGAGGAGTACAAATTGATATGTCCTAAAATAAGAATTTAATAAAGAGGAAAATCCCTTCTGTCTGCTATAAGAAAAGAAAACTTAGGAGTCTATCTTTTGGAGGAATAACACTCTGGGTCTAGAGCTCTATGAGTCCTGTGTCTTCCACTTCATGGAGTATTCCTGACTCAACTAAATGACTGGCTACTCCTCCCATTGGAATATAATCTGTTCTAGAGCTGATAATCAGTATACTTTACAGTATAGTCCTCCTGGCAGGGTATCTTCTGATTAGATCAGCATTCATTCTTAGCAGTAGGTGCCCAGGCCATGCTGGCTGTTAAATATTTAGAACTTCACTCTTACTCATGCCCAACTTGGAGCAAACATTTATCCACCGGGCTTGTAAAAGCGCCTAACAATAGAGAGGGGTACTTCATTAAGCTTACAGCAACACATTGCATGACTGCTTTTTTGCTTGTTTATTTGTTTATTTGTTAGATTTTGGTTTAACAGCTTACATTTATCTCAATTTATGACATAGTAATATGGTTGTCTAAATTTCAGAATATTTGCACATGTGAGATAAAGATACACGTACAAAACTGCATCAGCTTTAACCACTTTTCAAACTCTGGAAACACAGCCTTCCAGCCAAGTAAGAGCCACTTCTCCTCTCACCTCTTTTCTTGACTAAAACTCTAGTTAGTAAGTTGAAGAGGCAGGAAGAGGGGAAAGGGGATAGGGAACCAACCAAAGACAACATACCCTTCCCTGAAGGTGGGCAGCTGCCAAATACAGCCCTTTGCCTGGGTGAAGTGAAGCAAAAGAAAACTGAGTTAAGCTGAATATATTTTAACCCACTGAATCCGGATTGGATTTTAATGATTTAAAATAACTACAGGAAGGGAAGGAAAAATAAGATCAGATGAAAACAGAGAGGGAGACAAACCATAAGAGACAAACTGAGGGTTGCTGGAGGGGAGCTGGGTGGGGGAATGGGATAACTGGGTGATGGGCATTAAGAAGGCACGTGATGTTATGAGTACTGGGTATGTATGCAACTGATGAATCACTAAATTCTACTCCTGAAACTAATACTATACCATATGTTAATTAAATTGAATTTAAATTTTAAAAAGAAAAGAATTATAGGATTATTACTTAAGTGTGAACAGGGATGTCATGGGATCTGCCCAACTTTCCACTCAGAGCCACAGTAAATTTACCTGCATTCAATACTTTTTAAAGGGATAGAGGAAAACAAAAATAAAATTTTAATTTCTTCATAAATCCTTTTTATTTAATATGCTTGATACAAAAAATTCAATATTATATTAAATATATATAAAATATTAAGAATTATGTTTCTTCTTCTCATAACTGGTTTGAGGTGACTCAACTCTTGTGTATATAATCATAAAATGGTTTTAATTTTTTCATTAATTATCATCTGTATTCTTTTGAAACTCCCTTTCTCTTTCCACTATATATAAGCACCTTTAATGTCTCTAACAAATTTCATAACACTTTCAGTCATTTTCAGTTATTTTTTTAAATTAATTTATCTGAGAGAGAGAGAATGCACGAGAGGGGGGAGGAGCAGAGGGAGAGAAAGGGAGGAAGTAGACTCCCCGCTGAGTGCAGAGCCCAACATGGGGCTCCATCTCATGACCCCTGCGATCATGACCTGAGCCAAAATCTAGAGTCAGATGCTTAACCGACTGAGCCACCCAGGCGCCCCTCATTTTCAGTTATTAGAACAGCTTCCCTCCCAACACAACAATGTTCTAGGACCTCCCTTATATGTCCTGATAGTAATGGCCACCAATACTTCTCAACCCCCCCAAACCAGACCCTCTCTGATTGGGCCCTGGAAAATGTAGTAATTCCTGTACAGTCCAGTAAACTTGCTGATAACTAAATATCAGTCAGTATCTCATAGTATTGTCTTATAACTTAAAAATCAGAAACATCAAGCCTTTCATTTTTTTCTTTAAAAAACAATTTTTTCCCCCGAACAGGACCCTCAATTGAACTCCCAGGTGCTTAAGAGCCATCGATGTATTTAAATAAAGTAAAATAAAAAATTAACCTCCTGATTTCTTCTTTTACTATCTGTCAGAGTCACAGAAGTCAGAGAACGACCTGAAAGCCACCTGAAGGGACAGTGTCACTCTCGGGTAAGTGCCTGGCAGCCTTTGCCAGCACAGCCATAAGCAAGGCAGCCGCTGGGAGTCCTAGCTGTCCCCGGAACGGTACGGGGCTCTCTTGATAACCTAAAACACTTTTTTTCTGGAGTGCCTGGGAAGCGTCTGCCTTTGGCTCGGATCATGATCCCAGGGTCCTGGGATCGAGCCGCACGATGGGATCCCCGCTCAACAAGCAGGGAGCTTGCATCTCCCTCTCCTGCTCCCCCTGCTTGTGCTCTTTCTCTCTCTCTCTGTCAAATAAATAAATAATATCTTTAAAAAAAAAAAAGACCTTTTTTAAGCAAATGAAGGAATAGAAGACCAGAGTTAAAGCAATGATCATGGTGTTTGTCAAAATCAAAACAGCCATCTTCACAAGCTTTAGCAGTTAAGGGTTAGCATCATTTAGGATGATTATCTACTAAGATTTCCATGGAGACTTAAAATGATCTCAGGACAGATTGAAGGCTAGAAAACATTCATTATAACAAAACTGGATTTGATTCCATCTTATCTGAAAAACTGTAGACATGAGATAAAGAGTTTCATGTCCTATATCTTCTCTCTAGAGCTGATAGCCACTGATTGATGCCTCATGAGACAGAACCTTCGCAGGAAAGATTCATAAAGGCTTCCCTGCCTTCCTACAAAAAAAAATTTCTGGTGGTCTCTGAGATCCCATTAGTCATTATAAGAAAACAAACAAACCAACCCACAAAAAAACCCAGTCCATTGTCATTACTAAAGGTGTGTTTATGCATGTATGGTTGGTAACATAATTTTGCACCCCATAGTCATGTCTAAGCCATAAAAGCTGAAGCTCTTTCTCTGTATGTTCAAATTATGACAAGTAATTTTACATTAGTAATTTATTTTACTCTGCATCTGAATCAGTATTAACTCTAAGCTTTGAAAAATTTAAGGATAGAGATTATTATTCAGTAGCACTCCACTCATAGATATATGTAATATTTGATTGATGTCACTAGATGGGAATGACTATATGGAAGATCTGCAGTTATAGATTGTGTGCTAGAAGTACAATTAAATGGATTTTTTTTGTAAGTGAGGTAATTTTTTTCTTATTTGTAGTTCTGAATTTCTACAGTGATCCTATAGCAACTGTTTCTATTTTTACAAAATAATTTTTATATCTTATGAAATAAACAGAGCAATTACCATGATCAATTTTCAAAAGAAGAAACCAGAACCAGCTCAAAGAAAAAAGGCACTAGTAGAATGAGCAGGCCCTGATTTCTCTTATTCCCAGGTTAGTGTTTTTTGGTCTCTACCATACCTTCTAGAACAATTCCTGAGACGAATTTGTTATGCCTCCAAAGAACTTAATGAGGGCACTTAATGAAAGCAATAAAAATACAAAACTAATTACTTGCTATACCAGAGTAATTTTAAAGATCTACTTATTTTAGAGAGAGAGAGAGAGAGAAAGTGTGAGGGTGTGGGAAGCAGAGGGAGACGAGAGAATCTCAAGCAGACTTCCTGCTGAGTGCAGAGCCCTGAGGCCGGCTGGATCTCAACCCTGAGATCTTGACTGGACCCAAAATCAAGAGTAGGATGCTTAACTGACTGAGCCACCCAGGGGCCCCTGATATACCAGAGTAATTTTAAATTTAGTTTTGGACCTCAGGTCTACCTTTAATTTACCTGTTACTTTTTTTCTTGTATTCCAGCCAAATAATTTATGCTCTCACAACTAAAAGTAGGGAGTCTGTTTAAGAGATGGCTTTTCAGCCCACACATTTTTCTCTAGTAATTTACCTCCAGCCTCGACCTTTTTCCAGAATTTCTGTTGGGGGGACATGCCTCTTTCTGCTTGTGGTCTAGATAGACTATCAAAGAGAAACAAAATCACACATCCATGGAACAAACTAAATAAAGCTGTTGGTTTTTAAATGCTTTATTACATCGATGTTAGTATCCTTAGATGAATATAATCAGATTAGCAATGTTTTGGTCACTGAGAAAATGAAACATTTCTGAAAACTCACAAGACAGTGTAGCATGCAGACTAGAACTAGTTATGCTTTCATCTCTTTATGGAACAGTCACCTCAAGCAGTACAGTACATCATAAGAGCCCTTACTGCTGCTCTACAGCTTCTAAACCGCAGAGGAGAGATGAGACAGACATCAGAGGAAATTTCAAGGCAATTGCAGTCAAACATTATCCAGGAAGCTGCAGGTAGGACAGCATTACATGAAAGCTCGAACTTGCTTCAAAACCTGGCCTACTGAAGTATACAATTAAATTCACATTTTTTTTTAACTTTTAAGGAAATTACACACATTTAGGAACCTGTTATCTCTATGCTGATTCCCAATCCAGTTATTTGTAGTCTTACAGAAAACTTTGTATTAGGTGGCTGTTTTGTTATTTTGTTACTTGGAATGTTATAACCTACTTTCATTAAAAAAATGAGAGTGACATCTGTATACAGAGTCACAGTTTAACAGAAAGGTAGTTAACTTGAAATTTTGAATTAGGAATGAAGAAAGGTGTTCAATGTCTCCTTTAAAAAAAAGCACAATGGTATAGATCTAAATGATGGCTTAGTAACAACCATGAATGTAGTAATATAAAGATGCCAGTGTTTTAAGACCAAAGCCAGATAACAGACTAACTCTAAGAAATCAACTGTTTTAGTTCATTAAAATATCTTTCACAGCTGCTGTGATGTGTCTGGCACTGATTCCAAATTTATCCAGCAATTCACTAGGTTTCCCACATTGAGGCGCTTCTGACACTGCCAGCTGATGAACAAGGATGTCAAGCTCCCCAGAGACGGCCGCACACACAGCTTCTCCAATGCCACCTTCCCGGTAGTGATCCTCCACTGTGATAACCTGACCGCCTGTAGCTTTTGCATTGGAGATGATGTTGGCAGCATCCAGGGGTTTAATGGTAAATGGGTCAATGACACGGATAGAAATACCTTGTTGAGAAAGACTGTCAGCAGCTGCTAAGGCTTCATGCAGAGTAACTCCAGCTCCAATAACTGTGACTTTGTCATTGACACTCTGGCGGATGACTTTGGCCCGTCCAATCTCAAAATTTTCTTGTGGGGTATAAATAACTGCAGTTTCTGGTTGGCTGGTCCGAATGAAGCACATCCCTTTGGTATTGGCAGCCAGATAAACAGCATACTCTGTTGAGATAGCATCACTGGGATAGAAAACAGTACAATTGGGAATGCTTCGGAACATGGCTAGGTCCTCCAGGGCCATCTGGGAGGGTCCATCTTCACCGCTGGATACCCCACAGTGGGAACCAATAAAATTGATATTGGCTTGAGATATGGCTCCCATCCGTATCTGATCGAATGCTCGGGTCAAAAAGGCAGCAAAGGTACTAACAAAAGCAATGGTTCGGCCGCGTGTGGCACAGCCTAGTGCCACACTCACCATGTTTTGCTCAGCAATAAAACACTCAATAAAACGCTCAGGGTGTTCTTCGTGGAATATCTCGGAAAAGGTGGAGTTCTTTGTGTCACCGACCAAGACAATAACTCTTTCATTTGCGTGGCCCAGTTTAGCCAAAGCCAAACCAAATGCTTTCCTAGTAGCTATCCTGTCTCCAACTACATAATCAGGCAGACAGGTCATTTTCATATTCCTGATGCTGATCTGAGGTGAGTCTTCAATGGGAGGTTTTGGTGTGAGATTCCTGTTGGTCTGTATCTGACTCTCAATTAATTTGATGATGGCATCTACTCTTTCTTTCGGCATCGGCTTTCCATGCCAATTTTCTGCATTCTCAATATTTGGAATACCTCGGCCCTTGAAGGTCTTCGCAACTATGGCAGTGGGCTTGTTCTTCACTTGAGCCGCTTGCCAAAACGCTTGGCACAATGCCTCCACATCATGGCCATCCACTGAGTAAGTATTCCACCCAAAGGCTTCGCAGCGATTCTGATAGATGTCTGTGCAGTGCTCAAGAGGCGTGACTCCACTCTGGCCGAAGCGGTTCACGTCGAAGACTGCCACCAGATTGTCCAGACTGTAGCGAGAAGCAAAGGCCAGAGCCTCCCAGACAGAGCCTTCTGAGGACTCGCCATCCCCCATGAGGCAGAACACCCGGTAGCTGGCCTTGTCAAGGTACTTGCCGGTGTACGCCATTCCACACGCGGCACCTAATCCTTGCCCGAGTGACCCTGTTGCCACATCAACAAACGACAGCCGCGGGGTGGGATGTCCCTCCAAGTCACAGTGAATTGTCCTCAAGCTCAGCAAGTCGGATTCGCGGATGTTGCCCACCTCTGCCCAAGCGGCATAGAGGATTGGAGCAGCATGGCCCTTGGAGAGGACGAATCGGTCGTTGTCGGGGTGTTCCGGGTCTGTCCGTTTATACCTCATGGTGTGGAAGAAGAGCACGGACATGATCTCAGCGGCGCTGCAGCACGAAGTGGGGTGGCCGGAGCTGGATGCACACGTGGCCCTGATGGAATGGATTCGCAGGCGGTTGGCCGCGTCCCGCAGCACCTGCACCGTGCTCCCATCGGGCTTGGAGTCGTCTGCCATGACTGCGCTCTCGCTGGTTTCCTCAGAGCAAAAGCGGCCGCTGCACCGCCTCACAGTTCTGTCGTGCGACCACCACGCCCTGGTCCGGCCTCCTCTGGGAAACGAGCTCCGCCAACGGCCGGCGCGCCTCGAGAGGCTTCGTTGTGACGCTCGGGCCTCGGGGGTCGCGCTGCGTCTCCGCCCCTGCCGCGCGCTGCCGTGTCCTCCCGCGCGCCGCCGTGTCCTCCCGCGCGCCGCCGTGTCCTCCCGCGCGCCGCCGTGTCCTTCCGCGCACTGCCGTGTCCTCTCGCGCGCCGCCGTGTCCTTCCGCACCCAAGAGAATGGATTATTTTATATTAATTTTGTCACTTGCATGTTCAACATTATTAAAAATAATTAAATTTCTTTACACCTTTCCTCATGTTATAAATTCAAAAGCAGTCATTCTTATTGCCATGAACTATAGGAAGCTATTTATGAGGTTGTGCTTTTCTTTTAATGCATTCAGCATGTATCCAAGAGTACAAAGAAAGCCTTAATAGAAATGAGCATTAATAGAAATGAGCCAAAGTCGCGTTCAGTCTAACCAATATGGCAACACTATGCCAACAAACACTTTCTCAGAGCAACTGAGAATGCTGGCTCTGGATCACAGATAGAAGTACAATGCCTCATTTGACCAAAACTTGCCGGAAGAACAAATCTAAAAGCACTGAATTTCCCCAGTAGACCCTAAAATTCTGTAACTGTTACTATGAGTAATTTTTAATACAAAGCTAGTTTACCTACACTAGTTATAGAACTAAATTTGTGACATTGAGCTCTTCTAGCAGGTAAGGGTCATTGCGTGTCTTCAGAAAAACAAAAAAACGACAGTATGTTCTTTTTCATGTTGTGATGGTAAGCATCTTGATTCTTGAGCAATAGTACTTAACATTGACTTGACATCAAAATCATGACATCGGGAACCACCACAACAACAAAATAATGCTTAGGTTCTACCCTAAAATGAGTAATTTGAATTTATGGGAGTAGAGTCTGGGAAGCTATGTATTTTTCAATGCACCTGTTGATTCTAATTAGTCGAAGTTAAGAACAGATAAATGGCAGTTAGACTTAATACTGGTGGTTCTTAATACTGGCTGTAGTTTAGAATCATCTGGGGATTTTTGTAAAATTTTCACGTCCAGCCTGCATTTCAAACAAATTAAATCAGAATTTCTGGGTGATGGGTATAGGTATCACTAACTTTAAAAGCTCCCTAAATCATTTCGATATTCAATCAGGCTGTAAACAACTAAGTCAGTGTGGTCTTGTTACTTTTCATATTCTCTTACATTCTATCTCAGAAAAATATGTTAAATATTATTTGCCACTTAAGCTAATTCTACCATTTTAATTTTTAAGGATACATATTAGAGTAAACCATCATGGTATGACATTAACTAGATCTTAAGATTTGCTGAAGGAATGTTGGAGTTGGAAGAGTCTTTAGGATCATCTTGGATTCATTGCTCCCCATGTCTTTGCAAATTAATGTTTGTTTATCTTTTTTAGACAAATAAAGGAAGAGAAAATAAAAATATTTGATTAGGGCTGAGAGTAAATATGGGAATTAGAGAAAAAATATCACCATCATGAATAGAGCATGCTGCTAGGGGCTGACAGGAAAGCAGTTAATATAAACAAAGGTAGCTCACCATTATTTTGGCTGAGGAGAGCTCTAATAAATCCAAATAATTGGTAAACAACATAGCAAAAAATGATTTATGAGGCACTGTTCACAGGAAAAAAGCATGGGAGATTTAGGAACTACTTAACATTTCAAGTTCCCCAATTTTTCCATTTATGTAAAGTATTGCACAACTATTTCCCAAAGTATTAAATAGAAAGTTATTAACATTAGTATAGGTCAATTTTGTTAAGAAAAGAATGTCATCTTGGAGATTTAATACCCTAAATAGTGAATTTCCCCTTGTCATTCAATGAGACTGTGTGGACTTTTTATACTATATAGAAAATAATATTTTATAAATCATCTATAAAACATTTTAAAATGTTCTGTGATTTTTTTAAAGGGAAGTCTGGAAAGTTATACATAAATTATTAATATTTTCTTTAAGCATGTAATCCTTTAAAATATATTTTAAAATATACAGTTGAAAATAACGATGTAAATATAAAGTATACATAATTTGATTATGCAAAATCACGCTATGTGGTTGTGAAGACAATTTAGTCAAAACAATGAAAGAAATGATACCGCATTCTATTTTCTCCATTCTGAAGAGGCTATTACTGACAAAAGGCCTGCCAAAAAATTTTAAGCCAACATGTTAAAAATTTAGTTGTCTTGGAAAAAGTCCATCATTTATTTTAGAGGTCATTTTGGAAGTTTTCTGCAAAATAGGAAGAAATTATGTATTAATTTTGGCTTATTTACATGAAGTAGGGATTGGCAAACTCAAGTGCCTAATGGGCTAGGAGGTACCATAAATAGTACATGAATGTCAGATGTAAAATAAGATGATTGGAGTGGTTTATGACAAGCTGGAGAATACAAGCCCACCTAAAGACACTGAAAATTGAAATAACTGTGAACATTTTGTTGGACAAAAAATCCACAGAAAGCAAAAAACCTATCTTCAGGCTGCTGGTTTTGACCTCGATTTAAAGTCTGTTAAAAATAAATTAAATGTATTGTTTTGTCTTTGTTTAAATTTTCCACTACAACTTGTTTCTCATGGTATGGAAAAGTATTTGTGGTAGAGTGTACTTCAAATGAAAATAAAACCTAGCTGGATCACTCATACAAATAGCTGTGGAGGGAAAATGTAAAGAACAGGAACTGGTAAGTACAATTTCTACTGGACTGCTGTAAAGAAAATAAAACATACATACAGATTACTTAGGAGGTCTACACTGATTTGTGAAAATATACATTTTTGCTATGTAAGAGTGAGCTTTTATTTAGAGGTTAGAAGCATTGAAGTTTCACTTATATCTTAGGATATTTACTTAGGAAAGTAAATATGAAATGCTTCTTAGATGAATAAATTCTGGGACTATATCATAGAGCATAGTGACTATAGTTAACAACAATGGTTTTGGGACACCTGGGTGGCTCAGTCGGTTAAGCGTCTGCCTTCGGATCAGGTCATGATCCCTGGGTCCTGGGATCGAGTCCTGCATTGGGCTCCTTGCTCAGCTGGGAGTCTGCTTCTTCCTCTGCCTGCAGCTCCCCCTGCTTGTACTCTCACTCTCTTTCAGGCAAATAAATAAATAAAATTAAATTAAAAAAAACACTCTGTTTTATATGGAAAGTTGCTAAGAGAGTGGATTTTAAAAGTTTTCACCACACAGAAAAATATAACTCAGTGCAGTGAAAGATATATTAACTAATCTTACTGTGCTAATCATTTCACATTATATACAGTGTATTAAATTATTACATTGTATACCTTAAACTTACACAATTTTATTTGTCAATTATAGCTCAATAAAGCTGGGGAAAAAATAAAGTGCTTCTCTGCTAAGCCTATTACCTCTGTCTCTTAATCTGGTTTCACTGATTTTTTTTTTTTTCCTGTTCTGCTTTTTGAAATAGCTAGTAATTTAGTAGTAGTAGTAGTAGTAGTAGTAGTAGTAGTAGTAGTAGTAGTAGTAAATGGTGGATATTATTTTGCAGTGCTAGATTTTGCTTTGTGAGTGCTGGATTTTGTTTTATTGGGCAGCTTGGTGATCTTAAGAATTTTAAGTTTATTAAGGCAGATAGATAGAAAGTATACTTCACTCTGGTATTAGTTTAGTTCACACAAAAGCAAGCCTGTCTGAGGTTTCTCCACTGAAGTCCCTTAGTGTCAACATGGATTCTCCTCTCTGGCTAGTCAAGACTCAGATGTGTCTCAGCCCTATGTGAGCTCCAGGAAATGTTTGATTTATTACTCCCAAGTTGTCATTTGCCTGGCCTTGTAGAAGTCCACCTTATGCAAGGATACACATCTTAAGATGTCTGGAGGATGCTTGCTTCGGCAGCACATATACTGAAATTGAGGATTTCTGGAGGTCTTTCTCCAGGCAGTTTCCTTCTTGTAAGCATTCTCCCTCCAAAATTCTAGCCAGTTCAGCCCTCTGGAGCTCCAGCCTCTCTTCCCTTACCTCACAAGACTGCCTTGCTCTGTCTAAGATACCCTTCCCCATAACACTGTCTGGAAAGTGCCTCCAGGAAGACGATATGGCTCACCTCATTTGTGTCTCTTTTTCAGGGATAATAGTCTTGTGCTGTCTGTTTTCCAATCTATGAAAACTTGTATAGTTTGTCCAGTTTTCTAGTTGTTTACAGCTAGAGGGTCTCATTCTAGTTACTCTGTCATAGCCTCGACAGGTATTTGAAAGTGTTTTGAACGTTAATATCTTATATGGGGCAGATACTCTCCAGATAACTACAACCCAAACTACACCATTCTCTGTTGTCTTTCATATAGTGATATTACCACTCTGACCCCAAAGACTTTGGGGTATGGGATTCCTATCTATACCAATTATTGCTAACCATTTTGGTGTCATTTAAAAAATATGTCCCCCAAAGCTGAGTCTAATAAAATCTTCATTGTTAGGAAATGTTCAAAAAAACAAAAAATCTCTTTGTTACAGTCAGTTGAATTTTCCAGAGACTTAGAACTGCTCTGTTAAACACAAAAAAGTTTGCATTTGAATGGTTTTAAATTAAACTCTTTAAAACACATCAAATATATCTACCTTTCTTCTTATAAAGGGTAAGTGAAGCATTAACCTTTTCTTTGATGGCTAATGGTCATCATTATAAACACTGGCTATTATACTTTATTGAAATTCAATCAAATAAATCAAAATAACTATTGAGAATGCTGTCTGAGGAAAGTTATTTCAGTATCTTTGTTTAGAATAAATGTTCAATTTTTATTACTGTACTGTAGTATATTTTTCAAGTTATATGGCTTTGGCAACAAAATAACCATACAAAAAAAGGTAGTAGCTCAAGCAAGGTTTAAGTTCATTTCTCCTACATATAAATGTTCAGAAGATGGTGGAAGGTCCAGCCTTGTCAGGCAGCTCTGCTCCATGAGTCTTACAGAGTCCCACGTTCTTTCTTTCTCTCTAACCAGTCATTCCCTCAGGTATTTCCTCATCTGCAAAGTTGAAGATGGACATTATCCTGTCCACTTCCTCTCCCCATAGGAAAGAACAAACAAACAAACAAAAAGATAGAAGAAAGGTAACTTTGGCTCTGCTGTGTACACAATCTTATAATAGTGTTTATTTACAATGTTTTCCAGTTCAAAACAGTCCATCTTCAAAACCGTATTTTTTAATGCTTAAGAACCAAATCAGATTTTGTTCACTAAATAGTAACAATTTATTCATTTCTTTATTGCATACCTGATAGATAACAGGCTTATGTAATGCTCTATAAGTGAATCAAAGATGGCTCTTGTCCTCCAGATACTGGACTTAAATCTAATAGAGAAGACAGGTAGGCACACACGTACTTATAGCAGATGATTATGGTTGCCAAGTGTAAAACCAGGGCAAAGGAATACTCTCAGCTAGTGGGTAGGGAAGGTGTCACTGAAGAGGCAATCTTCGACCTATACTTTGTAGAATGGGTAGAATTTTGGTTAGTGTAAAGAAGAGAGGATGTGAACAAAGTTATGGAAGCAGAAAAGAGAATTTCTAATCTGACAGGAAAAAAAGATTCATGCTGAGAAACAATGTTGGGGAAGGCAAGAAGCCTGCTCTTGAAAAGACCTTGAAACAGATCCAAGTGGATTGTTTCTTAGTCTTCCTTTGTGCTCTTGCTTTGGGGTCAAGGCTGGTACAATAGAAAGATTTTCATCATCTGAATGTCTTGATCATTGTAGTGCTTTAGAAAATCGCTTTGATAGTGTTAGGAAAGATAGACTTGGAGAAAAAATAAATGCAGGGAAGGTGCAACTATCACAACAGTGCACAAGTCAGTTGATAAAGGACTTAAGTAGGGAGTTCTTTGTATTGTTAGCTCCATTATATATATATATATATATATATATATAATATATATATATATTATATATATATATAATGAACATTAAATTTAATGCAAGCAAGTGGAATTGTTTGACAAGACTGAGAAGGAGAAGTGGAGAAAGCCGTGAATCTACTTTGGTGAGTGTTTGATGGGTCTACTGTAGCAGAATGGCTTAAACAAAAAATTTATAGTCTTACAGTTCTGGAGGCTAGAAGTCCAAAATCATTGTGTGAGTAGGGTTGATTCCCCTGAGGGCAGTGAGGGAAGGATCTATTCCAGGCTTCTCTCCTTGGCTTGTAGATAACGGCTGTCTCCGCCCTGTGGCTCTTCACATCCTATTCCTTCTATATATGTCTGTGTCCAAATTTCTCCTTTTTATACAGACACTTGTATTGGACCAGGGCCCACCTTAATGATCTTGTTTTAACTTGATTACTTCTGGAAAGACTATCTCCAAATAAGATCACACTCTGAGGTAGGAGTTAGCACTCCAACATATCTTTTTTTTTTGGTTCGGGGGAGACACAATTCAATCCATATGGCATTGTAGCAGCATAATTCCCATATTCTCACGTCATCCCCTGTGTGCACGTCATGTGCAAATTAATCTTTTTGTCAGGGATGAGTCATATTGAATTAGGGGCCCACCCTTCTCCAGCAGTGAACTCATCTTACCTAATTACATCTGCAATAGCTCTATTTCCCAATAAGGTCACATTCTGAGGTCCTAGGGGTTAGGACTCTCACACTTACAGCCTAAACTTGATGACTAGCCCTTTTATTTTGTTTGCATTAACCCATCTCTAAAGACACCAAAATCTTTGATCACTTTAATCATCAAATTCAACTTTTCTCCATCTTCTTTTTTTAATTGGAAAAAAGTTATAAAATACACTGTTTTCAAAATTCAAACACTGTAGAATAGAGTAAAAATTTATGTTCTGAGCAACCCCCACCTCAACCTTAATCTCATTAACTACTAACAATTTATTGTATATCCTTCCAGATATTTTCTACGCATGGATAACAATATACACAACATTTTTCCACATAGGTACATATAGATTTAAATCATTTTTTAAAACAGCAGCAAATAATTGTTTGTTACCTATTTAACTACTGTAGCAAGTTCATAGATATGACCAGGAGATGAGAGTAGCACACAAAGAGCTTTATTTGGTAGGAGCTTTGACAGATTTGCATTGGGAGGGGAGTCCTTCAGCTCATGACATCTTCTAAAGGCAATGCTGAAGGCCACTAACCAGAATGGGAAGAGGCGGGTTAGAGAGAGGGTTTGGAGAAGGGGCTGTGTGTCTAGGTGATATTAATCACCAGTTTGTGGGGAGACTCTAAGCCCAAGAGCTCTGAAAGGCAGGAGTAGCTTGGGGTCTTTATAGCCCCAGGGTTTACCTTACCTATGGCTAACAGATTTTGGGTGATGGTTGGGTATGCCGAGCAAGGAGGCTCTAAATGCTTTAAAAAAAATCTCCTTTTTTGAACTGTATTTCAAACAATTGGTTGCATAAAAATTTGAGTTTGGCACCACCTGGCTTTTGAGTTACGAGGTCCCAGCCTGCTGTGAAGGTGAAAACAAAAAAGGCCCATATACAGGGGCCATCTTTAAACCATTTACATAACAACTCCCTATTGAAAGACATTTTATAATCTCTCCCCAGCAAGCATTGTCACAAACAGGTCAAGAGAAAAATTATATCATGTATAACAAAAGGCTAATTTTATTAATATAATCAGTATTTCTAAAAATAAGTAGGATAAAATGATAAAGTAGAGCAGGCTACTCCAAAATCAACCCTGAAAAATGATAGAAACAAGAAGGTATTGGCAGTTGGAAGTAAAATCACAACTGTGAGAATCCCTAGGAGGATGGGAACTAGCGAGTGATGGTGTGGGAAGTAGGTGGAGAACACAGCAGTCGCTTGGGAGGAGGACATCTGTGGCAGCTGGGGGAGGATGTGGAGAGGGTGTAATTTTAGCTCCTGTCTCTCTTACTTTACCTTAGTAATGTGGAACATCCCTGGCCTCCCAGTAGTGTGAGGCACTAGCAGAGAAGACAGAACTCAGCTAAAGTAAAGAGCTGATGAAAATGGGTGTGGGTACATGAAAAAGTGTTCAATATCGCTCGGCATCAGGGAAATCCAAATCAAAACCTCAATGAGATACCACCTCACACCAGTCAGAATGGCTAAAATTAACAAATCAGGAAATGACAGATGTTGGCGGGGATGCGGAGAAAGGGGAACCCTCCTACACTGTTGGTGGGAATGCAAGCTGGTGCAGCCACTCTGGAAAACAGTATGGAGGTTCCTCAAAAAGTTGAAAATAGAGCTACCCTATGATCCAGCAATTGCACTACTGGGTATTTACCCCAAAGATACAAAAGTAGGGACCCGAAAGGCTACGTGCACCCCGATGTTTATAGCAGCAATGTCCACAATAGCCAAACTGTGGAAAGAGCCAAGATGTCCATCAACAGATGAATGGATAAAGAAGATGTGGTATATATATGCAATGGAATATTATGCAGCCATCAAAAGGAATAAGATCTTGCCATTTGCAACGACGTGGATGGAACTGGAGGGTATTATGCTGAGCGAAATAAGTCAAACAGAGAAAGACATGTATCATATGACCTCACTGATATGAGGAATTCTTAATCTCAGGAAACAAACTGAGGGTTGCTGGAGTGGGGGGTGGGATGGGAGGGATGGGGTGACTGGGTGATGGACACTGGGGAGGGTATGTGTTCTGGTAAGCGCTGTGAATTGTGCAAGACTGTTGAATCTCAGATCTGTACCTCTGAAACAAATAATGCAATATATGTTAAGAAAGAAAAAAAGAAGAAGAAGAATGTAGCAGGAGGGGAAGAATGAAGGGGGGGAAATCGGAGGGGGAGAAGAACCATGAGAGACGATGGACTCTGAAAAACAAACTGGGGGTTCTGGAGGGGAGGGGGTTGGGAGGATGGGTTAGCCTGGTGATGGGTATTGAGGAGGGCACGTTCTGCATGGAGCACTGGGTGTTATGCACAAACAATGAATCATGGAACACTATATCTAAAACTAATGATGTAATGTATGGGGATTAACATAACAATAAAAAAAATTTAAAAAAAAAAAAAAAAAGAAAATGGGTGTGGGTAAAGTAAGGAGCTGATGAAAACAGGTGCAACGATGCCCTTGGACCTTTGCACCTCCTGCGCTTCCTGGTAGCAAAGGTTCTGCTGTCCCTGGAGCTCTCTCCTTTGAGACTTGATCCTCCTTGTTTTCAAATTTTCCAAGGACACAGGTGAGAGTATGACTTTGAGCACTTCCCCAATACACATTATAGTAGGACAAGAGAGCTGATTCCATCAGTGAAATGTGATGTCACAGGTTCAAGAAAAAGACATACCTGAGGAATACAACTGTATGAAAAGAATGTTAAAAAAAATAATTGAACAACACATGCCACATCAAGCACACTTTATTGGATGAACCAATAATTTTTAAAAAGGTTTTATTTATTTATTTGACAGAGAGAGAGAAAGAGAGAGCACAAGCAGGGGGAGCGGCAGACAGAGGGAGAGGGAGAAGCAGGTTCCCTGCGGAGCTGGGAGCCCCATGTGGGGCTCAATCCCAGGACCCTGGGATCATGACTTGAGCCGAAGGCAGACGCTAAACTGAGTGAGCCACCCAGGTGCCCCTCACTGCTTTATGGAATTTACCACAGATTATTTTTCTATCCTTTTGTTAAGGAACAATTAGTTTTTTTCTACTTTGGGCTATTATTAGCAATACTGTTATAAATACCTTGTTTTTATATCCTGAGATACATGTGCCAGAATTCCTAAGGTATACGTTTGGGAATGACAGTGCTGGGTTAGAGGATGTACACATTTCAACTTTTTAGAGATTGCCAAAGTGGCTTTCCAAAATCCAAAAAAAAAGCTTTCTCTTGAGGTCAGGAATAAGACAATATGCCTAGTATCACCACTACTTATGCACATTTTTATCATATTAAGGAAGTGCTGTTCTATCTCTATTTGTATGTATTTATAAAATCTAAAAAATTTGAGCCTGTAATTTTAATGTGGGAAGATATTTGAGTAACCATTTTTTAAAATGATAATGGTACTATTCAAGTTTTCTATTCTTCTGCATACATTTTGATAGGTTATATTTTTTCCTAAGAATTTGTCCATTTTATTTAAGTTAATTTGGTCATAATTCCCTTTATGCCTTCATAATATGAAGTAATGTCACCTTGCTTTAATTCTGATATTGGCTAATTGTATCTTTTCTAATTTTTTTAAGTGATCCTGCAGGAATGTATCAACTTTATTGTTCTTTAAAAGGAAACACATTTTGATCTTCCTGATCTCAATTATATATATATTTTTTCCATTTCAATAATTTCTGCTCATTATTTTATTTTAACTTTTGCTTTGAATTTCTTTTGTTGTTTCTTTTCTGGACTCTTGATATGGATTAGTTCATTAATTTTCAGCCTTTCTTTTCTCTGGTATTTATACTAAGACTCTAGTACTTATACTAAAAGAGCTAATTACTGCTTCAGATGTATCTCACAAATTCGGATATGCAGTATTTTGTTATTTTTTCAGCCCCAAGTATTTTCTAATATCCGTTATGATTTCTTCTTTAACATATGACTTATTTGGAAGTATAATTCTTAATTTCTAAATATATGGGAATTGTCTAGCTATCTTCTTGTTGATTTCTAGTTTAATTGCATGGTGGTTAGAGAGCACATTCTGTAGGATTTCAATCCTTTCTAATTTGTCTAGACCTGCTTTCTGGCCCAATATATGATCATTTTGGTAACTATTTAATATATGTTTGAAAATATATGTGTTCTTACAAACACTGGAAGCAGTATTCTGAACAGATCCATTAGTTCAAATTATGTTGTGGTCAAGTCTTTCAAATCATTGTTAGTATTTTATCAGCTTGTTCAATTAATTGTTGAAGAAAGGTAATTTCCTAACAGGGCAATTTGTTTTTCTACTACTCCTTGAAATTTTATCAGGTTTTCCATTATATATTTGGGGCTATGGTACTAAGTAAATACAAATTTAAAATAGAAACTTTTTATCATTGAGAAGTAACCTCTAACTACTTTTTTCTATTTTGTATAACATTCATATATTTATACCAGCATTCTTTCAGTTAGTATTTGCTTAGCATGTCTTTCCATTTTTTATTTTTAATTGTTCTGTTTCCTTATATTTTAGATGTATCTCTCAAAAACAGGACACAGTTGTATGTTTTAAATCCAACACGAAATATTTATTTTTTAATTGGGAGCAGTTAGTACATAATTATTGTTATATGGATTTAAATCTACCACCATATTTTTGTTTTCTACTTTTCCTATCGTCTTGTTTCTTTTTTCCCTTATTTCCTTGCTTTGAGTTGTCTGAGTATTTTTTTAATCATTCCATTTATTTTCTCTACTTGTTTCTATCCTATTCAAAGTTACATATCCTGTTTCTATTGTTTTAGTGGTTGTCCTAGAAATTGTACAAGTGTTCTTATTGTATCAATATCTAGTACTAATCATTACTTAACCCCTACATACATACACACACACACACTCACACACATCTCTCAGAGTATTTGTTAAAGCACAGGAAATTTTCTCTAAAGATGTCTCTGAACTGTCCACAGGGGTTATTGAGTCATGGGGGCATTGTATTGGAAGGAAGGGGGGGGGGAGATTCATTCTGCTTATCAGAGTGGTGTATATCACATTAAATCATGACCAAATGTTAGTCATCATTGTTACTTGTAGGCTTTCTTTGTATAACTCACTTTTGCATTTGCTGCAGAATATTTTGAGCATGATGTCTTGCTCATAGTCAATATTATTTAGGGATTGAGTCTGAATGGGGAAAAATTAAGTCTTTTATTTTCAAAACCCGAATTAAAATGAAAAAAATAATCTCAGGATAATATGGTTTGTTGAGTTGTTGGCAGTTTGAAATTTAGGAATGGGGTAGGGCAGGTATAGATTTTGTGATTAGTAAAACAATTAGCAACAGCTGTAACAGCCAGAATAAGAATTGAATGCTCACTGGATTGGCAGTAACATAGCCCTCAGGAAGCTGACTGGCACTGGGCTGGACTCGGGGAATGGGGTAGGGAGGGTACAATTTGTATCATAAGAAATGGTGCGAGCATAGAAGTAAAGTGAAATGTTTTGGATTAATTGAAGTCCTCAGTAGACTAATGTTTCCATAGCATATATTGTAAGGGTGACCTTCATAGTGTAGATTCACATAGAATGCACTTTCACACACTTAAAAACCGTATGAAAATGCCTTGCCCCTAGATTCATGGATCTTCTGGTCACAAATTCTTGGTTACAATTTCATCTATTTTTTTGAATGGATATATTTGTTGATTAAATACATGTACCTGCACATGCCTATCCAGACACACCCAACTTCACCCTGCCTGTGGCTTCTTCCCATACCTACTTTTCTCTTTTCGTTCAAGTGACAAGATTCTCTCCTTGACCACACTCTACTCAGGCTTCCCAAACTCTTTTTCATCTAGGCCTAGAATTTTGGATTTCCCGTTCTTCTCTGCAGGGTTCATTTTTAGCAAGAAAGTCAGTCTAGCTAGAGTCCCCCCATCCTCTACATCTGGTCAAGCTTGATATCTTTATCTAATCAGTTTCCTGATCCTCCACCATCTTCCTGGTGATGTCTGATCACAGTGGACTGACTATTGCAAGAATCTTGTTAGGTTGGTTTAGCCAGAATGCCCCCTTACTCCTGACGTTTCCTCTTGGTAATTTTCCATCCATCACCCCTCACCCTGCTCCTTGGCTATAAATTCCCACCCGCCCGATCTGTATCCCCCACTGCAAGACGCGGTAGCAGTGATCCTTATACACATGGCACACACACCCCCCCTGAATAAAGTCTGCCTTACCATCCTTTAACAAGCCTCTTGAATAATTTTTTTTAGTATCAGTCTCTGCTCAACTCTCATTTTCAAGAGGATCTCAGAGACAACCACTTGTAAAACAACTTTCCTGCCTCTGCCACCATCTTTATTTTCTTCAGAGTAATTATACTATTTGAAATAATAATAATAATAATTTTATTTATTTACTTAATTATTTATTCACTAACACTCGGAGTATCCCCAAAGCCTGGCACACAGTAGACAATCACATATTTGTTGAACGCATATACGGTCTGTGGAATCCTAACAAATACAGGTAAAACACAGACTCTTACACATTGCGAGAAGAAAACAAAAAAACTAGGTTGGAAGGGCCTTGGATCTGTAGAAGGGCCCTTAATGGGTGAAGAAACTGAGACTCAGTTAGGGGAAAGCCTTGCTCAAGGTAACCGAGGTGAGCAGAGGGCCTTTTGCCATACTAGGACGGGGGCCATGTCCTAACAGTCTAACGGGGAGGGGGCCAGCCTCTGCGAGGCAACAACCTCCAGCCTCGTCGGAAGATGCTGTTCAGCTGGGGGCTGCGCCCCAGGGCAGATGATGCAGGAGATCAACGCCCGGGCCTGGGACACCACTAGCCAGGAGCGTCTAGCATCGGCAAGCCCAGCTCAAAGGCTAGGCCTCACACTGCGCGCTGGGCCAAGTTCACCCTCCCGTCCCAGGCTCCCTCCCACCGTTTTTGGCAAGCCGGCCAGAAGGCTGCCTGCCGGCTGGTCCGGGGCTGAAAAGTCTAATACGGGATAAGAAGACAGGGTCTTGGTTCCCGGGGACGTTTTAGAGGCACGTACTTGCCCCTCCCTTTCCGGTCGGGTCGGCCCGGTCTTCTCCGGTAACCACGTGTGTTTACGCTGGACTTTTCCTCTGAGCTGAAGCGGTTGTTGGTGTTTCCCTCATCTGGGCTGCCGAGGTCCTGCAGGGCCGTGAGGACGTCACCATGGTGGGCCCCCTCCCGCTCCCCTGAACCCGCTTGGCTCTCTGGAAGGCCCCCCTTGGGCAGACTGGAGGGAAGGGGGCGGTCTTGGGATACTAGGAGAGGGGACCGGGCTACTTAGGATTCTACTGGTCCGTACACTGGGGTGGGGGGTGCAGGGCAGGACAGTCCCGAGGTGGCCGCCTGGCCCCGCGTCTGGACCTTAAAGTTCAACTTCTGGGTTCTGAAGTGTTCACAGAGTGCCCTGTCCCTCGGGAAAAGACTCACGTTTACATTTACTTGCTACTCACTAGTATGTGGGGGGCGGGAGGATGGTGGGAGGGGAAGGTCGGCGAACCTTGGGAAAGTGTTGCCTCCATACTGATGTGCCACCTCTTGCCGGTTTAGACTGCTTAGGCTCAATCTCTTCTTTCTTGGTGTCCTGTCGCCGCCCTCCAGTGATGTCCTCGCTCCCCAAATCCTCCATGCCCCCCCCCCAGTTCCCTCCAGGACGCTCAAACTATTCTGTTTTTATTAAAAGTTGACTAGATGCAAAAGAGTGTTTACATAACATAGTGAAGTATAAAGATTAGTAGTGTAAGGAACTCTCGTTTATCCATTATCCAGTTTAAGAAATAAAACTTCTGAAAGATTCTGTGTTTCCTTCCATGGATCTATAACGTTCAGGAGCCCTCAGGTAAACAGTATCTAAATTTTGTATTTATAATTCCCTTGCTTTTCTTTATAGTTACCACTTACGTTGTATTCCAACACGGTTGTTGTTTCTTCTTGCTTTTTTTAAAATTTATTAATATTCATTAGAATAATTCTTGAATAGGAAAATGTTTCCTATTCATTTTCAACCAGTTTTTAATAAAAACAACAATGTAAAAAAGTTTACAATCTGGTAAAAAGTTATGATACTCTGGCCACAAGGTCTTTTATTCTCTTTGTTCTTTTTCCTTTTTCTTCTTTTTGTTGTATGCCTGTCATTTTTGTCTTTCACATCTATATGGTTTTTTTCCTTAGATCATACACGTTTGTATATGTATAATTTTAGTCTTTTCACTTATCACTGCACTTGTGTTATTTCCAACCCTTTATAAGATAATTTTCTTTCGTAGCTTTTCCGTTTCAAGAGTGGAACACTGAAACATTAGATATGATTGGGCGTTGGTTGGCATTTGAATGTAGTTTTCCTTGAGTATCAGAATTTCACTTTATCAGGCAGTATGGTAGGAGGATATTTCACTGGCACATTTGCTGCCATTTTCAGTTCTCTGGTACATCACCAGTGGCCCTGCTGTGCCCTTTCTTGAGTTTAAGCTCAGCTTGGTACTGGAGGTTTTCCAGTTTTTTATATCAGTTACTCTAAACTTCTTTCAGTAGAGTTTAGTGACTTAAAACAACAACATTAATTATCTCCGTTTCTATGAGTCAGGAATGAGGCATGGCTTATCTGGATCCTTGGCTTCAAGATTTCTCATAAGGCTGCGATCAAGGTTTAATCTGAGGCAGTGGTTTCATCTCCAGGCACAACTGGGAAGCATGCACTTCCCAGCTCACTCACATGGTTTTTGTAGGATTTATCTCCTAGTAGATGACTGGACTCAGGGCCTCAGTCCTTCACCGCTGTAGGGTGGCAGGCTGTCTCATTTGTTTGTTAGATAGGCCTCTCCGTGGGACAGCTTATTGCAGGATAGTTGGGTTCCATCAGAGCTAGCCTAGTGAGAGAGCAAAAGACAATAGGCAAGATGGAAGCCAGTTCCTCCATTTGCTAAATGTTATTCATTAAAAGTAAGTCACTAGGTCCACACTCTAGGGGAGGAGATTATACTTAGACATGAATATCCAGAGGTGGAATTCATTGTGAGAATCTTAGAGGCAACCTACCATGGGTTCTGAAATGTTTTTATTGATTCATGTTTGCTAGGTAAACTTCATGTACAAAAAATCCTTATCATACCTTTCTTTCTTGCACCCCCCCACCCCACATGTGCAGAGAATAACACAAAAAAATGCACATACAGACATATCTTCGAGATATTGTGGGTTTAGTTCCAGACTTCCCCAGTAAAGCGAATATCACAATAAAGCAAGTCAGATGACTTTTTGGTTTGCCAATGCATTGAGAAATTGTATTTACACTATACTGTAGACTATTAAGTGCGCAGGTTAAACCAACCTCTGCTAGCTTCAAATTTTTTCTGCAGCTTCCTCACCTCTTTTGGCCTTCATAGAATTGAAGAGAGGTGGGCCTTTATCTAAAAAACAATGTGAATACCTTAATAAAAAATAGTTCATTGCTAAAAATGCTAACCATCTGAGTTTTCTGCAAGTTGTACTCTTTTTGCTTGGGGCTTTTGCCTCAGTTAGGCTGCTGATGAGGGTAGAAGTTGCTGAAGGTTGGGGTGGCTGTGACAGTTTCTTAAAATGAGACAATAATGAGGTTTGCCACATCAATTGACTCTTCCTTTCACAAACAGTTTCTCTGTAGCATGCAGTGCTGTTTGATAGCATTTTACCCACCTTAGAACTTCTTTCAGAATTGGAGTCAGTCATCCCAAACCCTGCCACTGCTTTATCAACTATGTTGATGTAATATTTTGAATCCTTTGCTATCATTTCAACAGTCTTCACAGCATCTTCATCAAAAGTAGATTCCATCTCAAGAAACCACTTTCTTTGTTCATCTGTAAGAAGCAACTCCTTACCCATTCAAGTTTTATAATTTGATTGTAGCAAAATTCAGTGATATTTTGAGGCTGTACTTCAATTCTATTCTCTTGCCACGTCCACCACATCTGCACTTGCTCCTTCCTCCTTCCTCGTAAAGTCTTGAAACCCTTGAAGTCATTTATGAAGGTTGGAATCAACTTCTTCTAAACTCCCATTCTTACTATATTTTGGCCTCTTCCCAGGAATCATGAATGTTCTTCATGGCATCTAGAATGGTGAATCCTTTTCTGAAGGCTTTCAGGAATTTACTTTGCCCAGATTCATTAGAGGAATCACTGTATATGGCAGCTATAGCCTTATAAAATGAAATTTTTTTCAAATAAGACTCAAATGTCAAAATTTCCTTGATCCATGAGCTACAAAATGGATGTTGTGTTAGCGGGCATGAAAACAACATTAATCCCATTGTTTATCTCCATTGGAGCTCTTGGGTGACCAGGTGCATTGTCAATGAACAGTCATATTTTAAAATGAATCTTTTTTTCTTAGCAGTAGGTCTCAACATTGGGCTTCAGATATTCAGTAAACCATGTTATAAACATGTGCTATCAACCAAACTTTGTGGTTCCATTTATAGAGCACAGGCAGAGTAGATCTCCCATAATTCTTAAGGGCCGTAGGATTTTGGGGATGGTAAATGAACACTAGTTTCAGCTTAAAGTTACCATCTGCATTAGGCCCTAACAAGAGAGTCAGTTTGTCTTTTGAAGTTTTGAAGCTGGGCATTGGCTTCCCCTTTCTAGTTCTGAAAGTCCTAGATGGCATCTTCTAGTAGGAGGGTATATTATATACATTGAAAATCTTGTTTAGTGTAGTCACCTTCATTATCTTAGCTAGATTTTTCTGAATAACTTGCTGCAGCTTCTACATCAGCACTTGCTGTTTTACTTTGCACTTTTGGAGACTGCCTCTTTCCTTAAACCTCATGAACCAACCTCTGCTAGGTTCAAATTTTTTCTGCAGCTTCCTCACCTCTTTTGGCCTTCATAGAATTGAAGAGAGGTGGGCCTTTCTCTGGATTAGGCTTTGGCTCAAGGGAATGTTGTGGCTGGTGTGATCTATCCAGACCACTCAAAACTTTCTCTTTATCAGCATTAAGGATGTTTTGCTTTCTTATCATTATTGTGTTCACTGGAAGAGCACTTTAAATTTCCTTCAAGAACTTTCCTTTGCCTTCACAACTTGGCTAACTGGCACAAGAGAGAGGCCTAACTTTTTGGCCTATCTCAGCTTTGGACATGCCATCCTCACCAAGCTTAATCATCTCTAGGTTTTGATTTAAAGTGGGAGATGTACGACTTCTTTCACTTGAACACTTAGAAGCAGCTGTAGGGTTAGTAATTGGTGTAATTTGTATACTGTTTTGTCTCAGGAAATAGACCTGAGGGGAGGGAGATAGATGGGAGATGGCTGGTCAGTGAGAATAGTAGGGACACACACAGCATTTATTGATGAAGTTTGCTTATATGGACACAGTTCATGGGGCTCCAAAACAATTACAAGAGTAACATTAAAGATCACTGATCACAGACCTCCATAATAAATATAGTAATAATAATGAAGTTTGAAATATTGCAGGAATTACTGAAATGTGACATAGAGACATGAAGTAAGCAAATGCTGATGGAAAAGTGGTGTCCATAGACTTGCTCCATGCAGGGTTGCCACAAACCTTGTTTGTAAACAAACAAAACAAGACCCCCACAATATCTGTGACACAGTAAAACAAAGCATGCCTGTACTGTTGTATGATGGTTTCACATTATTCTTCTATACCTGTAACCACCTTCCAGTGCCATTCTGGGTTTCAGAGTGGCAGTTATCTTGGCTAGGTGTATCAAGAAGTGAGCAGTAAATATTTGTTGGTGTATTTCAGTGAATATTAGTTGAAGGAATGAATACATGTGTGAATGAGGAATTGGTGGTCATTATAATTAATTCTGCCAAAAATTTTACAGAGGAAGTGACTTTGAGTTGTATTTTATGAAAAGACAAGGAAGGAAAACAGGATTTTTCAGGCAGAGGTAACCAGTGCAGTTTTCAGAAGTTACGAAACAGCATGGTGTGTTCTGGAAATGGGGGAGAAGTTCAGTAAGAACGGGATGAAGGATGTTTTGAAGAATAAGAAATAATGCTGGAGAAGTAGGTTGGGGGTAGATTGTTTTCCACATTAAGGATTTGGGACGTAACTGTGAGCTCGTTAGCAGGGGAGAAGGACTTTACCAGATAAATGTTGTAGAAAAATAAGCTTTGCGACTTCCATGAAAAAAGAATGAGCAGTGAGAATCTAAAGGCCATCCTAATCATGAAAAATCACGAGGCTGAATTAAGGCAATGACAATAGTTTTGAAGAGAAGGTTCTAAGAACCTTTTTGAGATTAGGTATGTTAGAGACGGCCAGTTGTCCCCAAATAGAATCTTTTCTTTTGTAACAATGTATTTTTTTCTGAGAATAACAATTATATTTACTACTCTCCTTTACATAACCCCCTGATTAAATTTTGATCAATGGGTTGTAAACAGAAGACTCCAGCTTCCTGAGATCTTGCTCTTAAAGGAAAGGGGTGTGCCTTTTGATTTTCTTTTCTACTTCTCTCTGGCTGAAGTTTAGACTTGTTATTAAGTCATCTTGAGCTAGACAGACATACAGGAGGTTATAGCCTCAGGATAGTAGATGGAAGGAGCCTGGATCTCTGAGGACTTTGGGAAGCAGAGCCTCCAGCTCCTACTTCTTACATGAGAGAACTAAACTTTATCAGGTTACACCATTATTATTTTGGGCTTCTCTTATAGGAAGTCAAATCTAATTCCAAAATAAAAACAGGTATGATAAAATATAGAATTATGTAGGAATAAAGAGTTAAATGTCTAGTTCAGTGCCGAATCAATTGAGACCTTGTTAACTGGCATAAGGTTTGAATGGGAAAATAATTTGTTCTTTTTTGGGTGTGCTAATTTTGAGATGGCTTGTATTATTTCCTCTATTCCTGTTTTTCTATGAACCCAGCTTTGATTTTGCTTGATCAGTGCTGACTCTGTTCCATGTGCAACTTCTGCAGTCAAGCTCCCGTGAACATCCTATGTTCCTTCCACTTCCCCGGCTTTTTTAACCGTAACACAAATTTTTAACTCTGTCTTCTCACTACCTGCATTCACTTACCTACTTTGAAGATAGTAAGAGTTGAAGAGCTGGGTTTATTGACCTTTTCTGTGCCTTTCTTTATTTTCTTATATCACTGAAGAGTAGTTTCGAATATATCATTTCTATTATGACAATGGAAACCAATGCTGTTCCAATCATTTAACGGGTCTGGCTTATCTCCTAATTCCTAGAGTAGTGTTTCTGGCTTATGGTATTTCTTATATTACTGTTTTTTAAATTTATTTCTAAAGGAAATTTTTTAACTGAAATCACTTCCATATCTGACTATGTGTGTCATGTATTTTCCTAATTTTAGCCTAAAGCCCTAAAGGGAAAACTTGTAGGACGGGAAAAAAAAGTCATCCATCCATATAGTAGAAAAGCAGCTCAAATTACAAGAGAAGCCCACAAACAAGAAAAAAAGGAAAAGTAAGTATCTTTTTATCATTTGTATTATGCATTGGTGTAAAGCCCATTAACATTTATCTTTCATCAATATTCCCTTCTCTCTAATAAATGTTAAGTATGTTCAATGCACTGCAGGTAAAACAGTGAACAAGGATTCATTTCTTCTAGAGCTTACCTGAAGCAGAAACATACACTTAAATAAGTTGTGATGAGTGCAATGAAGAAAAAGGAAAAAGAATTATGGGATGGAGAGTGACAAAGTGGTTCTGTTTTACATAGAATAGTCATGTGTAGCTTATCTGAAGAAGTTCATATTGGAGCAGAGAGCTAAAAGATGTGAGGGAAGGAGCTATGTAGTTATATATTGGACATATAGGTTAAAGTACCATTAGTCTATTAGATATTTAGAAGGAGATAGAAAATGGGCAGTTGGATATGTTGGGTCTGGTGTTCAGGAGATTGATTAGGGATGCAACACAAATTTGGGAGTCATCGGCTTCTAGATGGGACGGTAAGTGATGAGACTACATAAGATTATCTAATGAGTAAATGTAGCTAGAAAAGAGAAGGGGGCCAAGGATTGATCCCAGAGGCCTCCATCATTTAGAGGTTGGAAAAAGGATCCAACAAGTGAGACTGAGAAAGAGGAAAAAGAAGATTGTGTTTCGAAGAGAAGGTGGTGATCAAGCTATGTCATTTGCTCTTGATTAATGTGAGAGCTGAGAATTGATTTAGTAATTTGATTTAGTAATTTGGAAATCATTTAGTAAAGTGGAGATCACTATATATTTTTTGTTATTTCTTAGTTGTTGCTCTGAAAATTACAACTAAATCTTAAAACAATCTTGTTTCAGATTAATGCAAAGTTAATTTCAATATTTTACAAAAAATTTGCTCCGTTGTGGCTCCATTCTCCCTTCTTTGTACTATTATTGCCTAGAAATTACATCTTTATTATACATTATAATCCCATAAACACAGTTTTACAATGATTGTTTTTATGCAGTTGTCTTATGAGAATACACACAAAAATGCATTTTTACTGTCTTGTATATTTACCTGTGTAATTACCTTTTTTTTTTACTGGTGCCCCTTATTTCTTCATGTGGATTCAGATTGCTATTCACTGTCCTTTCATTTCAGCCTTTCATTTCAGAACTCCCTTTAGTATTTCTTATAAGGCAGGTCTGAACGTGAGAGATTCTCTAAATTTTGATTATCTGAGAATGTCTTAATTTCTCCTTTATTTTTGAAGGAAACTTTAGAATATAGAATTCCTGCATATAGAATTCTTGGTTCAGTCTTTCTATTCAACATTTTAAATATGTCATCCCTCAGCCTTGTGGCCTGCATGGTTTCTTTTCTTTTTTTTTTTTTTTTAAAGATTTTATTTATTTATTCATGAGAGACAGAGAGAGAGAGAGACAGAGGCAGAGGGAGAAGCAGGCTCCCCGCGGAGCAGGGAGCCCGATGCGGGACTCGATCCCAGGACCCTGGGATCACGACCTGAGCCGAAGGCAGACGCTTAACCGACTGAGCCACCCAGGCGTCCCTCTTTTTTTTTTTTTAAAGATTTTATTTATTTGACAGAGAGAGACACAGCGAGAGAGGGAACACAGGCAGGGGGAGTGGGGGAGGGAGAAGCAGGCTTCCCCCTGAGCAGGGAGCCCGATGCAGGGCTCGATCCCAGGACCCTGGGATCATGACCCGAGCCGAAGGCAAACACTTAACGATTGAGCCACCCAGGCGCCCCAAGGCCTGCATGGTTTCTAACGAGAATTCAGCTATTTATCTTATTGAATGCAGTGAGTTGCTTTTCTCTTGATACTTTAAAGTTGTTCTTTGTCTTTGAATAGTTTGACTCGTATGTCTAGTAGGTGGGGATTTCTGAGTTTATCCTACATGGATTTCATCCTACATGGAGTTTGTTATGCTTCTTGTGTGCGTAGCTCAGTGTTTTTCATCAAATTGAGAAGTTTTTAGCCATTATTTTTCCAGATATCTATCTTTTCTGTCCTTTCCTCTCCTCCTGTGACTCCTGTTATACATATGCTGGTGTTCTTAGTAGTGCCACACAGGTCTCTGAGACTCTTCATTTTTCTTTCCTTTCCACTTTTTGTTGCTCAGACTGGATAATTTCAGCTAACTTGCTCTTATGTTTGTGGATTCTTTTTTCTGCCAGCAAAACTGCTATTGAATCTTTCTAGTAAATTTTTCATTTTTATTATTATATCTTTCAACTCTAGAACTTCTACTTGGCTCATCATTGTAATTTCTGTCTCTTTATTGGTGAAACGTTCTCATAATTTCCTTGAATTTTTTAGATACAGTTTTCTTTAGTTCTTTGTATGTTTATTATAGGTGAATTCAAGTCCTTGTTGAGTAGGTCCAACTGTCTGGGCTTCCTTAGGAAGTTTCTATTGGATGCTGTTTTTAATCCTGGAATATGGGCCATACTTTCCCTTTTTCGTTGTGTGTCTCATAATTTTTGGTTGAAAATTGGACATTTTCAATACTACAGTGTGACAACTCTGTTAAATAGACACCTCCAGCCTCTATAGTCAATTAGGTTTGCTCTTGTTTGCTTTGTGACTTTCCTAGACTGATTTTGTAAAGTCTGTTTGTTGTGTGTGGCCATTGATGTTTCTGCTCAGTTGGTGGTCAGCTAATGTTTGAACAGAGAGTTCTTTAAATGCCTTTAGCTAATAAATCTCTCACCCTATGCTGAGGGGCTCTATGAATCTATTGGGCATGCCTTTGACACACCAGGATGCAGTTTACTTCGACTTCATTTCTTGTTTGCATAGAGCCTCAGGGTTAGCCAGAGGTGAGAGATTAGGACCTGCTCAGGTCTCTCCTTAGTATGAACATAGTACTGGATGTGCATATGGCATTCTAGATTCCCAGGAATATGTTCGGGCTAGCTTTCAAGTCGTCTGTGGACCTTCCATTCCCCAGTTTTCCTTTAAATTTTTTTGGTCTACCTTTTGTTAGCCCCCAACTGGTAATATCACTGAGGCAGCTGCTATGTTAGATAATTGCTGCTGATTATTTTCAAGAAAAACTTGGGGATATAGCTGTTCCTACAGAGAGAGCTCTGAGTCAGATTATGTAAAGACAATGTAACTTCAAGCTTCTTAGCATGCTGCCTGTCAGGTCAAATGGTAGCAATTCTCTGGGGATGGAGGTTTTGGGGAACTCCAAATTTGATCTCTCTGGTGGCCGTTAGGAACATGGCTTTTACAACTACCATGAGTTGCTAGTCCATTGGTTTTCAACACTGTTGCAGAGCTGACGAGAGGACGATGGATTAGGCACATTACAGCACCACAGGTTTGTTGTTCTTACTGAGATTGGCCTGTTTTTCTTGAGAATGTTCCTCAGATTCTTGCAAGCCTTTGTTTAATTTTCATACTTCTGAAAAAGTTGATTTTGACAAGTTTTGTTACTATTCTCTGCTTTTATGGAAGAGTGGATTTTCGTAGGTCCTTATGCCATTCTGGAAGTTGGTTTCTACTCTTGATGTGAAGAATTCATAGCAAAATTTTCTTCTTAGGAATACAAAATGTGTATATAAAATGCCCCTTCTTTTCTGCTTCCTGTCCCTTAGTCTCCCCTCTCTGGTCAGCAGCCCACACTACAATTTGCCAATTCTCCCCTCCATCTTTGGCCTGTGAGAGTCCACAGGAGCTGCTGTAGAGACAAATAAAAAATTACTTAAAATGAAGTTATAAAGACAAAAGTCACCATTTTAGCTATTTTAAAATAGCCTTACCATTTTAATAAATGGTACATATATTTCCATACTAGCTGATAGAAACCAGCACGTTCATTGTTATATATTAATTCCTTACCCCAAACCTAAAGGCATATTTAGTAAAGGTTAGCTGTTCCACAATGATTTGGCTAGAAGTTTTCTGGAAGAGAAAATGACCTTTTTCATAAAGGTTATTAGGATGGTAGTATCACTTTAAACAGTAATTTTCAAACTTTATTTATCACTTTCATGAATTTTGCTATGTCTTTTGACATGGTTATTACTTTTTGTTACTGTCTTTACTAGTATTTCACAAACTTAGGTGTACATGAGATATACCTGTAGGGCATATTAAAACAGTTTGTTCTTTCCCCTAGAATTTTCCATCAGAACATCTGGGGCAGTGTCAAAATTTTGCATTTCTAACAAGTTTCAGGTAACGTTGATGCTATTGCTGCTTGTTCAGGGACCACACTATGAGAACCACTGACCTATGGCATTATTTACTTAATATTTTTTTAGAATCTATTTCCCTTACATACCTTTTTTTTTTTTTTTTTAAAGGAGACATTTAGTCTGTATTAAAAACAAGTAAATACTGTTGCCTTTCATGGATGGTCTGAGCCTGAGGCATGCTTGCTTTATCCTTGGTGAAAAGATTTAGCAAAGGTTGGAAGACTTGTTAAGTAAGCATTAAACTAAGTTTTCTTCTTAATGTAATTAGAGAGGATCAAAAGAAAATGGGGGGAAAAAGTAGCTTGCTTAAAGATG
This sequence comes from Phoca vitulina, assembly GCF_004348235.1. NCBI lineage: Eukaryota > Metazoa > Chordata > Mammalia > Carnivora > Phocidae > Phoca > Phoca vitulina. The sequence goes on from NW_022589717.1 coordinate 38,079,158, forward strand.
ATTTAATTCTGTGTCTATGAGACTCAAAAATCAGCTTATATAGTGCTAGTGGTATACATGGCAATATTTTAGGAAATACTGCTTTAGAGTTTGGCTAAATTCTTTGGTTCACTGTAAGTACTTGTGCCAATGAGCCTAGAATCTTTGTATGTTGTCAGGTATTTTCAGGATTTTATGTACTGATTTACAGAAACAACAATATAAAGGAATTATGGAAGATAAAACTGAACAACATGGTAATTCCTAAATAACTTATTCTAAGGAGGTCCCGTTATTGGCCAAGGCTCCATTTTTATAGTACAGAATTGAAAAGTATTACTTAATTTTTTCTACTTGGACAGTGTTCTAAACAGATTTTTCTCATTTATTTTAAAGAAGTCATCATTGTAACCGTTATGGCTCCAGAAGCAAACAGATATACAGTTTTAGTAGTGTCTAATGTATTTTATGAAACAGGCTTACTTAACACCTGTCATAGATGTCAGTTTTTTGAGTAGCAGCATTATTGACCATGAGTCATATTTAATTTAAATGGCGTAAACACAAATAGCATCTTAAAATGCTGCTGATCTTCCTGCACTAGAGTAGTACTTCCAGCAATACAGAAATGTTGAGTTGCATATTTTGGAGAGATGGTTGGTGACAAGATACTCACACTTCTGGGATAGCTGTGAGCAAGATGGTAGAAAAGGTACCAGCAGTACTTAACTTGAACTTCAGGTGCCTGTGGCTTCTTAATAATGAATAGCAGTTATCAAATACTGCTTTAATTACCTATTGCTGCATAAGAAATTCTACGGCATCATAGCAGTTTGAAACAAACAGATTTTTGGTCAAGAATTGCAGTGCCACTTAACTGAATGCTTCTGGCTCAGAGTCTCTCACAAAGCTACAGTTAAAATGTTGACCGGCCTGCATTCATCTCAGAGCTTGATAGGGAGAGGTTTTGCTTCCGAGCTTACTCATGTGGCTATTGGCAGACCTCAAGTCGTGGCTGCCTGGTGGCTGGAGGCATCAATTCCTTGCCACATGAGCCTCTCCATAGGCTACTCACAACATGGTAGCTTGGTTCCGACAGGGCAAAGGCTCAGAGATAGAGCAAGAGAGGATGGCTAGGACAGAAGACAATCTTTGAAACTTAATTTCAGAATGACATCCATCACTATTGTGCTATTTTATTTGTTAGAAGTCTCTAGGTCTAGCCAGCCACACTCAAGGATCACAAGGCCATGATTATCAAGACACAAGAATCAGTGGGGACCATTTTAGATACTATCACCTTTTGTGAACTATCTGCCTACCAAAGATACGTGGTTTTCTAAGGAACAGATGTAGCCAGGCAGCTTAGAGTATCTAGTTTCTATACTTTTCATAGAACTGAGGATTCTTTGTACCACTTCCTAAGGTTCCTTTTTAGGGAGAAACGTAGGTAGGTGGGGAGATCAGGGAGGATATCTGTTATGTTGTAGTGCCTTTGACTAGTGGTCAAGGATACAAAACCAGACCTGCTAGGTTAATCAAGTTGACTCTTATTGATAGACTCTGATTACTTAAAGATACTGCAGGAGTGAATAGCAACAGAATAAGAGCTCAAGCCTGTTTGTCTTCAGTATTTGAATGCTCTGATTTAGGACTATATGGAATATTGCTTCTATTCATATTAAAAGAAATTAGTATGTTTTGAAGACTAGGACATTTCAAGGGATGCAGAATTTACAGAGAGCAAATGGCTTTTTTTTTTTTTAAAGATTTATTTATTTTAGAGAGAGAGAGAGCACACGTGTGTGCACAAGCAGGGGGAGGAGCAGAGGGAGGAGGATAGGGGAAGCGACTCCCTGCTAAGCATGGAGCCCGTCGAGGGGCTCTATCCCAGGACCCTGATATCATGACCTGAACCAAAATCAAGAGTCAGATGCTCAACCGTCTGAGCCATCCAGGCACCCCGTGTGTTATTTTAGCTTTATTTTATGATTTCTCAGCATAGCAATGTTTTGTTGGTATGTATTATCATTCATACAGTATGTCCTGCAGGGTATACAACAAAGAACTCTAGATACCAAAAGAAAGTATGGAAAATTAACAGCGAGAAACTAAGCATAATGGGAAAAATCTAGGAAACAACTACTTTGGAGAATTAATCTCAAATCTCTCTACTTTTCTGTATCCCAACTGATAATTCTAGTTCAGGCCCCATTGAGTTCATTCAGAATTATTGCAACCTGACTTCTAACTAGATTCTTTCCTCTAGACTTAATTGAAAGGAATGAATTTTTTCTACCTTGTTATGAGTATTCTCTATTTTTTAAAATAAACTTTGGGGTATAAACAGCATTCAGTAAAATGGCCATATTTGCAGTGTACAGATTTGGGTTTTTGACAATACATTGGTCTAACCACCACGATTAGTGTGTAGTGCCATTTTCATCCTTCCAAAGGATTCCCTTGTGCATATTCTCGGTCATTCCTCACCACCACCCCTAGCCTCAGGCAACCCCTGATTTGCTTTTTATTTTGATACATGAGATTTGTCTTTCCTAATGTTTCATTTAAATGAAATGATTATATGTAATTTTTTGTGCCAGCTTCTTTCACTTAGCATAATGTTTATGAAATTTACCTGTTATTTCATATATTAGTTGTCTTTCTTATTACAGAATGGTATTCCATTGTATGGATATGCACTGTTTATTCATTTACCTGTGGTGTGTTCATTTGGATTATTTATAGTACTGGGCGATCATTGGGGTCTGCAAGGTAAGGGTCCAGCCCCCTGTTTTTATTAAAAAGTTTTATTGGAAAGCAGCTAGCTATGCCCATTCCTATTGTATTATCTGTGGCTGCTTTCAGGCCACAGTGGCAGAAATGAGTAGTTGTGACAGAGACTGACCACATTACTCTCTGGCCATTTAAGAAAAAATTTGCCTGCCTCTGCTATTATGAATACAGCTACCATGAACATTCACTTAAAGTATTTGTTTGGACATTTGCTTTCATTTTTCTTTCAGTTCCTAGAACTGGAATTGCTGGGTCATATGGTGATTGTATATTAAAGTATATAAGAAAATTGAGTTTATATGGAATTAAGTTTATAAAAATTGCTGGTCATATGATAGGTGTCACGTTTAAGTATGTAAGAAATTGCTTTATCCAAAGTGATAGTATCATTTTATATTTTCACCACCAGTGTATAAGAGTTATATTCTCTCCATATCCTCTCAAGCTTGCTGTATTACCAGGTTTTAAAAAACTTTTTAGCCATTCTGGTAGTTGTATAATAGTATCTTAGTTTGATTTAATTTTGTACATCTTGATAACTAATGATGTTTAAGTATCTTTTTATGTGCTTATTGGTCATTTCTATGTCTTTGCTATGATGAAAAATCTGGTAAAATCTTTTGCCCTTTTTGGTATTAGGTTTTCTTCTTAAGTAGTAAGAAGTGTTTGTACGTTCTGAATGCAAATCCTCTGTTAGTTATTTGTATTGTAAATATCTTCCCCCATTCTGTGCCTGAAAATTTTTTTTTTTTAAAGATTTTATTTATTTATTTATCAGAGAGAGAGAGAGAGAGCACAAGCAGGGGGGAGCGACAGGCAGAGGGAGAAGCAGGCTCCCTCCTGAGCAGGGAGCCTGATGCGGGACTTGATCCCAGGACCCTGAGATCATGACCTGAGCTGAAGGCAGAGGCTTAACCAACTGAGCCACCCAGGCGTCCCTGTGCCTGAAATTTTTTATTAAAAAGGCTTCATTTTATTTCTCCAGTTTTCTAGTTGTTTAAAGTGGGAGGATGAATCTGTTCTGCTTTGTTAGTCAGGGACAGTAGATTTTTTTTGTTCATTGCTGTATCTCTAGTGAGTAGCATAAAGTGTGGCAAAAACTAGCTGTCCAAAGGTGTTTTCTGAATTAATATTTAGAATACCAACAAAGAAATCATGTATTACCTAGACTGTTTCCTGAGAATAAATGAGTTCTTTTTCTTTATTATAATTCTTTTCAAATTATGAAAAATAAACATCTGTTCTGTTCTTGTTGAAGTTTAAAAGGTGACACTAGGGCATTTTGGTCTTGGTGGCCACACTCTGTCTTCTAGAAGGTATTCATTACTCTTGTGCACAAGTATTACCCACCTGAACATTCATAATCCAATCAGACTTTTTTTGTGTTTTCAAAACTGATTTGTTCTATAGGTGTCCTTTAGTCATTAGTCACTGAAGACCTAAAGAAAGGTTTCTAGTAACATTTTGTTCCAGTGATTTAAAAGAAAAGCATGGTGTTCAATGTTTCTGCACTAACAAAATTAATTTCATATGTATAAAAGAATGATCCTTGAATTAAGGTTCTGTGGGCAGTTTTTTTTGTTTTTGACAGATTTTTAAAATTTGTTTTGGAAATTTTCTAACACATTATGTACTACCTTTTTTCCCAAGATTGAAGAATGAAAAGGCATTGCGTCTCAACCTTATTGGTAAGTAGATTTACTCATTTGACGCTCTGGCTAAACCATAGTGAAGTTCTGCTCTGTGCCTATTTTTCTTTTGATTCTTCTAGGGAATTTTCTTTACTAGACTTAATTAAAACAAAACAAAGTAAAATCAATCATTAGCTCTTAGAAAGTGTTAATAATATCTAGCTCAGTTTTTCAGAAACTATTTAGTTTATATTTACCTACCTACCTACCTACATCTCTGTCTATCTATCTCTGAAGTTTAATTCTAGCTCCCTAACTCATTAGAATTAGGAAGGATTATGGTCTAAGTATTTTGGAAACAGCAGTTTATATTTAGTGATGTGGATACATGCATCGTCAGTCTGTATCTCAGTGTCACAATTTTTTTTGGGGGGGGGCGGATTTATTGTTAGTAAATTTTTACTTATAAGTCTGACTTCAAAATAGTGACTCTTGGGGGTGCCTGGGTGGCTCAGTTGGTTAAGCATCTGCCTTTGGCTCAGGTCCTTATCTTAGGGTCCTGGGATGGAGCTCCATGTCAGGCTCTCTGCTCAGCGAGGAGTCTGCTTCTCCCTCTCCCTTGGTGCGTTCTCTCTCTCTCTTCACTCTTTCTCAAATAAATAAATAAAATCTTAAAAAAAAATAATGACTCTTAGGCTTTATTTATTTGTTTGTTTTTTGTTCTGTTTTAATCTTAGGCTTTACTTGAACACCGATCTCTAATGCTTTCTCAGATAATAGAATAGTATTTCTAAGTAGGTCATCTGTATCTGAGGTAGGGCCATTTTTTGATCTGTAATTTTGAGAAATCTAACTGCAAGAGACCCTGATGGTCAGATTTACTCTTTGCATAGTGTCTGGCAGATCTTGCATGGTTAATGTATTTACTAATTTGAGGCCCTGGACAGGCCACTTAACCTTTCTTATGTGTGAATAGGGATAATAATGTACTAATCATCATAGGATTGTAAAGCTCTTGACATAGAGCCTGCTGCTTATTAAATGTTCAGCAACGACCATCTTCGCCATTAATCTAATCAAGTTTTCATTTTATTATTTTAGACAAGTGTTCTGTCTTTTGCTTTTTAAATACTTAGAACTTCATGTTCTGTTAATGTATTCTTTTTTTTTTTAATGCATCCTTATCGGATAAGAATTACATACTGAAAGGCATCTCTGTCTCTTCCCCAAATTAAAATGTGACAATTTGATTTCTGACAGACTGGTTTAATTAGCTTTGAGCCCACGCAAGCCTTTATATTTAACATTGAAATAAATTTTGATAGTATTTTAAACACATTGATGTTGAAAATTATGATGAATACTCATTGCTTAAGTGATGATTTATGGTGTTAACCTATCTTTGTACTTTGTACTTGTTATAGGTGAAAAACTGCAGTGGTTTCAAAGTCATCTTGATCCCCAAAAAGTAGGATATTCAAAGAGAGATGCTTGTGAATTAATTGAAAGGTAAACACTGGGTATGTTATGAGCAAAGTGTCAGAAAAGGGAATTCTGCAACCTGGTTCTTCAAGAGACAGAGTTCTGTTCTGGATTTATAGAGGAGTAAATGGGCTTTGTTAAAAAGGCTTTAGATTCACACCCTGGTTTAGCCACTCTAGTAGGTTTGTAAGGTTTCTGAGCCTCAGATTGTTACTTAACCCAGTTTCTTGGATCAGGAAAGGCTTCCTATGGAAATATCATCTAAACTGACTTCTGAAGCGTAAGGGTTAGCAGACTGAGGTAAAGTTAATTGAAGAGCTTTTAGGCAGAGAGAACAGTATCAGAGGTATGAGTGACAGATTTAGTGATCTACCAAACATTAAATATAATCAAAATAATAGGTTCAAGGAGGGCATTGTGACAGGTACAGCTCACAGAAGACCTCAGGTGTCACTGTAAGTTTGGACCTTTTCAAAGGACATTGGGAGCCACAAGAAGTTTTTTACAACAGGCACCTGAGATGATCATATTTAAACCTTAAAAATGTCACAGTCGTGAGAACGATGATGATGGCCTGAGGGCACATGGCTTTGGCCAGGACACTGTTGAGAGGCTGATGAAACAATCTAGGCAAGAGATGATGATGTTGGCCTCTGCATGGTTAGTAGCAGTATGGTGAAGAGAAATAAAGATTCCAGAAATATTAAGAAGGTAGAAAGTCTCAATCTTTAGTGAAAACTTAGATATGGCATTAAAGGGAGAAAGTGGAGTCAAGGAGGACGTGTACATTGTTCACATGAGCAAGTGGGTGGATGGTTGTACTATTTCCTAAGATAGAGAGCCAAAGAGATGGAACAGGTTTGGTGGGGGATGGGAGGGGACAGAGGTGAGCACAAGTTCACTTTTGAGGTGTTAAGCCTCCATGGGACATCCAAATGGAGATGTCCAGGAGGTGGTTGAATACGAGGATCTGGAGTTTAGCAGATACTTGAATAGGAGGCAGTGATCTGGTTGCTGAAATTTTGGACATGGTTGGGTTATCCAGGGACCGTCTGAAGTCTGAGGATACGAGGAACTCAGAAGAGTATAAAAATTTTAAGGATAGGCGAAGGCTGGGGTTTGTTTTAAATGGGGTAATATAAGCCAAATGTAAGACTTGTAACTCATATTGCTTTCTTATTTCTCAGGTATTTAAATCGATTCAGCAGTGAACTAGAGCAGATTGAATTACATAACAGCATCAGAGACAGGCAGGGAAGGCGGCACTATTCCCGGGAGACAGTCATCAAGCAGACAATGGAGCGTGAGCGACAACAGTATGAAGGATATGGCCTTGGTGTGTTCTTTGTGACTTTCTTTTTTTTCTTTCTAAAATACATAGGCATATCAGGTTTCTAATTCATTTCAAAGATTTAATTTTGTTTATTCTAAATATTTAGTTTAGTTTGAATTTCTTTTGATTTCCTTTCTTTTGTGAATATATCAAATAATTTTTTAATTCTTTTTTTTTTCTTACATTCTCAAAACTGTCACTTGTCATAGTGATGTATCTTTCCACCCTGACAGTAAAGTTTTCTTTTCCCTTCTGGCACGTTCCTAATTTGCTTTATTGTGGAGTTATTACTTGCCCATCTGTAACTACATCGATGTTTCCTTAGAGTAGGTGCTGTGCCCTTCTTATCTTTCTAATTCTTGTAGGACCAAGCTATAGTTGTTACAGTTATTCTTGAGAAACTAGAAATCAAACATTCATTCTTAGCATTGTAGCATTTCTTACCATTCTTAAAGACAAGTACGTTGTTAGTTTATCAACATTATCTGAAGAAAAAGCACTTAGGATACTTAAGGCTTGCAAAGCCCACAAACAGGTGAGGATCCAGAGGCAACATGGCATGCAAATGGTATTTGATTGGCTTCTTTATTGTCAGTCTAGGAAATATCTGGCAATTTCACATGAAAAATGTAGATTTTGTGCTTTTTAAAAAAAATTCAAGTGGTCTGGCAACATAATCTGCCTATAGTGGAGTAACAGCTGTCCCTTTTAGACTTGATCATATATTCTCAAGTTTGCCATGGCCCTGAACATTACTTCACTCACATTCCATTTCTGGTCCATGTTATGGCGTTTATAGTGTGTGGATTTGCTTGTTAAGTACAGTATAAATGAAATATTTAATAGCAAATTAAGTTATTTTTTTATTATTATTATTTTTTAAAGATTTTATTTATTTATTTGACAGAGAGAGAGAGACACAGCGAGAGAGGGAACACAAGCAGGGGAGTGGGAGAGGGAGAAGCAGGCTTCCCACTGAGCAAGGAGCCTGATGTGGGGCTCGATCCCAGGACCCTGGGATCATGACCTGAGCCAAAGGCAGACGCTTAACTGACTGAGCCACCCAGGCACCCACAAATTAAGTTTTTAAATTCTGATAATAAAAACACTGAAGTATTAGGACCCTAAAGGAAATATCTTGTGGGTAACTGTTGTGTTGGTCCCAGCCTATTGATGGCAATTCTATCAGCTAGAAATTCCTGAGGCACTCACCTGGGCCTCTGGTACTTGTGTTGAGCCCCCATAGGTATTTCCCCAACCGGAGCCAATGTTGTGGCTGGTGCAGCCCTTGTGGTTCTTACTATGATTGTAGGATGCGTCTAGTAACAACCGTCAGGGAAATTTGAAAAAAAGAAAAGCCAAGATTTATTACTCACAAGGTCTAGAGGGTCCATAGCATGCCCAGGGCCACACAGGGAGGTCAAGGGTAGAGAGAGGAAGGGAGTATGGACTTGGGGCTCTACCTTTATTAGGGTCTGAAGGTGAGGTGCCTGGGGTTTCACATGTCCACTTTTTTTTTTCCTGCTTATTTATTTATTTAATTTATATTATTGTTATGTTATGTTAATCACCATACATTACATCATTAGTGTTTTGATATAGTGTTCCGTGATTCATTGTTTGTGTATAACACCCAGTGCTCCATGCAGAACATGCCCTCTTTAAAAAAAAAAAAAAAAGAACATGCCCTCTTTAATACCCATTACCGGGCTAACCCATCCCCCACCCCCCCTCCCCTCTAGAACCCCCAGTTTGTTTTTATTGGTGAATTAAAAACATAACTGGGAGTTAGGGCATGAGAAGGGAAAAGTGGGGTCACTTGAGTGGTGATTTAGTAGGTTACTAGGGCTTTCTAAAAGGGGACTTTGATGGGTGGGCATGGCCTGGTTTCTTATCTAGTTGTTTTGCTGGTAGTGTGTCAGACAGCTGGCAATATTTTTATTAGAGAAGGGTGTCTTTGATACGGATGTCTACACAGTCAAAAGCTTCGTGTCAGGCACTTACACTGTGGTAACACGAGAGACCCTGAAGTAGTTGGTTGGCAGTTCCTCTTCATCATTTCTAGGAAGTGAGCTGCTTCACGGAAAAAAATAACAGAAAATAGCTGTAGCACTAGATAGGTATGATTTAAACCTTTAGAGCTTACTGTGTAACAGGACAAGTTATTTAACCCTCCCCCCCCACTGGGTTTTGTTTTCTTCAATTTAAAAATTGAAATAAATAGTATACCTACTTCCCCAGTTGTTTAAAAGTTACATGAGGTTTCATTTATCAAAGTGCCTGAGACAACCTAATACAAGGAGGTTCGGGGAGAGCTTCAAGCACTGCTGTCTGTGTCCCTCTCACTGAGTAGTCACCTTGTAAGAACGTAAAATTGGTTTATGCTCCTAGATCTCCCATCTCCTCCTGTTGCGTTTTCTCTGGAACCCACTTTAATTAGCTCTTGTCTCCATCACCCAACAAATACTGGTCACTGATGACCTCTAAGTTGCTAAGGCGAACAGTTGCTATACTGGGTGTTGATTCTCAGCTTTTCTGCGGCATTTGATACAGATGATCACTTCATTTTCTTGTCACACTTTTCATTTGGTGAAGAAGACCCAGCCCTTCCCTAATTTTCTTTCTAGTTCAGTTTTCTAAGTTGAATCCTTCTCCGCTTCACAAACTAAATATTGGCCAAGGTTCCCATCCTTGGGCTGCTTCTTGTTTTCTACGTATACCAATTCCTAGTTCACCATTTACATGGTGATAACTTTGAAATTTGTATTTGTTGACCCTAACTTGTCCCTAGAACTCCAGACTTGCATTATCAAACTGGGGTTTCTCAGAATCTACTTGAATGTCTTCTAGGCATCTCAGACCTGACGTCCCAAAGCAAAGTCCAGCTTTTCTCCTAAAACTTGTTCCCACATGATCTGTATGTCAGAGAGCAGCATCACCACCTGGCCAGTTGCTCAGGCCGGAAACCCGTAGTCACTTTCTCGCTCCATCCAGCTCGTCAGCAAAATGTATTTTGCATCTGAAATTTGTGCTGCTAACACCACCACCTCCCTAGTCCAAGCCACCATTGTGTCACCTGTTCCCAGTTGGTCTCTGTGCAACTGCTCTTTCCTCCTAGAGTCTGTTCACCACGTAGCTGGCAGATGAATTAACAGAGCATGGCCAAGGTCAAACATGTATTGGTGATTGAGCCAGCACAGAAACTCAGATCCAGCGTTCTTCCAGCTGTGCCACAGTGTTTCTTCCAGAGTCAGGGAGTGTGTCTGGTGAAAGGGTTGTGATCTCTGACAACTCCATAAGTGCCTCTTAACATAGGCAAATTGTTACCGAATTCTGCAGGTTCGGAGAAAACTGGACTCTGACACCTCTCCTTCCTCAACCCATGGTAGTATAACTACTTCTGACTCATTTTATTAGGATTTCTTTTTAAAAAATGGTGTTTAATTTACACCTTTTAAACACTTGACCCCCTCATACTCATATTTTCTGAAACTATAGTCATAATCAGCATATAGTTGTGTCAAGCCTTTTTATTTTATCTTTTTCATTCATTGATTCTGATTTTAATTAGTATTTTATTGCATTGGCCAGGTTTTTTGTAGTCCTGTTTCAGTTTTTTATACATGCCATTTGTGTTTTACCAATAACTATGATCGTGCATATTGGTTTGTGGTAAACTTTCTAATCATGGTGAGGAACTGTTAAATACCTAGTTTTTTATTAAAAATGGATTTAAGTTTTATTGAGTTGCTTTGAGCAGCTACTGATTATAGTTTGTTTAAAATTTTTTTTCACATTTTGAATAATGTGATTTTTAAAAATATTAAAGAATACTTCTATTTCTCAGATAAACTCTACCTTGCGAAGGTGAAATATATGCTTGAAAAAAAAATTGTACTTTTCACCAAGAAAATATATTTAAAAATCTAGCCTATTATTTTAGGGGGTTGATCATTAGAAATTGCTATGTGCCTTTCATAGATTAAAAGGACAGGGTTGATCTCATTAATAGGTTTATTTCATTTTACAGATTCTATGCTAGAATTTATTATTTAATAGCATTCCTCTTAAATCACATTCTTAAACTAAGCCCTTACTTTTCATATAGCATTATAGCAGTGCTTTGAAATTTTGTTTTGCTTGGATTTTCTTGCTTTCTGTCACTTATTCATCGTATCTGAGATAATAAACAAGAAAACTGTAAAATGTTGTGATTTAAAGAACACTGCTTAATGGATATAAATTATTTTCTTTCCCAGAGATTCCAGACATTGTAAATGCAGGTAATCTGAGAACTTTTAGGTAAGTCTGTCTCTCTCTATTATCCCTTGAGGCTGCATGTAAAATACATGAGACATAAACTTTCTTCCCTTTTGTACTTAGACATTAGAGCTAAAAAAACTCAGGGGTTTCTTTTAACCTTTTCTCTTTTATCAAAGTAAGACTTCCTAATTTGTGTTTATTTGGAACACGTGATGTGCACTGACATGATAGCGACATGGTGCCTTTAAATTCCTTAATATGATACTTAAAAGAACTTGGTCTCACTATTCCTCCCCAATTCATATTTTTTAAAAGATAAATTAACAGCAACAGGCTCAATGGCTCAGAGTTCTATCCCTAGACTGTTCACAGCACGCTCTTTTGGAAAAGATGGTTCCTGGGAAGTGATACCAGAGAAAAGGTTAAGTCGTCAAGAACTAGTTAGTTCAGTGGTTGAAAGATGATTTCTGTTGTAACAATAACATATTTTTGGTTACTGAAAATAACCAAGTGTGAAAGGATAAATCGTTTCTGACTGCACTTTGGAGATTTGCGAGTACAATATAGTTACTGCTTTTGAGGTTCTTGATACTATATGGCCCGATGGAGTGATCAGGTTAGGGAGAATAAACCAATGGCAGAGCCTCCTTGTCATTTCTGCCTAATAGTTTCCTGTACTGTGTTGGAAGTTTGGGATATGTGGGAATCTCTGTGCAGTTACTGCTGTTGTAGATTAATGAGAAGATGCAATATGTACGGACAATGCAAGCCTTCCTTCTTGGGACTTTTTTCCCCTAATGCATATAGTGTTTGTTTCTAGGGCATTTGAATCTGTAATAAATGTATAAGCTTTGTTCTGCTGCTTTCAGAGTTTTAAATATTGACTGCTTCGCCGTCTTGCACCCCAGCAACCCTCTCTATGTACTCTCTCTTTTGTTTATTTAGGGAATGGGATTTCGATCTGAAGAAATTGCCAAACATTAAAATGAGAAAAATTTGTGCTAATGATGCAGTCCCCAAGAAGTGTAAGAAAAAAACTGTTACGGCTGTAGACAAAGATTTAAGGGAACTGGAACTAAAAGATGAATCAAGTGATTCAGATGAGGAAATGACAGCAGTGGCCTAATTGTCCTTTGCTTGCGGTGAAAGCAAATAATTGGAGAGCTTCAAGTTCTGTTTGACCTGATTATGGTAAATAACTGTCCAGATACAAGAATTTGCTATGAAACTTCTTTCATCATGAGAATCCCATTTGCAGTTTCAAAAACAGTGTTATGATTTTCATTTAAAAATGAATGTTGCTTTTCGTTTACATTAAGTTGCTAAAATAGATATAGTGAAATAAAAACACAATCTAAGATCCATTTAATCTGAATTTCCTGGGCAGGGGGAGTGATATGAATAAGGACAGAAATGTTTTGATTTTTTTCCTCATGTTTACCTCGGATCACCTGATCTCACATTCTGGGGCTTGTATAGCAACGTGTTTGCTGTAAGGGTCCTATGGATACTTCTTGAGCAGTGATGATAGCTAAATTGGCTTTCAGTAATAGTGTTTCACTAATCTTCCTCTTAAACATAACACCTATTTTCTTTCCTTGTAAAATAAGGAAAATGTGATAGGGAATAAATATACACTGATAGATTGTACGTTATTTTTATTATCTTTAAGCCAGAGTTAAATGGTAAAGTAAAAAACTGGGGTCTATTTTCATGATGTTGGCCTCCCACACTTAATCTGTTATCTTTTGATCGAGGGGATAAATGATTTCAGGTAGCTCTGTTTCTGTATTATTTTCTGCTTTCTCATGAAAAATGATAGGTTTTATTTGTGGAAACAACTAATGATTAGAGAATCAGTTATTGCAATTGTGTTATTTGTGTTATTTATTCTTCTAAGAGATAGGCTAAATGACATATAACTCAGTATTTCAAGTATCATGAAAGACATGGATGTGTTAGAATGTTGTTCTTCGTAGAACTCGTTAAAGGCAATTATCTTTTAGGCTATTTTCTAAAGAATACAATGCAAATATATTTGAGTATTTTCAAGAAAAGAAATACAAAACATTAATGCTATAAGAGGTTAACTAGATATCAACTAAGTCTTATTAACAATTTATTTAAAATGTTACAGCTTTTTTATTGAAAATTAAGAATAAAATTTATTTTCATAATTTCACATCTTAAAGTTCTAATTATTTCATTTTTTTTCAGTGTTTTAACTGATGCTGATTTGCTTTAGTAATTTTCTTAAAAATATGGCTTTATGGTTACAGAAGTTTCAATCTCTTTAGTCATTAGAAAGTGTCCTTTTTTTTGTTTCAAAATGGCTATAAAAACTGAATTTTAAATTATGGTAAAGAGAATAGAAACTGTTTTATCCTGTCTGATATTTAAAAAGGCATACTGTTAGATAAATAAGAAAATGGCAGATCATCCTCCCCCTCAGACATTTGTTCCTAGTTTTCCCTGTACCATCAAAGCAAAAAAAGACAACAGGCACACTGCTTGGAACTAGAATAGGTAGATACTTGTTGAATGAATGAATTTACTTTACCATTTAGGATAATAATTATAATTCATAATCACATTTTATTATATATCATTATATAGAATAATAATGTGGCAGTAACAGTCAACTAACAGTTGTTAGAATAATGCTTTTAAGTGATATCCTTAATCATTGTCTGTAGAACATGTTTTTTCTGCAGTGATAACTTGTGCTGCCTTATCTAGATTCTTTTCCGGTCAGTAGTATGTCTTTGTAAGATAGCTTCTGCAGTCCGTGGCCACGGAACAGAGTAAAAGCAACTCACTTGGTTGGCAGTTCTGTGCAAACCGGGGGCTGGTGAACTTTTTTTGTAAAGAGCTAGATAGTAAATATTTTAGTTATTGCAGCCCAAATGGCAGTTTCTGTTGCATATTTGTGTGTGTGTATGTGTGTGTGTGTGTGTGTGTGCATTTTACCACCCTTTACAAATGTAAAGATCATTCTTAGTTCATGGCCATACACAGAATAGGCCGCAGGCTGGGCTTGGCCTGCTTGCCATCATTTGCCGACAAGCTGAACTTACATGGATATGGGCTAATTGTACATTTCTAAGCTCAAAGCAGCTAACTCTGACATTGGTGATCTCTTTCCTAATATCTTAGTCACTTCTTTGCCTCACCGACATAGACCATAGGCATCTCTTTAGGATTCTGTTTACCTCAAATAGAAGCTTTTTCTACTCCTATATCCCTTGTGCTATTGGAGCAGGAGATTAGATAGGTGTCCTCTTTGCTCTACCACCACTTCCTCTTAGTTCTTTTAAGTTCTGCCATTGTCTCCCTTTCCTTGTTATCTTACCTCCCAGAAGAACCTTCTGCCCATTCCACGACTTTGGCTCTTGGCTCAGTTTTCTTCTCTCCTATTTCAATCATGTTACTGATTCCAGAAGCCTTGTGGATAACAAATCTAACATGGTGACCTTTACCTTTCCCAGTCTTTTTCTCCATCCCATCAGAGGCCTACCCGTGGTCACACCCAGATCCTCATCAACTCCTGAAACTCCTGTAAACTTGACGGACTCTTCTGTTCTCCATTTACTATCTCCCATCCCCCTCCATTGCTGAAGTTCCACACTTTGACCTCATTCTTTCATTGTGCACCACCTATCTCCTGTTTTCAGATTATTGCTTCAGATTTTGTTGAGATTCAGATTTAATTGCCTCCCTGCATATGCCCTGAATCCCTCTGCCCTGGGCTGCATAGTATTCCTCTTTAAAAACTCAAACTGAAAAACACTTAGTTATCTGTCTCCTTCATACCTGTTGTTCCAAGCAGCTCAGCGTTGCTGGAGAATATCAGACAGCATGTCAGGCATTCATGTTTGCACATCGCAAGTGGATTCTCAGTACTGATGAGCAATTTTACTGTGTTCCTGTAATAAGTTCCCTTTCTAACTTTGAGATAATTCTTTCACTACCTTTTTCCACATGTTCTAGCTCAACTTTAATATTTGCCTCTTCGACATTCATCTGTTCACTTTATATGCATCATTGAGAAAATACAAACTATCATTTTCTTTTCTTTCGATTTTGTGAATGTAGTAGCTTTTCTTCTTTCAAAGGCAAATACTCCTGCTTGTGTTCTGGATCTCACTCCCTACTGTCTCCTGAGGAACCTTGAATCTCTCCCAAGTTTTTCACCTAATTTCTCAAGCCAGAAAACTGTCTGTAAATCATCCTTGATTCTTCTCTTTCTCTTTTCCACACCCTCCCCAATCTAATTTAATTAGTGAGTATTTCTGGTTCTATTTCCAAAAAGAGAGTCAAATCAGTCCATGTCAGGCCATCTCCATGTCTTGCCTGTGCTGTGTCCATTTGCTTCCTCACTTGCCCTTGTGCCACCATTCTTGCTCCTGGGAATCCGTTCTCCAGAGTTGCTCATGAATTTTTGGAAATGTACACTAAAATATGCTCCTCCTTTGTTCATATTGTTACAGTATCATTCTGTCACGTTCTTCATGGTATGTTTATTTGATGGGTATACTTTTGTATCTAACCATTTTTTTTTTGAGATTTTATTTTTTAGAGCAGTTTTAAGTTCACTTCAAAATTGAGAGGAAGGTAAAGAGATTCTACCCCCTGCCCCCACACATGCATAGCTTCCCCCATTACTGACATCCCCCACCAGAGTGGCATATTTATTACAATTGCTGAACCTACACTGATAATCTGTCACATTTCGAATGAAATTCACATTCCCTACCGTGGCCAAAGAGGCCTGAAATGATTTGATTCCTGACTGCTTCTCCAACCTCAGCTTGGCTTACTGTACTTCAGATCGCAGGCCTTCTGTCCATTCCTAGCATGGCCAAGCTAGTTTCTATGGTGGAGCAGCTCTGCTGGCACCCTGATGACCTTGTGTTTGTCCACGTAGGCCAGGCTTGGTTCAGGCTGACCTGAGCCTTAGAATGAATGCCCTATGAGCTTCCTGGAACACAAGGATATGGGACCTGCAGGAACTACCTTGGGCCACTTCATGTTTGCCTCCCTATCTTTCCAGGAGGACATGTGAGACAGTTTGTCCTTGCCTCTGGATTTTGATGAAGTATGAGACCATTCCATTGTGAGTCCCTTTAGGGTGTAACTGCAGGCCACAGACTTGCTTAGCTGCAACAGGGAATCAGCATCTCAGCACCAGGGTGCCCCGCTCCTTATGTTGCATTATCATATCTTTGATCTGTCATGCCTTCTTTTTGTGTCTTCCCTTGGGACAAGACTCACGGGGGGCTGGCAGTTTGCCTTTCTTTTGCTATCTCTGTAAGTAATAAACTGTCAGACTCTAACAAGGGTTTGTTCTTTCCTTAGTAGCTGAATCTTGCCACTTGCCACTAAGGAATTTGGTTACTGTTCCCTCTGCCTGCATCGCCCTGTCCCTGAGTTAAAGTATTTCCTTGTTAATCACCTCTTTATTCCTTTCTATAATGTCAGAGTTGGTCAGTCTATGTTGGCTTTAATGTAATATGAATATGTTCAGACCCTGCTTAAAAACACAGACTATTATAAAATCTTAAGAACCCAAGCATTTTTGAATGTTGCAGATACATATCTGCAGAAATCCTGGTAAATTAGCCAAAGAGTATAGAAACCATAACAAAAGTTTAGGTCACTTGTTTAATATACAAAGTCTGTCTTTCACAGATAATTATTTTCCTTAATTTGTCTTAGTACACATTATTCACAAAACAGTAAGTTGTTAATGCAAGAGAATTAGGTAAAACCAAAAAAGTACAAATGCTCAATCTCAAAAATTGCACACAGTTAAAATAATTTTTCCTTGTTTGTTTAAATGCAATCTCCAATTTCAAAATGGGCTTTCTTCAGATTTGGAGGAAACACTGCAGCCCAAAATAACAGTACTTCCTTTGAGCTGTATTGATATGTAAAATAGCACCTTTGGGCTGACTTAAGGAAAGAAAAAAGGTTTTTCATCTTTCTTAGTTAAAGTTAAGTCCTATACAATTATAACATAACAACTACAATAATGATATGAAGTTTAAAGAGCTCTACTTTGTTCCAAAATACTCACTGGCAAGGTAAGGAAAGGTAAACTGTCAGGTGAATGCAGTAATCTTTCCCATCTCACCCCCTTGACAATTAGAGTGTCTTAATGATGTCATTGCTCTAATGAGCTAATTTTCCAGCCAAACAATAGATTAGTTTTAGGGGTATCTAAGGACCTTTTGCAAAACGAGATAAATTCGGCTGTCTGGGACAGTAATCACATGTAATAGCAGCTCAGAGTGAGATTTAATCCTGGGACATTTTGAGAGACTCCTTCAGTATATACCTATCTTCAGTTTCTTCATTGCTGTATCCCAGGTTTATTGGATCATTTTTGCTTTGATTTTTTTTTTTTCATTTTTGTTTTGCTTGTGTTTGTTCTTAAGCTTAATTGCCTTTTGGACTTCACTTTAAAGAAAAAAACACTGGGATTTCATTCCTTTACAATTCAGTCTTTGATACAATAAAAGTGAGAGTTCTTTTAAAAATTAATGGCATAAATGTCTGTGGTTTATGGTGTTGGTACTACCAGATGCATGATTATAAAAAGCCAGGGTTTTTAACAGAATTGCGTTGTTCATTCTTCAATTTCAGTCCTTTGATTCATTTCCATTTTACTTCTTACGTGAGCAGGTAAACATGCTTCAAAAAAAATTGTCCTTCTGGAGAGTAGTTTTTGAAGGGTATGTCCAGTCCACAAAAGTATTGTCACAAAGCCAAATCCTTTCATTGAAAGGGCAGTTGCCACACAAATAGGAAAGAAAATCAATATTAGGTTTTAAATGCACATCATTATTTCCAATGGTTTGAACCACGAACAGCCATTGCAGGAAAACTTTTTATAAAAGATTTAAATTCAGGAGTTCAGGGTTTGGAAAGGGCAGAAGAATAGCAGAATAAAAAGCTGACTTTTAACCTGCTAGGGAGCTATATTATTTTCTCATTACAAGAAAGTCAAAGCCTGTACAAGTTAATTTTGAGAATTTATGTATCGTATTAAAACACCGTGTCATATTTTAGGGTTAAGACAGTAATGCTTATCTTTACTTTTCATTCTAGAAATGTTTTCTTAGTGTTAAGTGTAGCCTTTAATAAACAAGGCCTACTTTAGCCAATCATCTCCCACTGAGAAATGAGCTATGCACTTACCTATCTTGCTTAGGTCTGTCCAGAATTTAAACAGTATTTTTGGTGGTAATTAAGGTAAATAATCCTTTTCCTTTCAGAGCAAACAAAAGAGAAATCAAGATTTCATTGCTTGCTGGTGACAGATTACCCCCCCCCCCCCCCCCCAGGAATATTTGTAAACAACACGTTTCCATTGCTAAGCTCTGGGAAAAATGGGTTAGTAAAAAGCTTAGGAAAATTAACAAAAATTGAATCAAGGTTAATCTATTGGGTGAGGTGCTATGGTTAAATCACCCAAAGCTTAGCTATTCATGAATATTTATCTAAAACCTTTAAAATGGAAATTTAAGAGGAAGTTAATACAAAGTTTAGTTTGTTTAAGGTTCATAGATTTTTTATTACAAGTATGTCCTTAGTTGTGCAGAAATTATGGTACACTTTAGTTACTTCAGCTTTGTTTTCCCTGTGCCTTTAGTCCATACCCTCCACAAGTTTTAAGAAAGATGAGTTTTAAACCTTTTGTTTCCTGACTGGCCAAAAACCTTAATGTTTTTCTCATGTACACACATGAAATCATACACACACATCACACACACACACACACACACACACACACAAAGTTGACATTGTATACCTTTTCTTTATTTCTAGGAATTGGGACTATTTGGACTCATTGTCAGCCACTACTAATATTCATATCTTTCTCCACATTAAAAGGTTATTTCCTTTTCCTTTTTTCTATGATAATCCATGAAGAACAAGCACACTGATAATTACAAAGTGCATCAATGTGATACCCGGGTTTGTGCAATGCAATACCCATGCTTTGGTTCTTAGGGCCATCATGGTTGCCTTTTCACAATAATAAATATGACAGCTAACAACAACAACAACAAATCACCTTTTTAAATGTGAGACATCTTTCTTTCATGGGTCACTAACTCTATAATCATTAATCTAGCTCACTGCAGTAACATTCACGCTTCAGTTTTACATGAATATGCAAAGAACACAATAATCAACTGAACTGCCAAACCTAAACAACTCAATTTATTACTTATCACAAAATCTGTTGAATATCTTTACTTCCCAGCTGAGCAAGGGAAATACTGTCAGCTTTTTAAAATAGTCTAAGTGCTTAGTCATAACTATTCATCTGTCAAGTTAGATACCACATGTGGATTAAAGAAAAAAAAAAGCCTTACACATTTGACTTAACAATAATATTTAATTTTTGTTTCCCTAGCATATGTGCTTCATAGTGGCAAACAAGTTAATTTCAGAACTTTGCCACATGTAGATCATTTTATCTTTCTATACTTTCATTTTTTTCACCATCTAGAGAAATGGTAAGTTCACCTAACTCTTTAACCAACCACATTATTTAACTTGATTAATTTAGTGCTGTATAAAACTGTAACATTCGTGAGACTTTGAATAAAAGAATGGATTGAGCTGCTGTTGTGAAATACTCAATGGAGCAGAGGCTCTGCCTTTAATTTTAGGGCCTGTGCTAAACAATATGATTAATTCAAATTAAGATACGCTGTAAAGATCAAATACATACTGGATTTTTAATTGTGGTTCATAAACGATGTAAAATACCTTAATTTTTAATATTCATGACATTGAACTAATCTGATACATAGTGTTAAATGAAATATGAAAATTTCACTTATTTTTACTTTTTCTAATGGGGCTACTGGAAAATTTTAAATGTAGGCATGTGGCTTGCATTTGTGGCTCACATTATATTTCTGTTGGGCAACACTGTTTTACGGGGACCAGATAAAATATAGGACCTGATAGTTGATTTCAGCTTCAGTGGGTATTTAACAGCACTAATTACACCCAAAAACTCTGAAAATCTGTTCATGATTTGAACATAATTCTAAATATTAATATCTTCAAATGTGTATTGCATCTATTTTAAAAACATGCATCTGGTAAAACAACTGGACTCCACGATAGCCATAAAAATCTGTTAGCTGTCAAAGTATGAATATCAAAATATGCATCCTCCAAGTTTGCTTCTGATATGACTTAAGGACAATGCAGACGATTTCGAGCTTAAAACCTAGTATGTTTCTTATTTCCAGATGAGACAGTTAACATGACGAGGCCTTAGAAGCAACACACATTGCAGTTCAAGTCTGTATTCTGGAACTTTCTCCTGTGAAGACGTGTGTGTCCATTCAGGCTTTCGTCACTGCCTACGAGCATTCCTTGCTCCAGTCGTTCTTAATTGTCTCAGAAATCACTCTCTAGCAAACTTCACATTTCCGTATCACACTCTGGATGGACTGCTTCATGGGATCCTGGTCATTTGGTGTTGTTTTGGTCCTTTGCTTTTGAGCAAAGTAAGGAAAAATGAGTCCGTAGGAGAAAGAGAAGATAAAGGGAGTGAATACTTCAGGATCACTTCGGTCATGTGTAGTGGCTAAGGGCTAGAAAGGTTCTCCTCAGTGCAGGAAGTCCCCGCCGGTCCCGTCACACCGGTACCACCTCAGGGGGGCCGGCGTCTGCAGCCGGCAGGGAAGCGGCACCCGTCTGTGACACAGGCACCACCACGGCGTCCTTGATGTCCATGTTTGCAGGACACGAGAAGTTCTTCTCCTGCTTCTTGGCAGTGTCTGGGCAGTTCTGCACAAAGATCACACGGTTGTAGGCCTTCAGCCTGCGCCATAACTGAACGTAGACTTTACACTGTACGTACATGAAGACCAGACCTCCCGTGAAGCCAATGGCCACCACAACCAGTTTTGTCCAAAATGGCCATTCAAGGACACCTTTGAAGTAAAAAAGAGAGAAAGTTACCACCAAGTTGTTATCAGTGGGTTTGGTAATTTTTTTCTATGACTCCTTCAAAAGACCATGCCTGCCTGCCAACTTTCATAGATAAGGAATCTGTTGTTAACGGGCAGTGAAAATTATAACCAGAATTGCTTAATTCCTTTCAACTCTTAAATGTACTGTTAAAATTGTACATGAAGAAAAACTTATCTACCACTATAATGATCTTATTTCTCCTAGCATCAAGTACCTACCATGGTTATCAGATGATATTGGACTTTTGACACTTTGACATTTATTGCTTAGAGCTAAATCTTTAAGGAAAGATAGTGAACCTACTAAGTGAAAGAATCAGTTTTAAATCCTTTTAAGAAGATAAAGTAATTGGTACTTCTATAGGATTGTACATACAGGTCCCCCCTCCCACCCTCATTCCCTTTAAAATTAAAAGGAAAAAAAAAAGTAAAAGAAAGAAGCTGCCACATCTCACCAAAGAGAGACAGAATTCCTGAGTAAAGACGTGCATAAAATTTAGTCCTTTAGTCATTTTTGTTTCGTAAATCTTCTTGTCACTGAGAACCACCACTTTCTTAGATATCGGTGTTTTCTCTTAATTTGTACCATCATAACTAGAAATTGGCTTTCACAATTTTAAAACTTGCACAAGAGTTTCTGTAACTATAACAATATTTAGGCCACACATGATTATGAATGTTAAATACATGATGGTCAAGAGTCCATCTCTTGCCAACACCAGGATGGTCTGGAGGATGGCTGTCTGCATTCCTGTGAAAGTCTGTCCAGTAAATGAGCTGGACCGGGAAGAGTGGTTAGAAATCACAGTTTATGGAAGTCTATGATTCTACTTTGGGTTTTATTTACTTTTCCTTATAACAATGAATGGAGTTATAGGACATGTCCTACCTATATTTTGTAACAGTGATATTTGCTTTATGCTTCTGTAAGAAAACAGACACTAGACTTGTTTAGCTTCCTACCTTAGTTCTATTTATGCAAGGAGAACAATCATCTGACATACAGACTCGGGGTAGACCAGTGGTTCCCAAGGGTAGTGGTTCTCAGGGTAGACCACTGTTTTTTTCCCCAGGGGCCATGTGGTAATATCTGGAGATTTTATTGTTATACCTGGTGTTGGAGTGTGGGGTCCTACTGACTTTTAGTAAATAGATGCCAGGGATGCTGTGTAAACATCCTGCAGTGTATAGGATAGCACTCCCCAACAAAGAATTATCCAGTCCAAAATGCCAATAGTGCTGAGGGTGAGAATTCTTGTAGGAGACAATCACTTAAGCCTCTTTATTAGGAAATTTGTAGGGAGGATTCAATATACAAATCAGGTATCTTGGAGTTCTCCAAATTTAGGATTTTTGCTCTTGGCTACTCTAGTGATCAGTAGTTTCTTGTGTTTGGAATGTTTTAACCACAGACAAGCTGGAGAAAACATGTACTTTATCTCCCATTTTGGGGGGAGAAGTCCCCATGAATTACATCTAACTTTCCCCTCAGTCTGCTAAATCATACTACCAGCTGTTCTTAGTAAGTGCCTGAAGGTTTTCCATTTCTGAAGTTTTGTTCATGATATTTCTTCTCTCTGGGTTTTGCTTCCCTGTTTCTGCAGGTCTACCTGTCCCACAAAAGCCAGCTCAGGAAGATTTTCCAGCTGGAATACATTTTACCACTTTTCTAGTTTCATGTTATTTCTTCCACTTGTGGCGTGAGTTAACTTTCTAACAAGTTATTTTTACTTTGTTACACCATAATCGTGACAAGCACAGAATTTATGTCTGATTGGTCCTTGTTTTCCACAGTGCCTTGCTCAGTAGATATTTCAAAGATGAATAAAGCTTTTGAATTTCCAAGTTGGATTGCTTTGCCTCAGTCTTTTCAATATAACCGGAGGTACCAGCCTTTCTTCACTTGTCCACAAAGCTATGCTTTCATGAATGGATGATCTGAAGAAGACTCCACTCTTGCCCCACCTCTCCTTCCTGAAATAGTGACCAGAACCAAGAATGTACCTGAAAATCTGGGCCAGGAGTGACGAGCCATTTTCTGTGCCACTTCTGGAAGAGAGTTTGATACTTCCACTTTCTTTCACAAGGTTCTCCAAGTCGATTTCTTCTCCTCCAATCATTCTTCCTTCATATGTCTGGGAAGTCAAGGCCCTCCATATATTCCCTGACAAAGTTTAGAGTACAGAGTATCTCCCTGCTCCACATCAGAAGCCCTTTGGGTGCAAACCCATTGTTCACATGACCATCTTCTCTCGGAGACAGCCTGATCTTTCTCTTTGCCTTTGACTAAGTGGGCAAGATTTTTATTTTCTATAAAGATATTATTGAGCAGTTGTATGATTTTACCTTGGAAAACTCACTGTAAGGATGTCGTGAGACGAGATGCTAACACATGGGGCTAAGTGGATTTCTGAGAATGTTTCCATTGGTAAGCTATGTTTACCTCCTTATTATTGAGACTCAGAAAATTGTCTTCGTACTCAACCTTGTTGGACTAGTTCTATGCTGTCTTCTGTAAAGAAGAAAGAATGTCCACAATAAGGAAGGGTGGTAGAAAAGAGAAGGCACAAAATCTTGTTCCTTGTGGATCCTTTGTGTAAACAAGGAATTCTTTGTCCTCACTGAAGCTGGAACCTGAACTTGGAAATGCCAAGAGCACAAAGTTGTTTCTACTGGCCCAGTTTGGAAGAGGAATTTGGATAATCCAACTTGAGGCAATTCTCCCACCTGTTCATTTCTCTGAAGCCCAAGGATTGTATGTACTTCTTCCTTTGTGCTTGGGATCTTTCTTCAGGAGTTTCTGTAGGTTTAGGAATAAACTGTCTGCATCCCTTCTTCCTAAACACTAATGGGAAACACTGCTTAGAAATTCTTGGGCAGGAATTGAAGGAGTTTGGAGGAGCAGGTATTCTGTCCACAAGCATTTTTTCTTTTCTTTTCTTTTCTTTTCTTTTCTTTTCTTTTCTTTTAAGATTTTATTTGTCAGAGAGAGAGAGAGCACAAGCAGGGGGAGCGGCAGGCAGAGGGAGAGGGAGAAGCAGACCCTCCACTGAGCAGGGAGCCCGATGCGGGGTTCCATCCCAGGACCCTGGGATCCTGACCTGAGCTGTAGGCAGACGCTTAACCGACTGAGCCACTCAGGCGCCCCTGTCCACAACCATTTTCTAAGGAAATAGAAGTCTTCTCTTGTCCCTGCTAATAGATAAATTTGACTCATTCACTGTTCATATTGTCATGCCAATCCTACATGAACGGGCAATAAATTTTCAAGCAGTCTCAACATATGATTAAATTCTTCCAGGCCTCCTTTCTATAATTGCGTGTATATGATGCAGTCCTGGAGGGCTGCACTATCTTCCGTGCTGTCCCCAATCAGCATGCCAATAGGTTTTCTGTGAAAGGCTTAAGATGGTCTGTAGATTTGTCCTGTGATAGGATATTGAAGACTTCATAAAGAAGAGTTAGATGAATCAGAATGCCACATTATGTCTGCCTGAATGTGTAGTCTACAAGAGCCACAGAAATCAGCCCACAATTTGTAGGGAAATTTATATTTAAAGAGCAAGTAAAAGTACTTTAGACAAAGAAAAACAAATGCACCTTTCAGCTCATCATAGGCTCTTGGGATTCTGAGTCTGTGCAAGATTTTTCTAGCAAGCCAGAGAGGAAAACTGGGGACTCCAGGTAAAAGTAACCGGTTACAGAACTTGAATAAAAAAATAAAAATGAATGAAAGAATACAATTTGTAAATTGTTTTTTTCACATAAAAAATTCTTCCAGATATTCCTCACTGCATTTTCCGTTGGGAATGGGTAAGGAGACATGGACTGGGACTATTTAAGGGCATTTCGCCTTCAGGAACCTGAGACTAGAGTTTATTGATAAACAGGACCCCTGCCACCGACCGTCACTTCTCTCCTTTACAATCACTATTTCTTCATCTTCACTCCTAGGAGCCCCCTCCTTCCTGGCTAAGAAATACCCAAATCCCAGATAAATTTTTACTCAATTTCTTTGCAGACCAAACCCCAATAGGATATCCCTTATTATGGTTAATGGCTTCTCAAAGGCTGTTTTCCCATGTAAAATCCCCACTCATTCTTGAGGATTATGGTTTTTGTTTTTTTTTTTAAGTAGCCCAACATGGGACTCGAACTCACCACAACTCTGAGAGCAAGACCTGAGCCGAGTTCAAGAGTCAGACGCTCAACAGACTGAGCCACCCAGGCGCCCTGAGGATTATGGGTTTTATTCCTAACAATCAGCCACTTCAGTCTTTACATCTTCATCCATCCTAATTCGGGTAGCTGTTTCATTTCCTTGAGGTATTGAGAGCCTGTTATCTGGCGTTCTCTTTGGTCTCCGTTCCCTCATCTTTGGTAGCTTGTTCAAAAATACTCCCATTTGGCTCATGCCTTCCTGTAACCGGGTCCTTTGGTTTCCATCCCCTCTCTCCTTGACTCTGGCTGTGGCCACACACGACTTGTTTGGGCCGATAGAACAACAAATACAACACAACAGAAACTTCAAAAGTGTTCCCACTGTGTGTGTGGTTTGCTCTCTTGCTACTTTTTAAACCCTAATTGCCACGTGAAGAAGGCAGGGCCATCAAGCCTTGTGTGATGACAACACAGCTCAGTTGTTGTGTCATCCAGCCGAGAGCGTGCCTGCGGCCAGACAGGCAGAGGAGGCCAGTCTCGATACAACAGTCAGCCCATGCACCAGCTGTTGGCAGCCACGGGGTGAACCTGCAGACAGCAGCCAGTCTGGCCCCGGCCAGAAGAAATGCCCAACTGATCTGCAGAATTTAGGAGGGAAATAAATGCGTGTGGTTTGAAGTCAGGAAGTTTGGGGGTGGTTTGTTATACAGCAAACGATAACTGATCTATCAGTTAAAAATGAAGGCAATAGTATTTACCTCACTAGGTTGTTCGTGTGGATTAAATGAATAGTTCTTGACATAGAAAGTGCAATGTAAATGTAGGTTATTGTTGCTTTCTGAGTGATTTATCACTCGTATCTTTGGCTGATCTGAGTTGTAGATCAAAGCTTTCCCTGGTGCCTCTAACTAAGACCTTTCTAACTTCAATGGGCTTCAACCTTTGGATGTCCCATCTGGACTCCGGGCAATGAAAACCTCCGGAACCAGGAGAGAAGAAAGTCCAGTCCGCCACCAGCCAGGCCACTGTATTCAGTCAGCACTACACCCCCTTACCCTGTGGCTCTGGGCATCCTTCCCAGTTGGTAATTCCCTTCATGGAGAAAAGCTCAGAAATCTCACCGAAAATCAACTAAAAGGTCCTGAAATGTTTAAGTGGCAACTATGTGTATTATTTGTTAGGGAACATTGATGCCACACTTTCAGACTACAAGGACAATGGTTTGTAAACTAGGATGTATTCACTTTCAGACTCAGACTCATTTACTTTCTAGCTATATTGTTTCTCAGAAAATATATTTCCCAGCTCTCTCCACTGGAGGAACACACGCAAGGTCACCTGTAACATCTTGCTTCTTTGTTTTCTCTTTAAGTCAAATTGGGTAAACCAACAATCTCCCAGGTGAGTGTGTATAATAAAGCTGCAGATGAGGCAAATTACTTCCTTCCTCATCTTTAAAATAGTGATCTCTAAAATCTCTTACAGCTTTTAAATTGGAATTCTCAGAGTATTCTGCTTATCTTATGTAGCACATCATGTAACTGGAGACACCTGGAGTGTGTCTAAAAAGACTTTTAAACAGCAGAAGAGAACCTGTCTCATTTAACAGCTGCAGGGACAATATATATTTAGAAAAAGCATCTCATTGGTAAGTTGGGATATTTTTGGCTGGGTGCTTAGGTTATGCAGAGTTATAAAATGTGTTCGTGTAAGGGTGTGTGTGAGCGGTGGGGCTAGGGAGGCGGTTTTCTCCTTTTGTCCTGTTTGCTTCTCTCTGGTTGCATAAATTATTAAAAAAAAAAAACTGTTTCACATATTTGTAACATGTTCCTTAACTTGTTTAATGGTAATATTCACCGTGAGTAGAGACAAATACATACATATATATAAATATGAATATATAGAACAAAAATATATAAATATATATAAATTATACAAATATATATGTGCAGTATTTGTATAAACACAGTATTTCAGTTTATTTGATACAAGGTCAAGTTCATGGTGTCTTTGAAAAAATGAATCAGAAAGAACCTGTCAAGGGTATTCAGTCCAACTTCGTTTTACCAATGAGGAATTTGAGCATCAGAGTGGTTATTTTATTCAAGGTAACTAGTCCGTGACCAAGGCAGAACTAGACCCTGGCCTTCTGACAAGGAGCTCAAGTCAGTGTTTATCATATTTAGCTTAACAATAACAGCACACATAATTACATTAAGGAATGTAAGGAATGCTTAAACAACAGTGCTCAAAAGGAAAACATTATATGGATTGCTGGGAAGTGATTTTTAACACCTACTTGCAGCAGATGTTAACAGCGAAGGAGTATGGCACTAGCCATAGTTCTCCTCTGCTGGGGTCAGCCAGAGCTAGCAATGTTTTTGAACCTCTACCATTACTAAATGCTTGCTGAATAATGAAGCATGGCCCTTGCCCTGGAGTTACTTAGAGGCTCACAAGTGAGTCAGGCATATGAAAAAAGCAATTTGTTATGCTAGTCCCTTGTGGTGTATACATTTAAATAGTCCTGGGGCAACATTAAAATCTGTACTGCCATATGATTTCATTTATATGTGGAATCTACAAAACAAAACAAACAAAAAAACAGAAATAGACTTATAAATACAGAAAACAAACTGTGATTGCCAGAGGGACAAGTTCGGAGAAAGTTGAAGTAGGTGAGGGGAGGTTTGAACTCTCAGGTCTACGTAAGTCATGGGGATGGAAAGTACAGCGTAGGAATTACAGTCAGTAATAGAGTAATAATAGCTTTATATGGTGACGGATGGCAACTGTCCTTAACTGTGGTGAGCCTTTTGTAATGTATAGAACTGTCTAATCACTCTGTCGTACGCCTGAAACATATTATATGGCAGCTATACTTACATTA
Source organism: Phoca vitulina (assembly GCF_004348235.1). Lineage (NCBI taxonomy): Eukaryota > Metazoa > Chordata > Mammalia > Carnivora > Phocidae > Phoca > Phoca vitulina. The sequence goes on from NW_022589717.1 coordinate 38,107,703, forward strand.
ACAACCAATCTGCACCTACAGTCTCCCCAATAGTATACATTGTTGTGTTTTCTTGGTCTGTATTTTTGTGTTTTGTTTTTAACACACAAATAGTATACTGGAGCATTTTTCTAGTGTATGTAAAGATAAGGCAGGAAGAGCATTGCTCCCCCAAATTAGAGTTAGCGATGGGTAATCGAGGGTGTTAAAGTTTCAAGTACCGAGACTCTGATTTTTTATTTTTTATTTTTTTGTCATTACAGGTGATAGAAAAGTGAGAGAGCTGTCTGGAGCAGCAGGCTCATTTAGTCTAAAAGAACAACCATTAAAAACACAGGAAGAATTTTTTTTTCTCTCCAGCATTGTTATTACAATTCAAAGAATTTTGCTGTTTTATATTCAATCTCAGTTTGGGCTAAAGAAGGACAATTTGTTCCTCTTCAAATGTTTTTGAAGGTTTTCAAGGCGATTGAAAATATTTTGACTTTTAAATTAAGCAGTTTTTTCAAATTTTAAAAAGTAAATTCAGGCTCAGCACTCACGGTCCCAGTGCCAAAGGGAGATGAACATAATCCCAACTGATACAGATGCCCACACTACCCATAAATGTGTGCTTTGATAAGTCAGGCTTTAAATACAATTTGGACGTAAGTACAGACGATTCCCTTTGCGGAAGTCACTATAGTTTCCACCGGAAATTACCCGAGTTAGGAGCTGTCCCACTGGCCAGTGGCTCTGTAGGGATAGTCATGGGCACTGCTTTCTGAGAAATACTCTTCCTGATTCAAAAGCTCTGAACACCAAAGATAAAAGTTATCTCATTTTCACTTGCTTTTAAGAAACTGAAAATAATTTTTTAAAGTGTATAGTAGAAAGCTGACCTTTATATATATATATAAAGCCAACCTTTGATTATCATTCAAGCTTTTCTTTTGGGAAATCTGACTGAGGGGACTGAGTGACAATTCATTGGGAGACTCTGATCTGAAATCCTGCATCCACCCAGAACTGAGAAATGAAAAAACAAAAACATTTTGAAGAAAAATTCTAAAAGAAAGATAAAAGGTAGGAAAGTGTGGGTGTGAGGCATTCACGCTTCATCATTCCTTCTGCAACGTTGACTGGGCCACTTGCCCCAGTGTTTGGCGGTGATTACATTACTGAGCATGGGTTAAAGGTGGGCAGAAGTTAAGAAAGTCCAGTAAAGAAGCTGTTGCAGTTTTCAAGTAAAAGGATAGTTTGCACACAGATGAGAGCAGTGGGAAAGGAGAGCCATGGACAGATTCCAGAGGCCTATGAGGTAGAATAATAGGATCTGGTGATTGACTGAAGGCGGAAGTGGGGGAGAGGGAGATGAGGAATGAAAACCCAAATGGGTTTGGGAACCGATGTTAATAACGCCTCTCCCACAGGTGTTAGGGTGGTCAGTGGTAGATTATGAGTTTGGACACACTAAGTTTGGGGTGCTTGGAAGACCTTTAAATGGAGAGGTTCAGGAGGCAGATGCATGATGTGGAGTGCAGTACGAGCTGGAGATAAATCTGTAATATATATAGTAATAATATATATTATTATTACTTGGCTTGGCTATCAGCATGGAAATGACAACTGAAGATGTGGGTATCCAGGGGACTAGAGAATGAGCAGGCAGAGTGACATAAATGGAAGGAAGCTTGGGGCCATGGGTTTCTTGGATTCTGGAGACTCTGGTGGCTGAAGTTGAGATAGTCATGTTCATTGTAGGATAAATGATCCCTATTCACTCACATGTCTCAGAAGTGGGATTGAGTAACTGAATATAAGAAAGGGGTTCTGAACTGTCTACATATGAAGGACAAAAGATTGCTTCTTGTTATGTCTAGGACAGGTGCCTTTAATCTTTCTTCCCTGGCATGTGGCTAGAGAAGACCAGAAGGAGCCCTGCAGGCTGGTACGGCCGGACCACATCAGCGTGACCGCTGGGAGAAGGCAAGGCTACACTGGGGCCGACTTAGGATTCTCAAACACTGAACTCTCAATCAGACATCTAAAGCTATGAAGTCTCTGGCTGTCGGATCTGCCCTCGATCACTAGGAAAACACTTGAGTCCTAAGATCCTACACTGGGTGTGCTGAGGTGGGGCTGGTGGTGGGGCGTTATCTTTGTTTTTCTATACGTACATGACTGCTGTGTTTATGGCACACTTTCTGTTACTTAGCTTGGGCTGGTACCTGTAACTATAGGGGACGTGGGTTAAAAAAAGGGGGGAGGGGTCCTATCCTCAGGGAACTTATTTAATAGGAATGTAATAGACATTTTTAATCCAGTATCTCAGGACTAATGCAGAATGTAGTTGTAAACAGTCTAGTTTGGTATTAATTGTAAATTGTAGATGTCAATGTAATATTGAACTGAAAAACAAGCAAACCTCGCCACACCTGTTTTTCTAGCTTTTACTCTCATTCAGAAGAGGAGAGCGAGAACTGTAATTCTGTCACCCATCTCCTTCCCCACCCCGACACACACACACACACACACACACACACACACAGCGAGAACTGTAATTCTGTCACCCACCTCCCCCACCCTGACACACACTCTCTCTCTCTCAATACATAAACCACATCCCCGCGCATCCGACGGGACGGGTCCTCAGTCCCTTCATCCCACGCGGCTTCTCCAGCGTCCAGGAGAGCGCTTGCCGGTGCTCACTGCTGCCACCATGCGGGCAAGCGTGAGAATGGAACATCCGTCCCTTCTGCTGTTACTGAATCCAAAGAAATGCAGAACAAAACTTTCCCTATTAATATTCTTTTCCTTCTTCATTCTTTCCCTCACTTCCTCTCCCTTATTTCCTGTCGTCTTTTTCTTTTTTCAGTTTCTTTTTTTTTGAGGGACGTAGACATCTTTTAGAACACTACAAACATAGTGTTAACATCTGAACAATTTCTCTTTTTAAATTCACCAGTGGCCTAATATTGTGGGATTTTTTGGGGGGTAGGGGTTATTTTCTCACTTTTTTACCAGCTTTGATTTAGGCCACAGGCAGACAGATAGAGCCTGATGAGAAATGGAGCTGAGTACCTTCAGAAGTGAAGATAAACCACCTATTTTTCCCTCTGCTTTAAATAAATTACCCATTTCAGATGTAAGACTCTGCTTTAATGATTTTTAAATGACTTTCTTTGCAGACTTGACATCATCTTTCACAATTAAACTTAGCATGGCTAAAATTTCAAGCCATAGTGTTAAACTACTCAATCAAATTATATGGTACTAATTAATAAGCTACAACACATTCTTTACTAGAGTATCATCTTACTCATGTTTTAAAAGAAGCAACAACTGCAGTGAATTAAATAAAATGAAAAAACCTTCCACGTTCACAACTGTTTGTCTTTTCACATCAGGCAGAACAGGATCCCTACTCAGCTCCTGAAAAGCCTGAAGTGATGTGTGACATCTCTATATTTGTCCCTACTAAGGTTTAATGGACAATCAATCTCGCATCTCAGCCGGGGAGCCCTAGATATTCGATCCGAGTATTTATAACATAATTGGAGAAGACTTAATTGCCGGTACTTGTTTTTGCTGATATATCACACATGAAGACCCAATAGGGAAATAGTTTCCCCACCCACCTCTAGTGTGGTCAGAGAATCCAAGAGGAGAAAAAAAAAGAGAGAGAGACGTGCTCTTACCATTATCGTTGCCTTGCTTGATTTCCTCCGCTGTCCGATCTATTAATACATACAAAGACCAAACCACACAGGTGATGGCGATTACGTGGAATGTGACAGAGCAGAATATTTTCCTCCTTTCGCTCGTGGTCATCTGTAGTTTCTCCCACTGCAATCATAAATGAATCACACAATGCTGAGTTTCTAGCTAGGGAAATTTGCTCCCCATTTATATCCCAGACATAGACAATGAATAGAGGAAAAACATAAAATATCCACAATTTCACATGACACAACAACATTCAAATAAGTCTTTGTGTTGGGAAAGATACGGAATCATAACCCCTGGAGTTATATATAACTTAAATAGGTATTAAAATGAAAAGAAATATTTTCCTATTCTCCAAACAAATTAAATCAAATAATTTCTGTTTTGCTAGCCTGTAGTTTCCTTGGGATAGTTTTACTGTTGTACAATTTTTAGAAATTTTAGAAAACATTTCCTTTCAGGTTTCTGCATTTCACTTCTTTGTGGTACTAGATTATAAGTAGTAATAAGTAATCTCTTCTTGGATGAATACTTAACCGGATACAGTGTTGCATTCTTGAATGTACATTAACAAGTGTTTGAATGGCTGAATGATATCTGATGAGAGAAAGTCACCATCTGCTCACAGCCCTTGTCCTAGAGAACACATTTTAGCATCTGGGCAATGGGAGAAAAGTATCCTTTCAAGCACAGTCTTGATTTGCTGCTACCATTACTCTCAAAAATCACTCTCCTTTGGTCACACTCCTCAGAAAGTAGAGGCTGCTCCCTCCTGGGAGAGGAAGAGGGCCGCAGTTTTTACAGTAGTGAGTTAAGGTTTTTTATGAGGGAATATGTGTTTATTTATTTTGGAGAAACAGACTCTCAAAATTTGGATGCCTTGCCAGCCACGGTACCGCTTCATTTCTCTGTTAGGAATTCTGTGTTTAGTTTTCTTTGCACTATTTCTAAAGGAAAATCAAATCACTGTGATCTTATTGGAGGTGAACTGCTGTGCCAGACTTTCAAGAAACCATGATATTTTCCATTCTTATTATGCTCTCGCTAAAGCAAAATCTTTAGAACTTCAGAGGACCCCATTCCTTTCCCACCCATCCCCACATATAATTCCATGTACAATTCAGTCGAAGGTGAGGGCATACGTTCGTGCTCCGTAAGTCCTGGCTCGGCCACCCGCGTGGAGACATGGGTGAAATTGTTTAACTTCTCTGGGCCAGTTGCCTCATCTCCATAAGATGCTGATTGCGGCAGAGGCTGTGACAGAGAGGTTTGGGAGGAGGATACATTCTTCCCTTTTTCCTTTACCAACAGACTCATTCTGTGAGGGGTGACATCGTGCCCAGCTAAAAGCTGCTTTCCAACCTTTCCTGGCAGAGGTGGGCAATGGCTGGTTTCCGCCAATGAGCTGAGATAGCTATCGACTGGGGTATCGAGTTTTTGTCTTCCTGGCACAGTAGCTGCCCCTTCTTCCTTCCCTTCATTTTCTCTTCTTTGCTATCTGGAATTCATAATTAACGGTAGGAGTCCCAACAGCCATCTTGCAACCTCAAGGAAAAGTCTTGAGAATTGGAGAGACCTCAGTCCAACAAACAATGGCTCATCTCTGGATGCCCACTTACATGCGAGGAAAATAAAGCCCTGTCTGACGGAGCCATTGTTTCTCAGGACTCTGCTACTTGCTGTCAAATACAATTCCTGATAAAAGAATTAAATGGATACTTCCTAACTTCCCTTCCAGTCTGACGATTAAGATCCTATAATTTCATTTGTAAGAAGGCCCAATACTTAATGTCTGATCAGGATGCTCCAGAAAGTTTGGTAAAGACTTTAGAGAAATAAAGGTTTCATTTCCAAACACGATCCATTCCCCTCCTACTGGCTAGTCAACAACACAGTTTTCCTTGTAAGGGGCTCTTAGAGCCAATTAAAAATTTCACACTTCATCTTGTACTTTCTTTTTCCTTAAACTATATTTTATATATTATTCCAAATAAATAATGGAGAAATTGTGGTAATGTGGCTCTGAGAAAACCAGGTGCTTCAATCTAGGATCTATTTTTAATTAATCAACATTGAACCGAAGATTTTAGTATGTGTATCTTGGCTTTTATCAAAAGTTCACGCCATATCTGGGAAAGATTGATTTTTAAAATTCCATTTTGTCATTGATTCATTGTCATGTTCATCTGAATAGCCTGTATAATTATAAAATAGAATATTATCACTTGGCAATAGCATTTTGTGATTTAATAACTTGTGAATTACCTTTATGGCCAATGTGACCAAATAAAAAATGCAAGATGGTGCAGAAAAGTGGTTTTACAAGTTCAAATTTCCTAAATGTTCCAAGTGGATGAAAATACCTACAGTAAACAGAATATCCAGACCAAATCAACCATCATTTGCAGAAAAAGAACCTTAAGAATTGTGTCTTCTTAAATCTAAGGAGCATTTTGATGGAGTGGCTGAAACACATTTTTCAAATGTAATGAGCCTCAAAGAAAGAAATATCCATGGGGCTGACAGGGATGGACCAAGCCATTTGTAAAGCCTCCTTCTGCTTCCAGACAATAAAATCTCCTATGTTGTCACTTCCTGAACTCAGTCGCATTTTAAGGGGGAAGTGAAGTGTAAAGGGACCATCAGACTCTCTTGCTTTCCCTTATAAATTCTTACAGGGACTATTTGGGAATTCAAGAGACAGCACACAGGTAAATGCAATGCCACAGTGCCCTCTCCCTAATGATTACATTACTGCACCCAATATTCAGCACAGAGTGCCAACAGCAATCCGTGCATTTTGTAAAATGTTCATCCATCTCCGCGTGTTTTCACGCTTATATCCAAAGTTTGAATACATTTTGCAAGACTTCACGCTGAGGAATGGATAGAAAAGGCAAGGATAGAAATCATATTTTAACAAAGCTGCCATGAAGGGGCTCTGATTTAATATTTGGAATGCTGAAATTTAAATACCACTTCACCAAAGCTTTTGGGACAGGAAAGTGATAAGCTGTCCAGATGCACACAGCCTTTGTGCTCCCCTGTCCAGTTTTACGAAGCAGTGTATGCTGAGGTCCCCGCGAGCCCGGGTGCGATGTTTACCGTTGGGATCTCTCCGAAGGGAGATGGGAGAGACAAGAACTTCCCCGGGTCAGGTGTCAGGTTGGCCCCCGCTCAGCAGCAGGGTCGGCCTCACCTGCGCCCTTGTTCCAGATGCGAATTCTCACACTCCACTTAGGAGAGGACTCTGTGTTGGCTTTGCCCGTGGGCACACAGAAAATATCAGCCCTTGCTCCGTCTCTGATGACACACAGCTCTCTGGCGACGGCGCAGCCTCACTTTCGCCTTGCCACAGCAGGGCAGCGGGCCATTGCCTTTCTTCTTCGGATTATTCAGGCTCCAGTCAAATATCCGTCCCCAAGTCCCTCAGTTTTAAGAGAACACATGTGGGGGCGCCTGGGTGGCTCAGTCATTAAGCATCTGCCTTCAGCTCAGGTCATGATCCCAGGGTCCTGGGATCGAGCCCCCCATCGGGCTCCCTGCTCCTTGAGAAGCCCGCTTCTCACTCTCCCTCTGCCTGCCACTCTGCCTACTTGTGCTCTCTCTCTCTCTGTCAAATAAATAAATAAAATCTTAAAAAAAAAAAAAGAGGACACGTGTGTCTCCAAGCTGACTCAAGGAAGCTGGTGGAACTGAGAAGCTGGCAGCTCCCTTTCCCCGCCCTGAGGGGCAAGGGACAGCCATGCACCACACCACCCCACTTTCTACAAACCTTTATGCTGCCCCCATCCGTCTGCAAGGCCTCTTTTACTCTTTCAAAATGGGAGATAAGCTAATGGGGGCCAAACCAGTTTCACAAAATCTTAGCACCTTCTACATGGATGGTTTTGGACCTTGCTGTAGGCTTTACAATCTCTGGGTCTTTGGTACCTGTTTTATTGTTCTTGCCCTTTGGTGCCTTACTGAAAGCCCTCAACAATAGAAAGAATTGAGCAGAACTCTGTTATTCACTTAGAAATATACAACTCGATTTTTTTCTGAGGACTTCCAAATTGGAGTATAAATTGATGCAAAGATTGTTTCCGTGAAATTTTCCATTCGTGCTAGCTAAATCTAACTGTGCAGGTTTTCTAGTTTCAATTACTTGTATTTGTATTCTGTCCTAAAATACAATTTAAGAAATACCGTCCAATAAGAATGTTTTTTTAAATCTTCCTGTCAGTGAAGAATAAAGGCAGTTCATTTGCACAATATCAAAATACACGGGCTGGGGACTGCTTTACTAATTCCACTTCCTTTGCTTCCTTGACATAGTTCCAACTACATTTTCTAACTTTCTTAACGGCCTTAAAACCAGAATGATCAGCAAATCTACTGAATGATGGAGCAAATAACTACCACCAGGTGGCACGAGGACCATACCGTAGGAGTAACCAAGACTATTTTCCCTGCCTAGAGCCAGACTCAGGAGCTCCCAGCCAGCCAGCTGTGCAGCTCTTCCTAGTCATTTCAGCAACCAGCATAAATGCAAAACCACACCTAATTGTCCCTCCCTGTCATAACACTTAAAATATTCTGAATCTACTTATCATATGGTAGAATTTTACTGCATGTGCGTGAAAATAATATCCGGGACAGCACATCTAAAATTAGATTTTTATTTTTTTTTTATCTGCATGCTTTAGTAAGATGTATTGTGCCCGAGGATAGTAAGTAAACCCTACAAAAGTTCTGAGGTTTACAATATTGGTGAAGTTTCTAGAGGGCCCACTGGCGTGGGGGCAGTAGTTTTTTGTTTTTTTTAATTGAAGAATAGTTGACACACGTTACATTAGTTCGAGGTGTACAACATAGTGAGTGATTCCCAAGTCTATACACTCCCCGCTGCTCACCACAAGTGTAGCTACCATCTGTCACCCTACAACACCATTGTGATGCCATTGACTATATTCCCTTCGATCCCGGTGACTTAGTCGTCCCATAACTGAAAGCCTGTACATCCCACACCCTGATCCCCAGCCCCTGTCCCCGCAACCATCAGTCTGTTCTCTGTATTTACGAATCTGTCTCCTGGGGCGGTGGTTCTTAAAAAGTGTTCCCCAAGGGCGCCTGGGTGGCTCAGTTGGTTAAGCGACTGCCTTCAGCTCAAGTCATGATCCTGGAGTCCCAAGATCGAGTCCCACATCGGGCTCCCTGCTCAGCGGGGGGTCTGCTTCTCCCTCTGACCCTCTTCCTGCTCGTGCTCTCTGTCTCTCATTCTCTCTCTCTCAAATAAATAAAATAAAATCTAAAAAAAAAAAAAAAAGTGTTCCCCAAAAGCATCAGCTTGGGGCTTGTTGGTGTTAAATTAACGAAACAAGGAGGCCACTGGGCGGAGGCGGCTCTACTACCACGGCAGCCTACCTAAGCTAACCCAAATCTAAGCCTATACATGCCTGAAGGCTCAGCAATGGAAACCTCGGGATAACCAGTCACAAGCAGCCAACTAGACTTTGAGCTACAGCCAATCGAATGATTACCTTTCTTTGCTTCTGCACTTGCTCTATATAAGTCTCTCCCCTGGATCCTGTGGATAAAGAGCTCCCAACCATTTCTGGTTTTGTACTGCCTGATTCAAACTGAGTTTTGCTCAAATAAACTCTTAAAATTTTTAATATGCCGGAGTTGAGCTTTTAATGTTGGAAATGCAATATTTTGGGCCCCACACCAGACTTACTGAATCAGAAACTCTGGAGGTGGGGCCCTACAATCTGTGTTTTAACTAACCCTCAGGTGATTCTGATGCAAGGTAGATCTTGAGACGCACCTGCCTCATGACACTTGGCAGAGTCGTATGGTGACCTCAGTGAGTCTACCCTAGGAATAGCACTTGCCACTCCCTGTCATAAACTAATTAGTAGTCCGGGAAAGGGAAATCAACAGACCAGTTTGGTTACCTGGCTGTGATATAAATATTTCAAGCTGAATGAACAATTACAAAATCAGTGAATTTGTTTGAAATAAATTAATTCGGTGTTAGCTCATTAATCACTAAACTATTTCATTTTTAATTTTAATTTTCAAATTAGTGTTACGGTACATGAAAACATATTAAAATATAATTTTCTTAGTTAAAATTCAAATACTGTGGGAGAGAACCAAACAACAGACTCTTTACATTTATGAGGCATAACTCTTGAGACCTTAATGGATCCCCGAGTTCACAGATATGCCTTGGTAAATCATTTCTCTCTTAAAAATAGATTGAAGAACCCTGGAAAAAAACTGTGACCTCTTCAGGGGTTTAGTGATATATATTTTTAAAGATTTTATTTATTTATTTGTCAGAGAGAGAGAGAGCACAAACAGGGGGAGCGGCAGGCAGAGGTAGAAGTAGGCTCCCCGCTGAGCAAGGAGCCTGATGCGGGGCTCGATCCCAGGACCCTGGGATCATGACCGAACCAGGGGCAGATGCCCAACTGACTGAGCCACCCAGGCACCCCTCTTTTAGTGGTATTTACTATAAACCTGATGATAGATGGGAAACAAGACAACCAGAATGAGATGTGGAGGGTGGGTAGTTGGTTAAGCTCACTGATTAGTTAAGGGGCTCACTATCTGACAAAAGTCAGAAAGCGTCCATGATTCAAACTTGTCTCTCAACAGAATTACAAATAACCGTGTACGTGGATCTCCGGGCTTTCTTACAGAGAGCCCAAACCTCAAATGTTATATCCATAAATGTCCTGTGCGACTACTATAATCTCTTAAAATCATCCTTTCCCCCCCATAGTTCCCTCTTCCACTTTGGGTCCACTGACATGAATGATTTCACATCTTTTGTGCATGGTCCCATTTGAAGGCGCATTCTCTACTTTTGGTTGAGTGTAGCTCCTCTATGTCTCTTGACAACAGGACAAGAGGGATGGTCTTGTACTGCAAGAGGGGACCTATATCCAAAAAATCTGCAAGCACAAACAGTGATGAATGAACCATCCAAAACTCCAATCGAAATGCAAATACAGGATTAACAATTACCATGTTGGGATCATCGGAGCACATGTTGATTTATAGTTGGGGGAAACAGTCATGGATACCCAGGTTAGGTAAAGATAATACTGCAAGTAACTGGCAGTCTCTCTGAGAAATGGCTTATACATTTTTCCCACAAAGAGGAGGAACACCTGGGAATCTGAAATCAGTGGCTATATCTTGCTACCACTCAGTTTGTCTCCTTCAGTATTTAGAGTTACTGAATAATGGACATTACCTGAACATGGAGGGGAATAAAAGTAAAAATTATTCAGTTCTAGGAATCTTTTAAAATTACAAGTAGTTTTCAGACTTGGCTGTCTAACAGAATCCTCTGGGGAGCTAATGCCCAATCTCTACACCCAGGCTTGGCTGAATCCAGCACTGAGGAATGAGCTAGGCAGTTTCAAAGTTTACTGTGTTTGGGATTCAAGGGGTACTTGTTAAAAAAAACGAAGGTTCTGGGTTCAAATTCTGACTCTACCACTAAGTGCTGTGTGATCTTGGGTGAGTTATTTTAATTCTCTGTCCTTCCATTTCCTTTCCTGTAAATCGTGATAAGAACAGTACCTACTTTACAGAGTCAAGTTGAAGTGAGTTAATGCATATAAGGGCGGAGCAGTATCATGTACTTAACAAGAATTCAATAAATGTTAGTGACTATCATAACTTGGAACTTGCAGCACCATATCCAATTACACTTCAATTGTCTTTACCTTTTAGATTAACGCATCATGTTGATAACATAACAGAAAGATGAAGAACAGATGAGCTGGGATTTGTTCACACAGAATTAAGGCAGTCAAAGCCACCTATCCCCATCTATTTTCCAAGTACAAATAGGTTTTTTTTTTTTTCCTGAATAGTGAATCTCATAGCAGGGAAATACAGTCTGTTTTTGTTAACTATTTGTACAAAGAAGGGTAAGTGGATAATTTACTCTGCATAAACTTGGTAGAATCATTCAAAAGGCTGCACAACGGTAGCTTCTTTTCTGTTAGGATTAAAAAAAATATATCACCGGCTGTAATATATGCGTGCCCCAGTTAGTTTTCTTTCTTTTTGTTTGGAAATTCAATTCAAAATGTTATGTTAAGACTTCCCAAATAAATAACTGTTCTGGGTGACAGTTTTCATAAAAGGCTGAAGGGACTCAAACAGTCCAGATAAATGGAAAGCATTAATGTGGGTGTATGGATTATAATTATGTCTTTCCTGAGTAAAGGAGGACATGAGAGCCAGCCTGATAGGAAACATCCAGAAATATGCCCCAGGGCCTCTATTCTATCTTCGTGATTGCACAACCCAAAAGTTACCTGAGAATGGATAAGTGAAAGAAATAGCTTATTGTCCTCAAAAGGTAATTAACTTGGGTTTCTATACAAGATGACTCTTAACATTTGCTTTTCAAAAACAAACATTTTTTGAGGCCAACCGATACAATAGTACTTTATTGAGAAGAGTTGGTATGACTTTACAGTATTTTGGAAGCAGCCTAGTTGAGTAGAAGAGTAGAGGTGTTCTATCAGGGCAAATCCAACTTAGCACAAAAATCTAAGCATCCCAGAAATACCATTTTAAAGCTCTAGGAGAAGGTGCACTTATTTAAAGCAATAGTAGTAAAAATAAATTGTATCAATATGATTGTCACATTAGTTTACAATGTGAGTAATAAGTTACTAAGAAACATGCTGATGCAGAGAGATGTAAATTACCAGATGAGAAACTGTCCAAATGCAAAGACGCTAGTAGCATCAGAGGCCAAATGAACACAGAAAATGTTGGAAAGAACCAGGGGGAGCAGGGAGAGTTGGGGTAGGAGCAAGGGGTCCGAGTGGGAGGTGAGGAGCACAAAGTGCCAGTCAGGTCAAACAGGCAAGAAGCCACATGCTCAGAGAGGCTCTGGAATGAAGTCACTGAGAACACAGACTCTGGGGTTAGGCCAACCTGGATCAGAGCCACGGGCAGGAAGTCTCAACTGTCTGATGTGGGGCAAGTGACCTACCTCCTTAAGCTCCAGTTTCCTTGTGGGTAAAATTGGGATAATGATACTATTTCTTTTACAGCGTATTTGTTAGAATTATAGAAGATAACATCCATACATGGTTAACATTTAGTAAACCCTCAAGTAAGCCAGGGGCCCATACTGCTCTTGGGCCCATTGTGGGCTCAAAAACATTACTAGTTTTTGAATTCCTTGAAATGTAACAAACTCAGTTCGCCTTCGTTCCCACCACTCTCTTTGGTATATACCCCGCTTACCTGACTCATTTATATTACCTGCTTGCTGCCTGAGGGCAACTGAATTTGTGATCCTTGGAGTACTAACATCAATAACCAGTTTTTCAGAGATAGGAGCCATGAGGTAAAAAAACAGACATCCCGTGCTTTCAGAATCTTGGAAAGAGCTGAGGCTCTTAGGGGTGATTCAAGGGGTCTCAAGGGCCACTGAGTACTAAAAGATGCTCAGAGGGAACAGTCTGGAAGACCCAAGTTATTGTACTGATGTGCTGGAAGGCATTTATAGAAAACTTGTATGTGAGAATATCAATATTACAGGTATAAATAGTCTAAAAAGTTGTGGCCAGTAAATCCAAAGTTGCTAAAATATTTGAATAAAGCATATTAGATATATTACATTCAAACATATCAGGATTACAATGTTCTCTTTTTATAAAATGTATGTATATTACATAGTAAATGTATATCTACAAATACAGGAATTTGTTATATTAAACATTTTTTTCTTATAAACCTTTTCCTGATCTCCCATTGTTTGCTTTCAAGTAGTTCATGAGAAATGAGATTTCCTTCAAGTTTTGAGCAAGACATTTGTAGTGTAAGAAAAAAGATTTGCTGAGTGAAATCATCCACTAGATGGTGCAATGATATCACATATGAAGATGACTTGGGCGGGACAAAAAGAAAGAAATGGACAAGTAAGTCTGTCTAGAGGGGAGAGATACTATGTGGTACTCTCGCACATCAGCATTGGAGTTGATATGGTAACAGTTAAAATGGCAAATTCTGAGGCTCTGTCCCAGATCCATATGGGGGTACTTAGGAATCGGCATTCTTAATAATCACTCCAACTGATTTTTCTGTATGCTGAAGTTTGAAGATTACTTTTCTGAGGGAAGAAAAATTTAGGGAAACATTTTAGAGAGAATTTGTAATTTCTAATATTTTTTCACAAGAGTGAAAATATTTCCACTTCCGTGCCACCACCCTTACCCCCCAAAAAACTCACCTAAATCTGGATTGATTAGTATTGTCACGTAAGAACACAAATTACATACAGACTTAATAGATGCACTTAAACAAAATTTATTTTAAAATATTCAACCAATACTCGGTTGTCTGCTTCCTCTTCAAGTTCATGGTGAAAAATATCCTATGATACATTCAGGAAGAGATACCAGTATATTACCGCTCCAGGCTGCTGAGCGGGCAGATCTACGGTGTTGGGTCCGTGGGGATAGTTTATTATGGGCTGTGACTTCATAATGAAAACAAAGGGAGTAACTGGACCGCATTCCATAAAATGGCCTATTCCTCCTTGTCTACGGATTTAAGATCTTGCCTAGGACTCCTGGAATTGCCACTGCCATCTATGAGGTTCTTCCCTAGAAGAAATAAACACATCCCAGAAATATATATTCCTCATGTTTATTTATTTTGTGTCTCCCTTCTTTCCTCCTCAGTGATTATACATAGGCCAGTGCTCTTTCTTTGTACCTAAAATGATCATAGCTTTGCATTCTAAGAGAAAGTACCCATGCACGAAGCAGAATCATAGAGACTGGGAATATTGGAAGTCTTTTAAGAAGACCCAATTTTAACCCCTCATTTTCTACGTGGAGAGACTGAGGCCCAGAGAACTGAACTGATTTGCCCAGAGTAATACTCTAAGTGTATGTAGTTTGTTTGTTTTCCAAGCTCTATTGAGTAGTGGATTTTTTCAATCAGGAGCTAATTACTGAAGCATCACAATGTTTCAGATATTTTCTAGGTGCAAGGAACAAGATAAGCCAAATTCCTGTTTTCACGAAGTTTACATCAGCGTCATAATTGTGGAGCTTCGAGTATTAGAATGGGGCGCTGTATGATTGCCCATTGGACTTTGCTTTCATGAATGCATCTATCCTTCTCCCAACTGTCTTTTCACGCGCGCGCGCGCGCGCGCGTGTGTGTGTGTGTGTGTGAATGTATGTAGTTACCTTTCTAAAATATTCCTTTGGGTGGCAGCAAAGAAAAAGAGAGGTTTCTCCATGGAGTCTCCATTGTCCAATGTCAATTCTACTGACAACTCCTTGTCAATACTTATTTTTAGGACAAAAAAAAAATTCTTCATCCTATTTTCAACCTGCTTTAAGAGTAGTGTCACATCTGAACGCTGTGGTATAATGTGACTGGGTTGAGTTCTTACTGTTGGTGGTGGTGTTTTACTCTCACATAAACATTTGAAATAAATCTGATAAATAAATATATTTTATTCTACTCCAGCTTAAATGGCAGACAGTGAAGCTTTAATCTCTAACTATTGATTCACATTTTAGATATAATAACACAAGGATAACACAAATAAAATCAGTTTTATCAGTACTTTGACATCAAGCATAATTAGTTGGCTTACTATATTACCTTTAAACTTGTTTTGGCATTTTAGAGACTGAGCCTTTGCTAAGAGTTTTGTCCTAAAACTGAAGCCTTTTTATTAAATAGTGGAGTTCTTTGGAGTTTCTAGGGGTATATAAGTTCCCTAAATTGTATGTAAAATGTTGCATTTACTTTTCCTGGGGAGAGGTTCATACTTCTCATTGAATTCTCAGAGAGGTCTGAGACACTTTCCGGATTAAGAGCCCTTGCTTTAAACTGCTCTCCCTTTAATTGATTTAATAGTAACATATCCACTTCTTACAAAATAAGGAAGCACCGGACCAGGGAAGGGGGGGAGGAATCTCCAGAGGCTAGAAATGAAACTTAGGGTTGGGGAACGTGACATGTTTGGAAAACAACCACAACTGGCCAATTTCCTCATTTGTAGCACTTAGAATGGTTCTAAATCTCAAATGCTGATTCTCAGCCTACTGGTGGTGGGAGACAATGAGCAACGCTCGTTCCTGTTTACGTGGGAATGTTCAATTGTTCCCATATTTTGCCGTATAAGAAACACAACTGTGTCCCATCCTGCCATCCCCAAACCTTGTGTTCTTCCATTTAAGAAGAAGTTGCTTTCAACCAAGGAAAGCTTTTGGGTAGCCAAGCGTTTTATGTCAGTTTAGAGGACACCAAAAACAATTTGTTCTGGACCTCCCAGAGCTCTTGCCAAGAAATCTGTTTTGAGCAAGGATCCCTTATGTCTGATTACTCTCTCTGTGGAATTTCTTGAGACACAAGCAATACTTGTTCACATTCTAGAACAGATTCCATTTTTCTTCCTAGACTTAAGAGTGAAAAGTGAATACGAGAGGAATTCTTATTCAAAAGTTCTCATTTAATAGCCTGTCCTTTTTTCCTCCAGTCTCTTTGGAAGTCTAATAAAAATGGGGTTCTTGCTCCTCTCTCCCAGGTCCTTCATTCCCAGTCATTAAAATTCTGATAAAACATCTTTTTCCACAGCAGATTCAGTTGTCAATTTCTCTAATGCCACTGAATCCCTGCAAAGGGATAGGAATCAAATAGTAAGCCAATCTAATAGTATTCTACTAACTTGTCCTTATAAAAAACAAGAGGTGAGGGTCAGTTATCCACATTGAAAATGGAGCAGGAATGTTTAATATTCCCATTTAAACATCCCCCCCTTTTTTAAACATCCCCTTTCTATTAAAGATCATAAAATGCTTCCAATGCTTGAGCTGAGCGTGACAAAAGGGAAAGAGGGGAAGGTGAACTTCAGGTTATGTGAAAATTTACAGGGTTCTGTAAATAGAGATTTGTCTGAGGAAACTGCAAAGATTCAGAGCGTGAGCAAGAGGTGAAAAGGCAAGCAGTGAGGTGGGGAGAGTAGGCAGGACCAGATGATGAAAAGCCTTGAGTATCAACCCAAAGCCAGGGAATCTGGAGCCCAAGATCGACATGGATTAATGTGTGGGGAAAAGTAGCAGATGTTCTTCCCAGATTTCCTTCATGGAATTTGTTCAAAAGAAATCTCATTATGCCTAGTTGAAGTGAAAAGCAAGACCACAGGGACACAAATGCGGGCTGATCTCTTTGAGTGAGACACCAGACAGAGTTTGTCTGTCCTTCTGAGGAAATGGGGAGAAGGAGGAGTTAAGTTTGTTGGGGGGTAGCTGAGAGGAGGTGGATGCCTCCGGCTTCATGATGAGATTGCTCACCTGCTGCTGGACTCACCAAATGGTAAGGTAAGTGAATTTGGGGACAAAATCCACAAAGTGACTGATCTTTGATTTATATGAACAGAGGTCGGATAGCCTGTATGGACAGAGTATGTAGAAACAGAAAAGATGTTACAGGTGCTTGCAGAAAGCAGGTGCAAGATGTGGGTGGGCATTAAGGAGGGCACGTGTTGGGATGAGCACTGGGTGTTAGACGCAACTAATGAATCACTGAACACTACATCAAAAACTAATGATATACGGTATGTTGGCTAACTGAACATAATAAAAAGATAAATACATTAATTTTAAAAAAGGATGTGGATTGTCCCAGGCCATGGATTTGAGGTGTGGTCCAAGTTTAAGCAATCTCCAAGGAGAAAGATAGGAAGGAGTTTAGGGTTTAAGGCTTACCAGGGTTTTTAAAGGCCGTTCTTATAGCTATATGGAGGGCAAACTGGAGAGAGGGTGACTGACTAGTAGTTTCCGCTACTCGTTTTTCCCTCTAAGGGAGGGAAAGAACTGATCTCTTAACAGTGGGTCTTAGTAAATATAGCTTCTACTTTGGAGAACATTGATACTCTCAAGGGTAAACTCCCTTAACTTCCTGTCTTTAGACTAAAACCATATTTATAACTGCATCACACCCTTCTTACTTCCTTTCCTCTTATTGAAGAAGAGGACAAAATGTCCCTCTGCCGTCCAAACTAGTCATTCCCCGTGACTCTGGACCCTTTGGTTGTATCTTTTCATTTATTTTTAATTTCTCTCTCTATATATGAAGCCCCCATAAACACTTGCATGTCTCTCCCAGTTCTTGCTTTATAGTAGCTCATTGCTTTTTTTAACTGCATGTTCATTATAGAAAACTGATAAAACACAGAAAAGTAAATCAAATAAAATCATGAGTAATCTCATCTTCAGTGTGTCTCTTTAATTTTATCTTCTTTATGTGCACATGCCACATATGAGTATGTAAACATTCAGACCATTTTAAAATGGAAATTTAATTCATATATATCTTTATTTCTTTGAAGCCCCAACAGAATGGAGGTGGAGAGATAAGGGGAGTGATTGATAATCAGGAAAGTATGAAGGAAGTTTTCCTTTGTGCTAAGAAGAGGTCAAAGGATCGAGGGAGGAGGAAAAACATACCCATGTTGGGAGGCTGGATGAGAACAGGGCTCATCTACAAGCTGCTTTAGCAGGCAGAGAGGTCTTACTCTTCAGGGAGAACTTAGAGAATGTGGCTAACAGAGGACCACTTTGGGAGACATTGTTGACAAGATGGAATCCATGCAGGGTCTGCGTCACCTCTCTAAGACCATCCAGCCTTAACTTAAAAACCTCTGATTGTCGGCACTTGTGTTCTAGCCTATTATTCATCCCATCAGTGGAGCCCGGGAGGACAGGATTTTACCTCCATCCACTGCTTCAGCCATTGGCTACCAAAAAGGAGTGTCCTCTTCTGTGCCACAATGCTTTTCTCCCATCTGCAGAGCCGGGGCAGACACTCCCTTTTACAGTGTTCCAGAATATTTGCACGTAGAGGAAGGGGGGTGGTCAGCCTTGGACATCTAGTGGAGTGGTAATGGGAAGGCTTCTACCCTATAATTAGTTGGAAGAAGCAAGAATTGAACAACTGTGAGCCACCAAGCCCCAAACAGTGTTTTGTTGACACAATTTTAAAAAGTGACTTTGAGAGATAAGGGACATGTATACTGCACATATTTAAAGTGTAAAAGCTGATAACTTTTGATTTATACACCTGCGAGGCTATCACCCCAGGTGATATGAATATATGAAGAATATGAATATATCTATCATTCCTCAAAGTTTCCTCTTATCCTTTTGTAATTTCTCCCACCCAACTCTTCCCCTGCACCTTCTCCAGGCAACTAGTGATAGGCATTTTTGTCATTTTGTCATAGATTAGCATGCATTTTCTAGAGTTTATTATAACAATATATGGTCTTTTTTTGTCTGGCCTTTTTCATTCAGCTTAATTATTTTGAAATTCACGCATTGTATCTTGTATCAATAGTCATTCCTTTTATTGCTGATAGTATTCCTATTGTATGGCCATACTACAATTTGTTTATTTGTTCACTTGATGAACATTTGTGCTGTATCCAGTTTGGGGACTACTGAATGTGCAAGTCTTTGTAAGAACATACGTTTTTATTTCTATCAGATAAATACCTAGGGGTGAAATAGCTAGATTATATCATAGGCATATGTTTAACTATTTAAAATACTGCCAGACTTCTTCCCATAGTGGCTATACCATTTTATACTTCCTCCAGCAATGAGTGAGGGTTCCGTTTCCTCCATACCTTCCCAAATTTTGGTATGATCAGCCTGTTTAATTTTAACCATTCTAATAGGTGTATAGTGGTATCACTGTGGGTTTTAATTGGCATTTCTCTAATGACTAATGATGTTGAACACCTTTTATGTTTTCATTTGCCATCTGTGTAACTTTTTGGATGAAGTGTTTATTGAAATGTCTTGTCCATTTTAATTTGTTGGGTTGTTTGATTATTTTACTGTTGAGATTTCAGAATTCTTTATATAAGTGAAACACAAGTCCCTTATCAGCTGTATTATTTGGAAATATTTTTTCCCAATGTGTGGCTTGACCTTTCATTAACTTAACAATGACTTTTGAATAATAGATGTTTTTAATTTTGACAAAATCCAGGATACCAATTTGTTCATTTATGGATTTTTTTAGGGTCGTATCTAAATATCTTTGCCTAACCCAAAGGCTTTCTCCTATGTTTTCTTCTAGAGGTGTTATTGTTTTAGGTTTCACATTTATAGGTTAAAGTTTGAGTTAATTTTAGATATAGAGGGAGACGTGGATAATATTTTTTTTGCATTTATTAAAAAGGCCATCCTTTCCCTATTGAATCGCTTTTGCATCTTTGTTAAAACAATTATTTGAGTATATATGTGTGGGTCTGTTTCTGGACTCCATTCTGGTCCATTGATTTATTTGTCAGTCTCCATGAATATTACTACATTCTTTAATTCCTGTTGCTTTATAGTATATCTTTAAATTAGGTAGTGTTATTCCTTCAAATTTGTTCTTCTTAAAAATTGATTTAGCTATTCTAGTTCCTTTGCATTTCTATGTGAATTTTATATTTAGTTTGACAGCTTATTTTTTAAAAGCCTGCTGGGATTTTTTTAAAAATTGGGGTTGTGTTAAATCTGTAAGTCAATTTGGGGTGGGGGAGAATTGACCACAATATTGAGGCTCCCAATCTGTGAATACACTAGATCTCTCTGTTTATGTAGGTCTTTAATTTCTCTCGGCAGTGTTTTGTTGGTTTCAATGTACAGTCTTGTGCTTCTTTTATCAGATCTATCCCTAAGTATTTAATAATTTTAGTGCTATCGGAAATGTTGTTTTAAAACAATTTCTAATTTAAAAGTTTGTTATTAGTATATAGAAATAGATTTGATTTTTATATATTGATCTTGTGCCCTGTAATTTTGCTAAATTCACTTAGTAGTCTAATAGCTTTTTGGAAATTCCATCTGATTTTCTACATAGATAATTATGTCATCTGCGAACAAACACAGTTCTACTTAGTTGTTTCCAATTTGAATTTTTTTTCCCTTGCTTTATTACCCTGGCTAGAACCTTCAATACAATGTTGAATATGTTTCATTTTTAAATAAAAAAAGAAACATTATGCTAACATACTTCAATGAAAAGTTTTTTAAATGTAACAGTACATCATGAATGTCACTGCCTTGCATTTTTCATGGTTGCATATATGTTATCACATAGCTCAACTGAAGTCTCTCCTACCAGCTCACTATTAGAAATTTTGGTTGTTTTTGGTGTAGTATCTAAATATTTTTGCCTATCCCAAAGTCATCCAAATTTTCTCCTATGATTTCTTCTGGAAGTATTACTGTTTGAGGTTTTACATTTGTTTGTTCACTGTTATAGCTAATACTGTGCCAAGAATTCATGTAGCAAAATATTGTGCACATCCATGATTACTTCATTAAGGCCAATTTTTAGAAATCAAATTTGATGGAGACATTGTATGACATATTTAAGACTTCTGGTACATGTCAAATTTGCCCTCTGGGAAAATTATCTCACTATGAGCATGTTTTAAATGCCAATTTAAGAGGATAAAATTGATACTAGACTGTTCAAGTGTTCATATTTTGGATTGCTTGTAAGATGGAATACTCTGTGTGTGTGTGTGTGTTTACTGACCGTTTGCATTTCTTTTTGTATTGCTTTTTCCCATATTTTTTCCTATTGGTTGCTTATCTTTCTGATTTTTAAGAACCCTTATATGTTTATGTCCAGTGAAAAAAAACATGTCCTTTGGTCCTCTGCTCCACCAAAAGCATTTTAGAAAGCATATTCTATCTTTCTCTGAATGTCAGCGCTTTCTTACCTTCTGTAAATTCTTCAACCCTCTGAAATGCAGCTGTTGAAAATGTTACTCCACTGAAATTTTTGGCTCACTCTGAGTGTTGTCTGCAGCACTTAACACTACCTGACTCTTCCAGCTTCTTTTGAAGCCTTTGGCTTCAAGAGTGTCACCTTTCCCTGGTCTTTTGCCCCTTTCTGGCCGCTGTTGTCCAGCATTCTCTGGTCTTTTGCCCCTTTCTGGCCGCTGTTGTCCAGCATTCTCTCTCGGCCCCTCTTACCCACTTGCTCCTACATCTTGGTCCCCAGGGCTCCGTCTTCATCCACGTTCTCATCACACCTCACTCTTCACTGACTCGTCTGAGTCTGAGGCTTCCATTACCAGGGACATCCTGATGACTTCCACCCGCATTTCTTTCCAGATTCAGCCTCTCTCAGACTCACTCCTTTACCTGGCTGGCTCATAGACATCTCAAGCTCATGTGTCCTCACTGGGTTTCTTATGTTATTTCCCCAAATTTTCTCATCTGCATGTGTATTCTTCCCTGGTTAATAATGAAACCCTTTACCCAATCACTCAAGGCAGAAAGCTGAGACCCATCATGGACTGTTTCCTACACCTTATCTCTCGGTGTCAGCTCTTGTAGCTCTCTAACCAAACCCTATCAAATGCCTCCCTCTCCATCACCTCAGTACTGCTTTAATTGAGTCCATATGGTTTTCTAGCTTGCATGTTGTGCCTGGCTTACCTACATGGGCAATTCATTCTCTACACATCGCTGCAGAGTGATCTTTCAAAAGTACTAATATATTAATTCATTATATAATACTCTTACTGTCTTCCCATGCCCTTCTGGATAAAGTTGAAATTCTTTAGCAAAGGATCTGATATAACCTGGCACTTGCTTTCTAAAGATTTTTTTTTTTTAATTTATTTGAGATGCAGGGGGAGGGGCAGAGGGAGAGAGAGAGCCCTGCTGAGTGCAGAGCCCGACAGGACTCGACGAGGCTGGATCCCACAACCCTGAGATTGCAACCCGAGCTGAAACCAAGAGGTGGAGTTTCAACCGACTGAGCCACCCAGGCACCCCAACCTGGCACTTGCTTTCTGTTTAACTTCGTCTAATATCTGTCTTAACAATAATATTAATAGCTTTACATTGTAAATTTAATTCTCAAAACCTCTCTATGATGGACATCCTATTATTATTTCCACTGTAGATGAGGATGGGAGGTTGGGAAACTTGCCAATGGTTATCCTTTTTTCTGGCAAAGCCAGCTATTTTCAATTTGTGAATTATTCATCCTGTGTGCATTTAAATGTACTGTTTTCTTGCATAAAATGTCCTCAACTGTTAATATCTCACAGTGAGACATCTAGTCACCACTCATTACCAATTTCAACTCCCTCCCTACCTGGGAAGCATTTCCTAACAATCCAGGCAGATATGATCACTCCCTAATTCAGACCACAGAGGCAGTCTGGGATAATGCTTAAAACCCCTGACTTGGGCATAACGTTGATTTAAGACTGAATCCCAGCTCTACTGGGTAGAATGGAGACCTTAGTTTCTTTAACCTCTCGAAGCCTGAGTTTTCTCACCTGTGACATTATGATAAGAACAGCTATTTCGGGAGCCTTGGTAGCTTGGTTAAGCATCTGCCTTAGGCTCAGGTCATGATCTCAGGGTCCCGGGATCAAGCCCCAGGTCAGGCTCCCTGCTCAGCCTGCTTCTCTCTCTCCCTCTGCCGCTCCCCCTGCTTGTGCTCTCTCTCTCTCTCTGTCAAATAAATAAATAAAATATTAAAAAAAAAGAGAAAAGAACACCTATTCCATGTTTCTTGGGAGGGTTACATGAGGTTGGGTGTACAGCAAAGCGTGCAGCACAGCGCTTGGCACCAGTAAGCAACCAGGAAATTCTGGCTGATTATCGTGGCCATTAATATAATGCATCTTAGTGTATAATTACTGTAAATGATATACACCTTTACCAAATTTACTTAGTGGTAACCCAAGATGAAAATTTCCCTAAGACCTCAGTAATCTGATAACCTATATATTTGCTAACATATTTATATTTATATACTATAAATTATTTCATTCACCACATTTCTCTCTTTGCTTTGGCTGCTAATCTTTTTGGAAACAAACTACTCTTCCCATCTGACCAGCATACAGGACCCATGGTATGCATCTTCTTCATGTTTGTCTTATGATTTTACTTCACTCACTTCTTTTCCCTACAACCTCCTTAACCATTGGCTTTACTTTTTGGCATGTGTTTCTGCAAGCAGGCTAAAATCTTTTGTGCATTGTGATGGAGTGCTAATAATTTCTGAAGGATATAACAGGCGAGGGCTGAGCTAAGTAACCTAAAAGCCTTTGTAGATTGACGTTTGAATGCCTCATCTGTCAAATCACAATAATGGAAAGAAAATAATGCCAATTCTTCAACAGTGGATATGATAATTTGTACTATTTTATATGAATAAAATTCTTTAGCTTATTGAAATAAGAATGGCAGCTGAAAGGAGCTGAGGTATGTTTTATCTAATAAACATGCAACATGAAAATGCTCTGAGCCATTAAGACCCATACAGAAACTTCATTTAAAGCCACATATTTGTGTTCTGAAACCTTTGGGAATCATGAAATGAAACATGGCTACCTTTTATGCAATCAACTTTTGAATAAAAATGTAAGGGGCAGGAAGTCTTATAAATGTTTGAAAACTAACTAGAAACCCAGGCCAATAGTACTGGATGAGTGACTAAGAATTACTTCCGATCACTATGTAAGTTCAATGTAGCCTGTGAGTTGTATTGTCAAGATTGGGTTAAAAATGGGCGCCTGGGTGGCTCAGTTGTTTAAGCAACTGCCTTCAGCTCAGGTCATGATCCTGGAGTCCTGGGATCGAGTCCCACATTGGGCTCCCTGCTCAGCGGGGCATCTGCTTCTCCCTCTGACTCTCCCCCCTCTCATGCTCTCTCTCTCTCATTATCTCTCTCAATAAATAAATAAAAATCTAAAAAAAAAAAAAAAAGATTGGGTTAAAAATGAAGCCTTTAAATTTTTAAACCTCAGAAAGAATCCAATTTTCTTGTTAATAGTGAACTAGCAAAAGGAGTAAAATGATCCTTACTATCCTTTCATTGGGATTTTCTTTTAAACCAACCACTCAAACAACCCAGATCTCTGAGGGGACACTGTCCTCCATGATGTCAGTCTCTGAGTTCCTGTGATGCTGTCCCAGCCTCTCAGAGAGTTGTGGATTTATCCCAATTACATGGAAGAACTTTCAAAACTGGGCCTTGACTCAACGAGGGAACAAATATACAACAGGTGGGTGATAGTAACCTCAGAAAATACTTTGTCTTTTAAGTGATTTAATTTCACAAACCATGAAAAAGCTGTTGATTGCAATCAGTTTACATAGAAATTAGTCAAAATATGTCAACATTGTTACTAGAGCTTCAAAAATGTACCTGCTTGTAGCAAACAACCTCACATGTCCTGGAAATGCAGAGAGAGAACATAAATGCTATGGGATTATTGTAACTTTAATGCTTTCATACACACATTATCCCTCAAGTCAAATTCTTCTACTGTCATGACGCGATATCTTATAAAAAAGTAATAGCTTTGTGCATACAAGGGATGTGTTTGACCCTGTGTATTATAAAAGATGATTATGATTTAAGATTTGCAACATTGGAATGGTTTTCTAGAGGAGAAAAAACATGGAGTGGGTTGCCTTGACAACATGGGTTAGTTGCATCAAGGAATCCATGGCAATGCAGGACCTTCTGGTATTTCAAGATTGCAAACCATCTACCAAATTATGTTAAAATAAAACTAATCTACTATCTAAGGCAGTGTTACCTGACCTATGGAATACCAGTTCTCACTTTTTATCATGAACCTCGTTAGAAAACAGATGAAAAATCTAGGTGGGCAAGACATTCAGTCAAAAAAGCAGGAAAAAAAAGCAGCAAGTGCAAGGGTTCTATTCAAGAGTCTGCCCCCTCTCCTCTAGACCACCCCACCCCCAAGAGAAGTCCAGGAGTTCCTGCATATTCTCTGAAAGTCCATTCTGCTAAGAAAAAAAACTGTATCTTGCCCTGTTTCTGTTGACTTCCCCAGCAGTACCCCACAGAGCTTCTCCAGGAGGAATATCACCTGCCATATTGCATAATCTTAAATAATGAGCATAATACAGATTACCACAACAAAGCCAGTTATTAGTTGAATAGAAGACAAAACCTGTTAACATATGTGCCCTTTAGTCCAATTATCTTGGCAGGGTTGAGGAAAGATTTATCTGTAAATCATCAAGCTTCCAAGACAAAGCCTGTTTTAAAAACTTACATTATTGCACAAGCTTGTTTCCTCCCCCCTTCCCCCAGCAAGCACCACTTTGTGGCACTGTTCTAAATACACAATTTTGATACTCTGCTTCTCAAAATCACCAAAAGGCAATTTTGAATGAGGAGTTTGGATTTTCTTTTCATAAAGAGTTTTTGTTTAAAGGTAAGCAGAGCTATGCTTTTCTTTGGCTTCAACTGCATATAAATTTCATTTTCAATAGAGTCTCAGGCTGTGATTCATCTGACATTACTAGAGATCGGCCCTGAGTGAAGGAGACACACCATGTGGCTAGGCTGCCCTTCCCTTTTGTGTTTCCCTGGCTTCCAGGGAATTGGGACCTGAGAGACACGTATTAGGAGTGAAGGAACTGCCTCTGTGATAACTGAGTTGAGAAGCACTAGCCCAAGCTCTCATGACCTCGGATAGTATGAATGGGTAGACAGGGACAGCTCCAACATATGCCAGGCCACAGAGCACAGTGCGCCACTGAGCATGAAGGCTAAGAACAAAGAAAGGTTTTGTTCCAAATGGTATGTATTTTCTTTCTCCAGGGTAATAGACAGGAAGCCTAATAGATAAGCCCATCACCTACATTAAAGGCCAAGGTTACTCGTGAGGCTCTATGTCTCTTGGAGGCAAAACCCAACACTCCAAACCCATGAATAATTTAAAGGATGCCAAAGGATGCACGAACACGTTGCTTTTTATGTGTACCTTTAGAAGTGACAACTGCATAGGCATAGCATCAACGATGGCTCACCAACTAGATGTCAGGTAGAAAACTGGTCATATTGTTCGGGCAGTGTGCCAAAGACGTAGTCGTGGACAGCTTCCGATTCAATCCTAAACATTAGGCTTTCTCAGTCAAGATAAGAATGTCAACAGATGAATGGATAAAGACTATGTGGTTCATATATACAATGGAATATTACTCAGCCACCAGAAAGAATGAACAGCCACCATTTGCATTGACATGGATGGAACTGGAGGGGATTATGCTAAGTGAACTAAGTCAAGCAGAGAAAGACAATTATCATATGGTTTCACTCCTATGTGGAATATAAGGAATAGCATGGAGGACCATAGGGGGAGGGACGGAAAACTAAATGGGACGAAATCAGAGAAGAAGACAAACCAGGAGAGACCCTGGACTCCAGGAAACAAACTGAGGGTTGTGGAAGGGAGGGGGGTGGGGGGATGGGGTAACTGGGTGATGGGTATTAAGGAGGGCACATGTGATGAGCACTGGATATTATCGCAACTAATGAATCGTTGAACACTACATCAAAAATTAATGATGTACTATATGTTGGCTAATTGAACATAATATAATAATAATAATAAGAAGAAGAAGATAAGAATATCAAAATCCAAGCAAATACTAAGCCATAACTTGCCTTCTTAGGCAAGGCCTTTAACCTCATCAATTGACAAGGTAATCTACACAGCTTCCATGCAAACACTTATGGGATCACAGGAAAACAGGAATTTTACCCAAGAAGACAGAACTCATGTTTCTCCAATGACTTCAGTTCTCATAAGTGGGCCATCTGGCCTTTGATTTACTTGTGTGATCACACATAGGTCAGTCTCACATGAGGGCTATTTGAGTGACATACGTGAGTCTATCCTGTGGTCACATTGAAGAAAACCTCTCTATTTTAGAGAAGAAAATAGACATATCTAAATAAAACCTGCAGTTGGTGAAAAGCAACAAGCATGACACAGAAGGAAATCTTCCATTCTAGTCCTTATTTTACACAAATGTGTAATTTTGTGTAAGATGCTTAATAATCTTTGGGTCTCGTGTTTTTTTCCTTATAAAATAAAATGTTAGATTTGGTGGTTTCCAATCTTTCTTCTGTAGAGGCCAAAGATTTATTAGAGTTTCAGGAAATATCAGAGGTTAAAGGGGAATGAAGAACAGGAAGGATTCTGGGTCCCCCTTTCATTCCTTTTCTCACTGGTCTAATCGGAGTATTTTGGCTTTTACCTCTCTGTTATTTAGTCTTTTATTTAACATTTTAAAATAAATTTTTAATTTTGGAATAAGTATAGATTTATAGTTTCCCCTAATGTTCAAATCTTATATTACCATGATACATTTGTCAAACAAAGAAACCAATATTAGGTTCATTAATTTTAACTAAACTTCAGACTTTATTAGGATTTTACCAGTTTGCCCCCTATTTCCTTTTAAATATTAGGTAGATACTGTTCCCTGATGAAAGTTCCAAGACTATCTTTCACAGAGTTTGGAAAATATGGCAGATATAAAAGACAATCTAGTACCTACTTGAGGCTTTCTTTCTGATACCATCAGAATGATTTAAAGTTCTGAGTTAAGAACAATTTTCTCCTTATGTAAGTAAATGCTATGGGAAGCATGGTTCTAATTGGCATCACCTGGAAGCTTGTGGGGAATGCAAAATCTCATGGCCCACCTGAGGCCTACTGAATCATCAAAACTTGATTCATATTTTGAGATTATTTCCATAAATCTATAGGAAATGTTCATTTTAAAGAATTCATAGAAATTCATTTTATGACAATCTCCTGCTCTACCCTTCTGCACCCTTCTTTACCATCATCTAGAGACAATCACTTAAATATGCTGGGTGATACTTCTGATATTTACCTCTATCATTTTATGTAATATGCTTCTGCTGCTATTGACAACTCATTGATATTACACATCATCTTTTGATCAGTTATTATTATCATTGATGATTTAATGCTAGCCAGAGCACTCCTCACTCACATTCATACTCTCAATGTAACTGTATGACTATTTTGGATATATCAATATAAGAAATTATAACTATGTAAAATGGTATTCATTTAGAAGTCAAGTATTACTGTAGAGGAGTGTTTTTCAAAGTGTCATCTGGAGACCCTTTCAAGGGACCTTTTCAGGTGTCAAAACTCTTTAATAATAATTCCTAAAGATTTGTGAATGGTGAGATTTCCCAGAAGGTTACATGATGCATGGTCAACAGACTGAATGCAGAAGCAGATATGAGATTTCAGTTGTCTTCTATTAGGCCAGACATTTAAGTGATCTATAAAATGTAAACCAATGCAACTCTTCTCATTAAATATTTTTGTGCTTTGGAAAATACAATTTTTCATAAAAAATAGATTTGTCTTAACATGCAAATGTTTCTTGTTACTTTTAAATGATTTCATAAGTACATATATGAACATTTCTCACTTTCAATTTCTAATATGGTAAATATTGATAGATATAACCCACATAAACCAAAGCTATTTGGTGTCTTCAATAATTAGTAAGAGTGTAAAAGAATCTTGAGACCAAAATCTTGAGAATTGCTGCTCAGGAGTAATAATTCACTTAATCAATACATTTCTGTTGCATATTAAAGATAATTTCCTTTCAACTCTTTGCTTAGGATGTACCTACCTTATTTTTTTATATCCTTTATTGCATCTATCCAAAGCCTTTAATTTTATTTCTCAAGCAAATCAGATATCCTATCAATTGATTTTTTTTTTTTTTTCCGGGGACCTCTAACCCTGAGGCTTCTGTTTTATTCTCCGTTCTGAGCTGGTCACTGTCTTGGTCTCCTTTTTTATTTTTTTTTCCTCCTGCTCTCCTCCTCTGCACTCTTCCCAGGGGTGATTGCTTTCAAATAGTTTAGAAATGTTTGGTGTACAACCTTTGTCCTGGAAGCTCCTTTGCTCCCTGCCCCCTGCTATGTTGCTTTCTTGTGCTTCTCCAATCGTCGTGTTTTTCCTGTATCAAGTCCCTTATTTTGTTCAAGCACTCCCTTGAAAAGTTTCCTAAGAGGGCATGGGATGTAAATTTTTAGAATCCTTGCATTGCCTGAAAATCTTTATTCTATTCCTAAGTTATATAGGTATACTTGCTTAGTACTAAAGTTGAATATTTCTTTAGAATATTCAAATTCTTACTGCACCATCTCCTAAGCATATATTGTTGAGAAGACCACCATAATTCTGATTGCATGGAATTCATCAGAAGCCCTTTGAAAGTTTCCAGAATTTACCATTTTTTATTTATTCTTTATATCCTGAATTTTTACAGTAGCCTACCTTTAGCTAAGTCTTTATTCATTTGTGCCAGATTATCATGCCCTTCATTTTTCAGAAGCACACTTGTATTACTTCTTTGATAATTTTCTCTGCTTTGTTCTTTAAGTATCTGGGAATTTTCTTAACCAAATTCTAGACCACTTTTATTAAGACTTTGAAAAAAAAATGTTTTACTCTTTTTTTTGCCCTTTTATTTTAGTCTTTGAAATATTTGCTCAACTTGCTTTTTCTAGTATATCACTGAACGCTTTTTATTAGGTACTTCTAAGGGATTTCTTAAAACCTATTCTTTCATTTCTTCTAAATTGATGGGAGCTTGAAACATAAACATGCAATTTAACCAATTAAGCTTTATTTGTCAAGTTCTGATACCAATGCTATGGCACTTTCCTGAAGAATACTAAAAAACTCATTCTTTCTCTCCCCACTGGAAGTCTTTAAGTATCACTTGGGTTGTATGTTACAACTTTCAAGCCCTGACATCCTCTAATTTCCACAAAAATCTAAAATCTAAATCTTTTATGAAGGAGATAAATGATGGCCCATGAAGAGCTAGACCTGTTAATTTGTCATGACTTTGGTGGGGGTGTCTCTTTGTTTTTTTTTTTTTTAAGATTTTATTTATTTATTTATTTATAAATAAAGGAAGGTCCGTGATCCAAGGCCTGATCATCAGGATCACACCTTTAATGGGTAGACTCAAGTCAAAAGAGACCAAGTTTAGGGATTAATTTGTACACAAAATAATTCCCCCAACCCCCCGCTCTCCTCACGGCCCCCATCTTCTGTCTTCCCCAGATGAGGCATACAGTTGCACAAACTGGTCTATGGATGTCACAGGGAAGAGTGGTCTAAGGAAGACAGGGGTGCTTAGTATCCTTTTACCTCTTTCATATTTTTGAATGCCAAATAAAATTGCATTAAAAAAGGAGGAGAGGTCTACCACTTTATATAGCTTCAGAGACCAGTTGTAATCTCAAAAGATACTTTTAACTTGAAAATGCTGGGACCATAAAAAATACTGAGAAGTTGAAATTCAAGTCACTTAAAATTTACACATACGGGTAGTTAACCTGTATTCTCATCATGTTCCAGACACACTGCTAAGTGCTTTACATGTACTATCTCGTCAGACCTCCGAACAACCATACAAGGGGGTCCATGCTTTTGTTATCTCCACTTTAGCCCAGGAGGAAACACAAGCATGGAGAAATTCAGTCACTTGCTACAATGACCACAATCAAGGACCCACACCCTGGCAGGCTGACTCCAGAGCTTAAGTTCTGGATCATCACACTAGTCAGAGGGGGTAAATGAAAATAACTGAACTATTGGATTACTTTGTGTAAGTCTTTAAAAGAAATATCTCAATGAGTCTATAAAAATAATTAATTACTATATCAGGTATTTCTATGCAAACTGCTGCCCAGTAGACTGAATGCAACCCTTTAGGAGGTAAGCACAAAATAAATTTTGTTCAAATATGCCAGGCGAGGCTAATTATTTTAACATTTTTTATGAACTCCTGAAAAGGTTTCAGGATGTTGATGTTTTTCCTGTCTTAATTCTGCTTACTTTATTAATTTGCTCAGCAAGTTCCCTCTAGATAAACTTGCAAATTTAAACCAGCACAACTCTTATCTGGATGACTATACATTTGAAATTACTGGACCACAAATTAATCAATGCATGAACCCCTAAAATAATTCAATGCTCCATAAATAGCTCGTTGAAAATGTGCATGCTACTCTCTTGTTGGCCTTAAAGTGAATTCAATCCTAAATACTGACTGAGGAAGATTGGAAAAGTGAACTTGCTACATGGAGAACTGGGAAAGATAATATTACTTTGTAGGAATTCACCGCTGACAAAGTACTTTCACTTATATCATTTAATTTCCCAGTAGAATCCTGAAAAGTTGGCAAAGAAGGTAGTATTGCCATCCTTCTACCTTCCATTTTTCCAATAGATCCCATTTCAGGACACAAGACTCACTGAAACCTGCAGAGCAACTTCACTGGGGGTCTGACTCCAGCTGGTCTGGATACCCAGTCTACGTCCTTTCTGCTGCACCATGTCATACTCTGCTGGGCAAATACTTGCGGAGATACATGGGCATTTCTATCCAGCAGAGATCATAAACTCTTAGCTTGTGAGCTGATTCTAGCCTTCAGATCTGTTTTCCTTTGCCTGAATGGTTTTCAAGTTTGAGTTAGTTACTGTTATTTTTAAAAATTAGAAGAGATACATTAAATCTGGAATTTGAGCTTCATCAGACAAAGTAGTCGATTTGGCCACAGGCCACGAAAGATGAGTAGTTACTACTCTATTTAGAGGAGGCACATCTATTCCAGAATGCCATAGTCTTCACTATGCCTCATCATATCCCCTGGACTGCATTATTTGTCAATTATCATCATAAAATCATTCATTTATATAACCTGTTTCTTGATATAAATATCTGTGGGAATGAACAGCATTCCACAGACACTTGGTAATTTTTCTCAGCCAATGTGGACAGGGTTGTCTTTGTGCATCTTCCTAGCTCTGGTTCTTGACATTCATGTGGCAACCTTTTCATCTTAATTTTCTTTATTAAATTGTTCCCCTGATGGAACAGTGAAATGAAGAATTTTTCACCTAGAAATAATTATCTCCCATACCATTTTTAAATCTCTTTCAAAATATTACAACTAACTCATTTTCAAACTCCCTGCCTTCATCCCTACCCCCACAAGAATGTATATTCTCGGGGCGCCTGGGTGGCTCAGTTGGTTAAGCGACTGCCTTCGGCTCAGGTCATGATCCCGGAGTCCCGGGATCGAGTCCCACGTCGGGCTCCCTGCTCGGCGGGGAGTCTGCTTCTCCCTCTAACCCTACCCCCTCTTGTGCTCTCTCTCTCACTCTCTCTCTCTCTCAAATAAATAAAATAAAATCTTTAAAAAAAAAAAAAGAATGTATATTCTCTAAGATCCAAAATTTCACTTGTTCTTCACTATAATCTCAGTACCAGGGACAGTGACTGGCACTCAGTAAATACCTGGCGACTGACTGAATGAAGTGCGAGTAGTGAATCATAACTGGGCATTACTGGAACTTCTCCGTGTGGTCCTTCAGACACAGTTGACTGTTGGGATGCTCTTATATATAAAGAGCCCGATAGGAGATTATCAGTGTCTTAAGAGATAAGTCACTTCCTAGCTGCTGAAAAGAACTGGCTCAAAAATTTGTTAGTGTTGTTTATTGATAAAATACTCCATTGAAATTTCAACTTCTGTATTAAACTAGCTCTACATTTACAGAAACCCTAGCTTTCGAGAAAATATAATTATCTTTCTTAGACTCAACTAAGCTAAGTTGCTTAGACTTTCAATCAACTTGATTTTCTTTACTGTGCCAAGGAGAAAATGGCTTTCAGCCCAGTCTGCCTGCCTCTTTTCTTAGGGTCAGAAAACTTCCATGTGCGTCTCGGGGCTGCAGAACAGCTTTGCTGTCAAGAACTACTCGAATCTAATTTACTTTAGCCTTTAACCACCTGCTTACAACTCATAAGAAAAAACAAAGTGTGGCCTGGACCCTGACATCTAGCTTCTACTCACCTTTCAGGATGCCTCCTCATCTTCAACTGTTCTCATACTCTCCTCTCCTCTCTTTGCTTCTTTCCTCCTCTTTCTCTTCCTTCTTCCTTTCTTCTCCCCCTCTCTCCCTTTAGTCATGCCTTTTAATGGTTTTCCTTTTTAAATATACAGTATATCTTGTTTTTCTCACCATGATTTGCTTTAAAGGGTAACAGGCAAGATTAAGAAAGCACATATGTTCCTTCTTTTAGGACGCAGACCTTGGACTTCTGTTTACTCAGCATGCTGTGCTATGCAACTGTTCGAGTAGAGAATTAGTTAGGCTTTAAAAGGGGGAGTCATGGCCAGCTATGGGGAAAGTTAGAGAACTCTTATGGCAGCATTCCAAAAAACGAAGCCAACAAGAAGCTGGATCAAACCCGACAGGCTCAAGACAAAGCAGGCTGAGACGCTAAGCAAGTAAGGGAGAAAAGGCATGAAACCCCACTCCCAAGAAATCTCCTCCCCAGGTAATAAATATTCCATGCCCTCATTAACATCTGTCAATAAAAGACAGAGATCCAAACCCCCAGTGCAGCTCTCCCTTGAGCTCACCCACCCTCACATCTCTAGAGCTTACTCTCAATTGAGTAAACTTTCCTACCTGTGCCACTCAACCGTTTGTTGTGTGTCTGGTCTCTCCTGGAATTCTTCTTTTTTTTTTTTTTTAATAATTTTTTTTATTATGTTATGTTAGTCACCTTAGAGTACATCATTTGTTTTTGATGTAGTGTTCCATGATTCATTATTTGAGTATACCACCCAGTGCTCCATGCAATACGAGCTCTCCTTAATACCCATCACCAGGCTAACCCATCCCCCACCCCCTCCCCTCTAGAACCCTCAGCTTGTTTCTCAGAGTCCATCGTCTCTCATGGTTCGTCTCCCCCTCCAATTCCCCCCCTCATTTTTCCCTTCCTTGTCCTAATGTCCTCCATGCTATTCCTTATGTACCACAAACAAGTGAAACTGTATGATAATTGTCATTCTCTGTTTGACCTATTTCACTGAGCATAATCTTCTCCAGCAAAATCCTAGAGAAGAACATAGGCAGTAACCTTTTTGACATCGGCCACAGCAACTTCTTTCAAAACACGTCTCCAAAGGCAAGGGAAACAAAAGCAAAAATGAACTTTTGGGACTTCATCAAGAAAAAAAGCTTCTGCACAGCAAAGGAAACAGTCAACAAAACAAAGAGACAACCCATGGAATGGGAGAAGATTTTTGCAAATGACACTACAAATAAAGGGCTGGTATCCAAGATCTATAAAGAACTTATCAAACTCAACACCCTAAAAACAAATAATCAAGTCAAAAAATGGGCAGAAGGCATGAACAGACAATTCTCCAAAGAAGACATACAAATGGCTGACAGACATATGAAAAAATGTTCCATATCATTAGCCATCAGGGAAATTCAAATCAAAACCACATTGAGATACCAACTTACACCAGTTAGAATGGCAAAAATTGACAAGGCAAGATACAACAAATGTTGGAGAGGTTGTGGAGAAAGGGGAACCCTCCTACACTGTTGGTGGGAATGCAAGCTGGTACAGCCACTCTGGAAAACAGTATGGAGGTTCCTCGGAAAGTTAACCAGCAATGCACTATGACCCAGCAATTGCACTACAAGGTATTTACAAAGACACAGATGTAGTGAAAAGAAGGGCCATATGCACCCCAATGTTCATAGCAGCAATGTCCACAATAGCCAAACTGTGGAAAGAGCCAAGATGCCCTTCAACAGATGAATGGATAAAGAAGATGTGGTCCATATATACAATGGAATATTACTTAGCCTTCAGAGAGGATGAATACCCAACACTTGCATCTCCTGGAATTCTTTATGGTGATGAGACTAAGAGCTTCCAGGGACAATGCGGGGCAGGGCTGGCCTGGGCCTCAGGGCCTGGGGAGACAGTCTCCCCAGGCCACCAGGGAACACAACCTAAGCTACTGTGGCTGTGAAGAATTTCTCTATGCCTGTTTTTCTTTTCCTTCTGAACACTTAAAATTCATTTGAATATAAGGTTTCTTTCTTTCTTTCCTTTTAAATAAGTGGATTGCTCACTTTGTTTTTCATGAAATCACAGAATTTTGAGTTAGAAGAAACTTCAAAGATAATCTCATCCAGTCCTTGTTCTACAGATGGCGAAACTGAGGCAAGTCTCAGAGGGATTGAACTTCAGAACCAGAGTTAAAATCTGACCTTCTGACTCTTAGCCCAGCACTATTTTTTTCTTTTCTTCTTTCTTCTTTCTTCTTTCTTTCTCTTTCTTTCTTTCTTTCTTTCTTTCTTTCTTTCTTTCTTTCTTTCT